>NW_027473393.1:0-327508 GCF_050947335.1 Megachile rotundata
CTATCGAGCATATCTGCATAATATGGTTCATAATATGAGTTAGATTGATAACAGTGAGTGTAATAAGTATAGTAATTGTACTTCTATTGCTCATATAAGCATAATATGGTTAATAATATGCGTTAGATTGATAATAATAAGAGTAATGAGTATAGTAATTGTCGTTCTAGCGATCATATAAGCATAATATGGCTAATAATATGAGTTAGATTGATAATAATAAGAGTAATAAGTATAGTAATTGTCGTTCTATCGATCATATCTGCATAATATGGTTCATAATATGAGTTAGATTGATAATCGTGAGTGTAACAAGTATAGTAATTGTCGTTCTATCGATCAGATAAGCATAATATGGCCAATAATATGAGTTAGATTGATAATAGTAAGAATAATAAGTATAGTAATTGTCGTTCTATCGATCACATAAGCATAATATGGCTAATAATATGAGTTAGATTGATAATAGTAAGAGTAATAAGTATAGTAATTATCGTTCTACCGATCATATAAGCATAATATGGCTAATAATATGAGTTAGATTGATAATAATAAAAGTAATGAGTATAGTAATTGTCGTTCTAGCGATCATATAAGAATAATATGGCTAATAATATGAGTTAGATTGATAATAATAGGAGTAATAAGTATAGTAATTGTCGTTCTATCGATCATATCTGCATAATATGGTTAATAATATGAGTTAAATTGATAATAGTGAGTGTAATAAGTATTGTAATTGTCGTTCTGTTGTCCATATAAGCATAATATGGCTAATACTACAAGCTAGATTGATAATAATAAGAGTAATAAGTATAGTAATTGTCGTTCTATCGATCACATAAGCATAATATGGCCAATAATATGAGTTAGATTGATAATAATAAAAGTAATAAGTATAGTAATTGTCGGTCTATCGATCATATCTGCATAATATGGTTAATAATATGAGTTAGATTGATAATAGTGAGTGTAATAAGTATAGTAATTGTAGTTCTATTGCTCATATAAGCATAATATGGTTAATAATATGCGATAGATTGATAGTAATAAGAGTAATGAGTATAGTAATTGCCGTTCTATCGATCACATAAGCATAATATGGCCAATAAAATGAGTTAGATTGATAATAATAAGAGTAATAAGTATAGTAATTGTCGTTCTATCGATCACATAAGCATAATATGGCTAATAATATGAGTTAGATTGATAATGATAAGAGTAACCAGTATAGTAATTGTCGTTCTATCGATCATATAAGCATAATATGGCTAATAATATGAGTTAGATTGATAATAATAAGAGTAATGAGTATAGTAATTGTCGTTCTATCGATCATATAAGCATAATATGGTTAATAATATGAGTTAGATTGGTAATGGTGAGTGTAATAAGTATAGTAATTGTAGTTCTATTGCTCATATAAGCATAATATGGTTAATAATATGCGATAGATTGATAATAATAAGAGCAATGAGTATAGTAATTGTCGTTCTATCGATCATATAAGCATAATATGGCTAATAATATGAGTTAGATTGATAATAATAAGAGTAATGAGTATAGTAATTGTCGTTCTATCGATCATATAAGCATAATATGGCTAATAATATGAGTTAGATTGATAATAATAAAAGTAATAAGTATAGTAATTGTCGTTCTATCGATCATATCTGCATAATATGGTTAATAATATGAGTTAGATTGATAATAGTAAGAGTAATAAGTATAGTAATTGTCGTTCTATCGATCACATAAGCATAATATGGCTAATAATATGAGTTAGATTGATAATAGTAAGAGTAATAAGTATAGTAATTATCGTTCTACCGATCATATAAGCATAATATGGCTAATAATATGAGTTAGATTGATAATAATAAAAGTAATGAGTATAGTAATTGTCGTTCTAGCGATCATATAAGAATAATATGGCTAATAATATGAGTTAGATTGATAATAATAGGAGTAATAAGTATAGTAATTGTCGTTCTATCGATCATATCTGCATAATATGGTTAATAATATGAGTTAAATTGATAATAGTGAGTGTAATAAGTATTGTAATTGTCGTTCTGTTGTCCATATAAGCATAATATGGCTAATACTACAAGCTAGATTGATAATAATAAGAGCAATAAGTATAGTAATTGTCGTTCTATCGATCACATAAGCATAATATGGCCAATAATATGAGTTAGATTGATAATAATAAAAGTAATAAGTATAGTAATTGTCGGTCTATCGATCATATCTGCATAATATGGTTAATAATATGAGTTAGATTGATAATAGTGAGTGTAATAAGTATAGTAATTGTAGTTCTATTGCTCATATAAGCATAATATGGTTAATAATATGCGATAGATTGATAGTAATAAGAGTAATGAGTATAGTAATTGTCGTTCTATCGATCACATAAGCATAATATGGCTAATAATATGAGTTAGATTGATAATAGTAAGAGTAATAAGTATAGTGATTATCGTTCTACCGATCATATAAGCATAATATGGCTAATAATATGAGTTAGATTGGTAATGGTGAGTGTAATAAGTATAGTAATTGAAGTTCTATTGCTCATATAAGCATAATATGGCTAATAATATGAGTTAGATTGATAATAATAAGAGTAATGGGTATAGTAATTGTCGTTCTATCGATCATATCTGCATAATATGGTTAATAATGTGAGTTAGATTGATAATAGTGAGTGTAATAAGTATAGTAATTGTAGTTCTATTGCTCATATAAGCATAATATGGTTAATAATATGCGTTAGATTGATAATAGTAAGAGTAATGAGTATAGTAATTGCCGTTCTATCGATCACATAAGCATAATATGGCAAATAATATGAGTTAGATTGATAATAGTGAGTGTAATAAGTATAGTAATTGTAGTTCTATTGCTCATATAAGCATAATATGGTTAATAATATGCGATAGATTGATAATAATAAGAGCAATGAGTATAGTAATTGTCGTTCTATCGATCATATAAGCATAATATGGCTAATAATATGAGTTAGATTGATAATAATAAGAGTAATGAGTATAGTAATTGTCGTTCTATCGATCATATAAGCATAATATGGCTAATAATATGAGTTAGATTGATAATAATAAAAGTAATAAGTATAGTAATTGTCGTTCTATCGATCATATCTGCATAATATGGTTAATAATATGAGTTAGATTGATAATAGTAAGAGTAATAAGTATAGTAATTGTCGTTCTATCGATCACATAAGCATAATATGCCTAATAATATGAGTTAGATTGATAATAGTAAGAGTAATAAGTATAGTAATTATCGTTCTACCGATCATATAAGCATAATATGGCTAATAATATGAGTTAGATTGATAATAATAAAAGTAATGAGTATAGTAATTGTCGTTCTAGCGATCATATAAGAATAATATGGCTAATAATATGAGTTAGATTGATAATAATAGGAGTAATAAGTATAGTAATTGTCGTTCTATCGATCATATCTGCATAATATGGTTAATAATATGAGTTAAATTGATAATAGTGAGTGTAATAAGTATTGTAATTGTCGTTCTGTTGTCCATATAAGCATAATATGGCTAATACTACAAGCTAGATTGATAATAATAAGAGTAATAAGTATAGTAATTGTCGTTCTATCGATCACATAAGCATAATATTGCCAATAATATGAGTTAGATTGATAATAATAAAAGTAATAAGTATAGTAATTGTCGGTCTATCGATCATATCTGCATAATATGGTTAATAATATGAGTTAGATTGATAATAGTGAGTGTAATAAGTATAGTAATTGTAGTTCTATTGCTCATATAAGCATAATATGGTTAATAATATGCGATAGATTGATAGTAATAAGAGTAATGTGTATAGTAATTGTCGTTCTATCGATCACATAAGCATAATATGGCTAATAATATGAGTTAGATTGATAATAGTAAGAGTAATAAGTATAGTGATTATCGTTCTACCGATCATATAAGCATAATATGGCTAATAATATGAGTTAGATTGGTAATGGTGAGTGTAATAAGTATAGTAATTGAAGTTCTATTGCTCATATAAGCATAATATGGCTAATAATATGAGTTAGATTGATAATAATAAGAGTAATGAGTATAGTAATTGTCGTTCTATCGATCATATAAGCATAATATGGTTAATAATATGAGTTAGATTGGTAATGGTGAGTGTAATAAGTATAGTAATTGTAGTTCTATTGCTCATATAAGCATAATATGGTTAATAATATGCGCTAGATTGATAATAATAAGAGCAATGAGTATAGCAATTGTCGTTCTATCGATCATATAAGCATAATATGGCTAATAATATGAGTTAGATTGATAATAATAAGAGTAATGAGTATAGTAATTGTCGTTCTATCGATCATATAAGCATAATATGGCTAATAATATGAGTTAGATTGATAATAATAAAAGTAATAAGTATAGTAATTGTCGTTCTATCGATCATATCTGCATAATATGGTTAATAATATGAGTTAGATTGATAATAGTGAGTGTAATAAGTATAGTAATTGTCGTTCTAGCGATCATATAAGCATAATATGGCTAATAATATGAGTTAGATTGATAATAATAAGAGTAATAAGTATAGTAATTGTCGTTCTATCGATCATATCTGCATAATATGGTTAATAATATGCGTTAGATTGATAATAATAAGAGTAATGAGTATAGTAATTGTCGTTCTATCGATCATATAAGCATAATATGGTTAATAATATGAGTTAGATTGGTAATGGTGAGTGTAATAAGTATAGTAATTGTAGTTCTATTGCTCATATAAGCATAATATGGTTAATAATATGCGATAGATTGATAATAATAAGAGCAATGAGTATAGTAATTGTCGTTCTATCGATCATATCTGCATAATATGGTTAATAATGTGAGTTAGATTGATAATAGTGAGTGTAATAAGTATAGTAATTGTAGTTCTATTGCTCATATAAGCATAATATGGTTAATAATATGCGTTAGATTGATAATAGTAAGAGTAATGAGTATAGTAATTGCCGTTCTATCGATCACATAAGCATAATATGGCAAATAATATGAGTTAGATTGATAATAGTGAGTGTAATAAGTATAGTAATTGTAGTTCTATTGCTCATATAAGCATAATATGGTTAATAATATGCGATAGATTGATAATAATAAGAGTAATGAGTATAGTAATTGTCGTCCTATCGATCATATCTGCATAATATGGTTAATAATATGAGTTAGATTGACAAGAGTGAGTGTAATAAGTATAGTAATTGTACTTCTATTGCTCATATAAGCATAATATGGTTAATAATATGCGTTAGATTGATAATAATAAGAGTAATGAGTATAGTAATTGTCGTTCTAGCGATCATATAAGCATAATATGGCTAATAATATGAGTTAGATTGATAATAATAAGAGTAATAAGTATAGTAATTGTCGTTCTATCGATCATATCTGCATAATATGGTTCATAATATGAGTTAGATTGATAATCGTGAGTGTAATAAGTATAGTAATTGTCGTTCTATCGATCAGATAAGCATAATATGGCCAATAATATGAGTTAGATTGATAATAGTGAGAGTAATAAGTATAGTAATTGTCGTTCTATCGATCACATAAGCATAATATGGCTAATAATATGAGTTAGATTGATAATAGTAAGAGTAATAAGTATAGTAATTATCGTTCTACCGATCATATAAGCATAATATGGCTAATAATATGAGTTAGATTGATAATAATAAAAGTAATGAGTATAGTAATTGTCGTTCTAGCGATCATATAAGAATAATATGGCTAATAATATGAGTTAGATTGATAATAATAGGAGTAATAAGTATAGTAATTGTCGTTCTATCGATCATATCTGCATAATATGGTTAATAATATGAGTTAAATTGATAATAGTGAGTGTAATAAGTATTGTAATTGTCGGTCTGTTGTCCATATAAGCATAATATGGCTAATACTACAAGCTAGATTGATAATAATAAGAGTAATAAGTATAGTAATTGTCGTTCTATCGATCACATAAGCATAATATGGCCAATAATATGAGTTAGATTGATAATAATAAAAGTAATAAGTATAGTAATTGTCGGTCTATCGATCATATCTGCATAATATGGTTAATAATATGAGTTAGATTGATAATAGTGAGTGTAATAAGTATAGTAATTGTAGTTCTATTGCTCATATAAGCATAATATGGTTAATAATATGCGATAGATTGATAGTAATAAGAGTAATGAGTATAGTAATTGTCGTCCTAGCGATCATATAAGCATAATATGGCTAATAATATGAGTTAGATTGATAATAATAAGAGTAATAAGTATAGTAATTGTCGTTCTATCGATCATATCTGCATAATATGGTTCATAATATGAGTTAGATTGATAATAGTGAGTGTAATAAGTATAGTAATTGTAGTTCTATTGCTCATATAGGCATAATATGGTTAATAATATGCGATAGATTGATAATAATAAGAGTAATGAGTATAGTAATTGTCGTCCTATCGATCATATTTGCATAATATGGTTAATAATATGAGTTAGATTGACAATAGTGAGTGTAATAAGTATAGTAATTGTCGTTCTATCGATCACATAAGCATAATATGGCTAATAATATGAGATAGATGGATAATAATAAGAGTAATAAGTATAGTAATTGTCGTCCTATCGAGCATATCTGCATAATATGGTTCATAATATGAGTTAGATTGATAACAGTGAGTGTAATAAGTATAGTAATTGTAGTTCTATTGCTCATATAAGCATAATATGGGTAGTAATATGCGATAGATTGATAATAATAAGAGTAATAAGTATAGTAATTGTCGTTCTATCGATCACATAAGCATAATATGTCTAATAATGTGAGTTAGCTTGATAATAGTAAGAGTAATAAGTATAGTAATTATCGTTCTACCGATCATATAAGCATAATATGGCTATTAATATGAGTTAGATTGATAACAGTGAGTGTAATAAGTATAGTAATTGTCGATCTATCGATCATATAAGCATAATATGGCTAATAATATGGGTTAGATTGATAATGATAAGAGTAATAACTATAGTAATCGTAGTTCTATCGATCATATAAGCATGATATGGCTAATAATATGAGTTAGATTGTTTATAATAAGAGTAATAGGTATAGTAATTGTCGTTCTATCGATCATATCTGCATAATATGGTTAATAATATGAGTTAGATTGGTAATGGTGAGTGTAATAAGTATAGTAATTGTAGTTCTATTGCTCATATAAGCATAATATGGTTAATAATATGCGATAGATTGATAGTAATAAGAGTAATGAGTATAGTAATTGCCGTTCTATCGATCACATAAGCATAATATGGCCAATAAAATGAGTTAGATTGATAATAATAAGAGTAATAAGTATAGTAATTGGCGTTCTATCGATCACATAAGCATAATATGGCTAACAATATGAGTTAGATTGATAATAATAAGAGTAACCAGTATAGTAATTGTCGTTCTATCGATCATATAAGCATAATATGGCTAATAATATGAGTTAGATTGATAATAATAAGAGTAATGAGTATAGCAATTGTCGTTCTATCGATCATATAAGCATAATATGGTTAATAATATGAGTTAGATTGGTAATGGTGAGTGTAATAAGTATAGTAATTGTAGTTCTATTGCTCATATAAGCATAATATGGTTAATAATATGCGCTAGATTGATAATAATAAGAGCAATGAGTATAGTAATTGTCGTTCTATCGATCACATAAGCATAATACGGCTAATAATATGAGATAGATGGATAATAATAAGAGTAATAAGTATAGTAATTGTCGTCCTATCGAGCATATCTGCATAATATGGTTCATAAAATGAGTTAGATTGATAACAGTGAGTGTCATAAGTATAGTAATTGTACTTCTATTGCTCATATAAGCATTATATGGTTAATAATATGCGTTAGATTGATAATAATAAGAGTAGTGAGTATAGTAATTGTCGTTCTATCGATCATATCTGCATAATATGGTTAATAATATGAGTTAGATTGATAATAGTGAGTGTAATAAGTATAGTAATTGTAGTTCTATTGCTCATATAAGCATAATATGGTTCATAATATGAGTTAGATTGATAATAGTGAGTGTAATAAGTATAGTAATTGTAGTTCTATTGCTCATATAAGCATAATATGGTTAATAATATGCGATAGAATGATAATAATAAGAGTAATGAGTATAGTAATTGTCGTCCTATCGATCATATCTGCATAATATGGTTAATAATATGAGTTAGATTGACAATAGTGAGTGTAATAAGTATAGTAATTGTCGTCTATCAATCATATAAGCATAACATGGCTAATAATATGAGTTGGATTGATAATAATAAGAGTAATAAGTATAGTAATTGTCGTTCTATCGATCATATCTGCATAATATGGTTAATAATATGAGTTAAATGGATAATAGTGAGTGTAATAAGTATTGTAATTGTCGTTCTGTCGTCCATATAAGCATAATATGGCTAATACTACAAGCTAGATTGATAATAATAAGAGTAATAAGTATAGTAATTGTCGTTCTATCGATCACATAAGCATAATATGGCCAATAATATGAGTTAGATTGATTATAGTATGAGTAATAAGTATAGTAATTGTCGTTCTATCGATCACATAAGCATAATATGGCTAATAATATGAGTTAGATTGATAATAGTAAGAGTAATAAGTATAGTGATTATCGTTCTACCGATCATATAAGCATAATATGGCTAATAATATGAGTTAGATTGGTAATGGTGAGTGTAATAAGTATAGTAATTGTAGTTCTATTGCTCATATAAGCATAATATGGTTAATAATATGCGATAGATTGATAATAATAAGAGTAATGAGTATAGCAATTGTCGTTCTATCGATCATATAAGCATAATATGGTTAATAATATGAGTTAGATTGGTAATGGTGAGTGTAATAAGTATAGTAATTGTAGTTCTATTGCTCATATAAGCATAATATGGTTAATAATATGCGCTAGATTGATAATAATAAGAGCAATGAGTATAGTAATTGTCGTTCTATCGATCACATAAGCATAATACGGCTAACAATATGAGATAGATGGATAATAATAAGAGTAATAAGTATAGTAATTGTCGTCCTATCGAGCATATCTGCATAATATGGTTCATAAAATGAGTTAGATTGATAACAGTGAGTGTCATAAGTATAGTAATTGTACTTCTATTGCTCATATAAGCATTATATGGTTAATAATATGCGTTAGATTGATAATAATAAGAGTAATGAGTATAGTAATTGTCGTTCTAGCGATCATATAAGCATAATATGGCTAATAATATGAGTTAGATTGATAATAATAAGAGTAATAAGTATAGTAATTGTCCGTCTATCGATCATATCTGCATAATATGGTTCATAATATGAGGTAGATTGATAATAGTGAGTGTAATAAGTATAGTAATTGTAGTTCTATTGCTCATATAAGCATAATATGGGTAGTAATATGCGATAGATTGATAATAATAAGAGTAATAAGTGTAGTAATTGTCGTTCTATCGATCACATAAGCATAATATGTCTAATAATGTGAGTTAGATTGATAATAGTAAGAGTAATAAGTATAGTAATTATCGTTCTACCGATCATATAAGCATAATATGGCTAATAATATGAGTTAGATTGATAACAGTGAGTGTAATAAGTATAGCAATTGTCGATCTATCGATCATATAAGCATAATATGGCTAATAATATGGGTTAGATTGATAATGATAAGAGTAATAACTATAGTAATTGTCGTTCTATCGATCATATAAGCATGATATGGCTAATAATATGAGTTAGATTGATTATAATAAGAGTAATAGGTATAGTAATTGTCGTTCTATCGATCATATCTGCATAATATGGTTAATAATATGAGTTAGATTGGTAATGGTGAGTGTAATAAGTATAGTAATTGTAGTTCTATTGCTCATATAAGCATAATATGGTTAATAATATGCGATAGATTGATAGTAATAAGAGTAATGAGTATAGTAATTGCCGTTCTATCGATCACATAAGCATAATATGGCCAATAAAATGAGTTAGATTGATAATAATAAGAGTAATAAGTATAGTAATTGTCGTTCTATCGATCACATAAGCATAATATGGCTAATAATATGAGTTAGATTGATAATAATAAGAGTAACCAGTATAGTAATTGTCGTTCTATCGATCATATAAGCATAATATGGCTAATAATATGAGTTAGATTGGAAATGGTGAGTGTAATAAGTATAGTAATTGTCGTTCTATCGATCATATAAGCATAATATGGCTAATAATATGAGTTAGATTGATAATAATAAGAGTAATGAGTATAGCAATTGTCGTTCTATCGATCATATAAGCATAATATGGTTAATAATATGAGTTAGATTGGTAATGGTGAGTGTAATAAGTATAGTAATTGTAGTTCTATTGCTCATATAAGCATAATATGGTTAATAATATGCGCTAGATTGATAATAATAAGAGCAATGAGTATAGTAATTGTCGTTCTATCGATCACATAAGCATAATACGGCTAATAATATGAGATAGATGGATAATAATAAGAGTAATAAGTATAGTAATTGTCGTCCTATCGAGCATATCTGCATAATATGGTTCATAAAATGAGTTAGATTGATAACAGTGAGTGTCATAAGTATAGTAATTGTACTTCTATTGCTCATATAAGCATTATATGGTTAATAATATGCGTTAGATTGATAATAATAAGAGTAGTGAGTATAGTAATTGTCGTTCTATCGATCATATCTGCATAATATGGTTAATAATATGAGTTAGATTGATAATAGTGAGTGTAATAAGTATAGTAATTGTAGTTCCATTGCTCATATAAGCATAATATGGTTCATAATATGAGTTAGATTGATAATAGTGAGTGTAATAAGTATAGTAAATGTAGTTCTATTGCTCATATAAGCATAATATGGTTAATAATATGCGATAGAATGATAATAATAAGAGTAATGAGTATAGTAATTGTCGTCCTATCGATCATATCTGCATAATATGGTTAATAATATGAGTTAGATTGACAATAGTGAGTGTAATAAGTATAGTAATTGTCGTCTATCAATCATATAAGCATAACATGGCTAATAATATGAGTTGGATTGATAATAATAAGAGTAATAAGTATAGTAATTGTCGTTCTATCGATCATATCTGCATAATATGGTTAATAATATGAGTTAAATGGATAATAGTGAGTGTAATAAGTATTGTAATTGTCGTTCTGTCGTCCATATAAGCATAATATGGCTAATACTACAAGCTAGATTGATAATAATAAGAGTAATAAGTATAGTAATTGTCGTTCTATCGATCACATAAGCATAATATGGCCAATAATATGAGTTAGATTGATTATAGTATGAGTAATAAGTATAGTAATTGTCGTTCTATCGATCATATAAGCATAATATGGCTAATAATATGAGTTAGATTGATAATAATAAGAGTAATGAGTATAGCAATTGTCGTTCTATCGATCATATAAGCATAATATGGTTAATAATATGAGTTAGATTGGTAATGGTGAGTGTAATAAGTATAGTAATTGTAGTTCTATTGCTCATATAAGCATAATATGGTTAATAATATGCGCTAGATTGATAATAATAAGAGCAATGAGTATAGTAATTGTCGTTCTATCGATCACATAAGCATAATACGGCTAATAATATGAGATAGATGGATAATAATAAGAGTAATAAGTATAGTAATTGTCGTCCTATCGAGCATATCTGCATAATATGGTTCATAAAATGAGTTAGATTGATAACAGTGAGTGTCATAAGTATAGTAATTGTACTTCTATTGCTCATATAAGCATTATATGGTTAATAATATGCGTTAGATTGATAATAATAAGAGTAGTGAGTATAGTAATTGTCGTTCTATCGATCATATCTGCATAATATGGTTAATAATATGAGTTAGATTGATAATAGTGAGTGTAATAAGTATAGTAATTGTAGTTCCATTGCTCATATAAGCATAATATGGTTCATAATATGAGTTAGATTGATAATAGTGAGTGTAATAAGTATAGTAATTGTAGTTCTATTGCTCATATAAGCATAATATGGTTAATAATATGCGATAGAATGATAATAATAAGAGTAATGAGTATAGTAATTGTCGTCCTATCGATCATATCTGCATAATATGGTTAATAATATGAGTTAGATTGACAATAGTGAGTGTAATAAGTATAGTAATTGTCGTCTATCAATCATATAAGCATAACATGGCTAATAATATGAGTTGGATTGATAATAATAAGAGTAATAAGTATAGTAATTGTCGTTCTATCGATCATATCTGCATAATATGGTTAATAATATGAGTTAAATGGATAATAGTGAGTGTAATAAGTATTGTAATTGTCGTTCTGTCGTCCATATAAGCATAATATGGCTAATACTACAAGCTAGATTGATAATAATAAGAGTAATAAGTATAGTAATTGTCGTTCTATCGATCACATAAGCATAATATGGCCAATAATATGAGTTAGATTGATTATAGTATGAGTAATAAGTATAGTAATTGTCGTTCTATCGATCACATAAGCATAATATGGCTAATAATATGAGTTAGATTGATAATAGTAAGAGTAATAAGTATAGTGATTATCGTTCTACCGATCATATAAGCATAATATGGCTAATAATATGAGTTAGATTGGTAATGGTGAGTGTAATAAGTATAGTAATTGTAGTTCTATTGCTCATATAAGCATAATATGGTTAATAATATGCGATAGATTGATAATAATAAGAGTAATGAGTATAGCAATTGTCGTTCTATCGATCATATAAGCATAATATGGTTAATAATATGAGTTAGATTGGTAATGGTGAGTGTAATAAGTACAGTAATTGTAGTTCTATTGCTCATATAAGCATAATATGGTTAATAATATGCGCTAGATTGATAATAATAAGAGCAATGAGTATAGTAATTGTCGTTCTATCGATCACATAAGCATAATACGGCTAACAATATGAGATAGATGGATAATAATAAGAGTAATAAGTATAGTAATTGTCGTCCTATCGAGCATATCTGCATAATATGGTTCATAAAATGAGTTAGATTGATAACAGTGAGTGTCATAAGTATAGTAATTGTACTTCTATTGCTCATATAAGCATTATATGGTTAATAATATGCGTTAGATTGATAATAATAAGAGTAATGAGTATAGTAATTGTCGTTCTAGCGATCATATAAGCATAATATGGCTAATAATATGAGTTAGATTGATAATAATAAGAGTAATAAGTATAGTAATTGTCCGTCTATCGATCATATCTGCATAATATGGTTCATAATATGAGGTAGATTGATAATAGTGAGTGTAATAAGTATAGTAATTGTAGTTCTATTGCTCATATAAGCATAATATGGGTAGTAATATGCGATAGATTGATAATAATAAGAGTAATAAGTGTAGTAATTGTCGTTCTATCGATCACATAAGCATAATATGTCTAATAATGTGAGTTAGATTGATAATAGTAAGAGTAATAAGTATAGTAATTATCGTTCTACCGATCATATAAGCATAATATGGCTAATAATATGAGTTAGATTGATAACAGTGAGTGTAATAAGTATAGCAATTGTCGATCTATCGATCATATAAGCATAATATGGCCAATAATATGGGTTAGATTGATAATGATAAGAGTAATAACTATAGTAATTGTCGTTCTATCGATCATATAAGCATGATATGGCTAATAATATGAGTTAGATTGATTATAATAAGAGTAATAGGTATAGTAATTGTCGTTCTATCGATCATATCTGCATAATATGGTTAATAATATGAGTTAGATTGGTAATGGTGAGTGTAATAAGTATAGTAATTGTAGTTCTATTGCTCATATAAGCATAATATGGTTAATAATATGCGATAGATTGATAGTAATAAGAGTAATGAGTATAGTAATTGCCGTTCTATCGATCACATAAGCATAATATGGCCAATAAAATGAGTTAGATTGATAATAATAAGAGTAATAAGTATAGTAATTGTCGTTCTATCGATCACATAAGCATAATATGGCTAATAATATGAGTTAGATTGATAATAATAAGAGTAACCAGTATAGTAATTGTCGTTCTATCGATCATATAAGCATAATATGGCTAATAATATGAGTTAGATTGGAAATGGTGAGTGTAATAAGTATAGTAATTGTAGTTCTATTGCTCATATAAGCATAATATGGTTAATAATATGCGTTAGATTCATAATAATAAGAGTAATATGTATAGTGATTGTCGTCCTATCGATCATATCTGCATAATATGGTTAATAATATGAGTTAGATTGACAATAGTGAGTGCAATAAGTATAGTAATTGTCGTTCTATCGATCACATAAGCATAATATGGCTAATAATATGAGATAAATGGATAATAATAAGAGTAATAAGTATAGTAATTGTCGTCCTATCGAACATATCTGCATAATATGGTTCATAGTATGAGTTAGATTGACAACAGTGAGTGTAATAAGTATAGTAATTGTACTTCTATTGCTCATATAAGCATAATTTGGTTAATAATATGCGTTAGATTGATAATAATAAGAGTAATGAGTATAGTAATTGTCGTTCTAGCGATCATATAAGCATAATATGGCTAATAGTATGAGTTAGATTGATAATAATAAGAGTAATAAGTATAGTAATGGTCCGTCTATCGATCATATCTGCATAATATGGTTCATAATATGCGATAGATTGATAATAATAAGAGTAATAAGTATAGTAATTGTCGTTCTATCGATCACATAAGCATAATATGGCTAATAATGTGAGTTAGATTGATAATAGTAAGAGTAATAAGTATAGTAATTATCGTTCTACCGATCATATAAGCATAATATGGCTAATAATATGAGTTAGATTGATAACAGTGAGTGTAATAAGTATAGTAATTGTCGATCTATCGATCATATAAGCATAATATGGCTAATAATATGGGTTAGATTGATAATGATAAGAGTAATAACCATAGTAATTGTCGTTCTATCGATCATATAAGCATGATATGGCTAATAATATGAGTTAGATTGATTACTATAAGAGTAATAAGTATAGTAATTGTCGTTCTATCGATCATATCTGCATAATATGGTTAATAATATGAGTTAGATTGGTAATGGTGAGTGTAATAAGTATAGTAATTGTAGTTCTAATGCTCATATAAGCATAATATGGTTAATAATATGCGATAGATTGATAGTAATAAGAGTAATGAGTATAGTAATTGCCGTTCTATCGATCACATAAGCATAATATGGCCAATAAAATGAGGTAGATTGATAATAATAATAGTAATAAGTATAGTAATTGTCGTTCTATCGATCACATAAGCATAATATGGCTAATAATATGAGTTAGATTGATAATGATAAGAGTAACCAGTATAGTAATTGTCGTTCTATCGATCATATAAGCATAATATGGCTAATAATATGAGTTAGATTGATAATAATAAGAGTAATGAGTATAGTAATTGTCGTTCTATCGATCATATAAGCATAATATGGTTAATAATATGAGTTAGATTGGTAATGGTGAGTGTAATAAGTATAGTAATTGTAGTTCTGTTGCTCATATAAGCATAATATGGTTAATAATATGCGTTAGATTGATAATAATAAGAGTAATGAGTATAGTAGTTGTCGTTCTATCGAACACATAACCATAATATGGCCAATAATATGAGTTAAATTGATAATAATAAGAGTAATAAGTATAGTAATTGTCGTCTATCGATCATATAGGCATAATATGGCTAATAATATGAGTTATATTGATAATAATAAGAGTAATAAGTATAGTAATTGTCGTTCTATCGATCATATCTGCATAATATAGTTAATAATATGAGTTAGATTGACAATAGTGAGTGTAATAAGTATAGTAATTGTCGTTCTATCGATCACATAAGCATAATATGGCTAATAATATGAGATAGATGGATAATAATAAGAGTAATAAGTATAGTAATTGTCGTCCTATCGAGCATATCTGCATAATATGGTTCATAGTATGAGTTAGATTGATAACAGTGAGTGTCATAAGTATAGTAATTGTACTTCTGTTGCTCATATAAGCATTATATAGTTAATAATATGCGTTAGATTGATAATAATAAGAGTAATGAGTATAGTAATTGTCGTTCTAGCGATCATATAAGCATAATATGGCTAATAATATGAGTTAGATTGATAACAATAAGAGTAATAAGTATAGTGATTGTCGTTCTATCGATCATATCTGCATAATATGGTTCATAATATGAGTTAGATTGATAATAGTGAGTGCAATAAGTATAGTAATTGTAGTTCTATTGCTCATATAAGCATAATATGGTTAATAATATGCGATAGATTGATAATAATAAGAGTAATGAGTATAGTAATTGTCGTCCTATCGATCATATCTGCATAATATGGTTAATAATATGAGTTAGATTGACAATAGTGAGTATAATAAGTATAGTAATTGTCGTCTATCGATCATATAAGCATAATATGGCTAATAATATGAGTTGGATTGATAATAATAAGAGTAATAAGTATAGTAATTGTCGTTCTATCGATCATATCTGCATAATATGGTTAATAATATGAGTTAAATGGATAATAGTGAGTGTAATAAGTATTGTAATTGTCGTTCTGTCGTCCATATAAGCATAATATGGCTAATACTACAAGCTAGATTGATAATAATAAGAGTAATAAGTATAGTAATTGTCGTTCTATCGATCACATAAGCATAATATGGCCAATAATATAAGTTAGATTGATAATAGTAAGAGTAATAAGTATAGTAATTGTCGTTCTATCGATCACATAAGCATAATATGGCTAATAATATGAGTTAGATTGATAATAGTAAGAGTAATAAGTATAGTGATTATCGTTCTACCGATCATATAAGCATAATATGGCTAATAATATGAGTTAGATTGGTAATGGTGAGTGTAATAAGTATAGTAATTGTAGTTCTATTGCTCATATAAGCATAATATGGTTAATAATATGCGATAGATTGATAATAATAAGAGTAATGAGTATAGTAATTGTCGTCCTATCGATCATATTTGCATAATATGGTTAATAATATGAGTTAGATTGACAATAGTGAGTGTAATAAGTATAGTAATTGTCGTTCTATCGATCACATAAGCATAGTATGGCTAATAATATGAGATAGATGGATAATAATAAGAGTAATAAGTATAGTAATTGTCGTCCTATCGAGCATATCTGCATAATATGGTTCATAATATGAGTTAGATTGATAACAGTGAGTGTAATAAGTATAGTAATTGTACTTCTATTGCTCATATAAGCATAATATGGTTAATAATATGCGTTAGATTGATAATAATAAGAGTAATGAGTATAGTAATTGTCGTTCTAGCGATCATATAAGCATAATATGGCTAATAATATGAGTTAGATTGATAATAATAAGAGTAATAAGTATAGTAATTGTCGTTCTATCGATCATATCTGCATAATATGGTTCATAATATGAGTTAGATTGATAATAGTGAGTGTAATAAGTATAGTAATTGTAGTTCTATTGCTCATATAAGCATAATATGGGTAGTAATATGCGATAGATTGATAATAATAAAAGTAATAAGTATAGTAATTGTCGTTCTATCGATCACATAAGCATAATATGGCTAATAATGTGAGTTAGATTGATAATAGTAAGAGTAATAAGTATAGTAATTATCGTTCTACCGATCATATAAGCATAATATGGCTAATAATATGAGTTAGATTGATAACAGTGAGTGTAATAAGTATAGTAATTGTCGATCTATCGATCATATGAGCTTAATATGGCTAATAATATGAGTTAGATTGGTAATGGTGAGTGTAATAAGTATAGTAATTGTAGTTCTATTGCTCATATAAGCATAATATGGTTAATAATATGCGATAGATTGATAATAATAAGAGTAATAAGTATAGTAATTGTCGTCCTATCGAGCATATCTGCATAATATGGTTCATAAAATGAGTTAGATTAATAACAGTGAGTGTCATAAGTATAGTAATTGTAGTTCTATTGCTCATATAAGCATAATATGGTTAATAATATGCGATAGATTGATAGTAATAAGAGTAATGAGTATAGTAATTGCCGTTCTATCGATCACATAAGCATAATATGGCCAATAAAATGAGTTAGATTGATAATAATAAGAGTAATAAGTATAGTAATTGTCGTTCTATCGATCACATAAGCATAATATGGCTAATAATATGAGTTAGATTGATAATAATAAGAGTAACCAGTATAGTAATTGTCGTTCTATCGAGCATATCTGCATAATATGGTTCATAATATGAGTTAGATTGATAACAGTGAGTGTAATAAGTATAGTAATTGTACTTCTATTGCTCATATAAGCATAATATGGTTAATAATATGCGTTAGATTCATAATAATAAGAGTAATATGTATAGTGATTGTCGTCCTATCGATCATATCTGCATAATATGGTTAATAATATGAGTTAGATTGACAATAGTGAGTGCAATAAGTATAGTAATTGTCGTTCTATCGATCACATAAGCATAATATGGCTAATAATATGAGATAAATGGATAATAATAAGAGTAATAAGTATAGTAATTGTCGTCCTATCGAACATATCTGCATAATATGGTTCATAGTATGAGTTAGATTGACAACAGTGAGTGTAATAAGTATAGTAATTGTACTTCTATTGCTCATATAAGCATAATTTGGTTAATAATATGCGTTAGATTGATAATAATAAGAGTAATGAGTATAGTAATTGTCGTTCTAGCGATCATATAAGCATAATATGGCTAATAGTATGAGTTAGATTGATAATAATAAGAGTAATAAGTATAGTAATGGTCCGTCTATCGATCATATCTGCATAATATGGTTCATAATATGCGATAGATTGATAATAATAAGAGTAATAAGTATAGTAATTGTCGTTCTATCGATCACATAAGCATAATATGGCTAATAATGTGAGTTAGATTGATAATAGTAAGAGTAATAAGTATAGTAATTATCGTTCTACCGATCATATAAGCATAATATGGCTAATAATATGAGTTAGATTGATAACAGTGAGTGTAATAAGTATAGTAATTGTCGATCTATCGATCATATAAGCATAATATGGCTAATAATATGGGTTAGATTGATAATGATAAGAGTAATAACCATAGTAATTGTCGTTCTATCGATCATATAAGCATGATATGGCTAATAATATGAGTTAGATTGATTACTATAAGAGTAATAAGTATAGTAATTGTCGTTCTATCGATCATATCTGCATAATATGGTTAATAATATGAGTTAGATTGGTAATGGTGAGTGTAATAAGTATAGTAATTGTAGTTCTAATGCTCATATAAGCATAATATGGTTAATAATATGCGATAGATTGATAGTAATAAGAGTAATGAGTATAGTAATTGCCGTTCTATCGATCACATAAGCATAATATGGCCAATAAAATGAGGTAGATTGATAATAATAATAGTAATAAGTATAGTAATTGTCGTTCTATCGATCACATAAGCATAATATGGCTAATAATATGAGTTAGATTGATAATGATAAGAGTAACCAGTATAGTAATTGTCGTTCTATCGATCATATAAGCATAATATGGCTAATAATATGAGTTAGATTGATAATAATAAGAGTAATGAGTATAGTAATTGTCGTTCTATCGATCATATAAGCATAATATGGTTAATAATATGAGTTAGATTGGTAATGGTGAGTGTAATAAGTATAGTAATTGTAGTTCTGTTGCTCATATAAGCATAATATGGTTAATAATATGCGTTAGATTGATAATAATAAGAGTAATGAGTATAGTAGTTGTCGTTCTATCGAACACATAACCATAATATGGCCAATAATATGAGTTAAATTGATAATAATAAGAGTAATAAGTATAGTAATTGTCGTCTATCGATCATATAGGCATAATATGGCTAATAATATGAGTTATATTGATAATAATAAGAGTAATAAGTATAGTAATTGTCGTTCTATCGATCATATCTGCATAATATAGTTAATAATATGAGTTAGATTGACAATAGTGAGTGTAATAAGTATAGTAATTGTCGTTCTATCGATCACATAAGCATAATATGGCTAATAATATGAGATAGATGGATAATAATAAGAGTAATAAGTATAGTAATTGTCGTCCTATCGAGCATATCTGCATAATATGGTTCATAGTATGAGTTAGATTGATAACAGTGAGTGTCATAAGTATAGTAATTGTACTTCTATTGCTCATATAAGCATTATATAGTTAATAATATGCGTTAGATTGATAATAATAAGAGTAATGAGTATAGTAATTGTCGTTCTAGCGATTATATAAGCATAATATGGCTAATAATATGAGTTAGATTGATAACAATAAGAGTAATAAGTATAGTGATTGTCGTTCTATCGATCATATCTGCATAATATGGTTCATAATATGAGTTAGATTGATAATAGTGAGTGCAATAAGTATAGTAATTGTAGTTCTATTGCTCATATAAGCATAATATGGTTAATAATATGCGATAGATTGATAATAATAAGAGTAATGAGTATAGTAATTGTCGTCCTATCGATCATATCTGCATAATATGGTTAATAA
The DNA here is from genome assembly GCF_050947335.1 of Megachile rotundata. Lineage (NCBI taxonomy): Eukaryota > Metazoa > Arthropoda > Insecta > Hymenoptera > Megachilidae > Megachile > Megachile rotundata. Next base: position 20,861 of record NW_027473393.1, read on the forward strand.
TATGAGTTAGATTGACAATAGTGAGTGTAATAAGTATAGTAATTGTCGTCTATCGATCATATAAGCATAATATGGCTAATAATATGAGTTGGATTGATAATAATAAGAGTAATAAGTATAGTAATTGTCGTTCTATCGATCATATCTGCATAATATGGTTAATAATATGAGTTAAATGGATAATAGTGAGTGTAATAAGTATTGTAATTGTCGTTCTGTCGTCCATATAAGCATAATATGGCTAATACTACAAGCTAGATTGATAATAATAAGAGTAATAAGTATAGTAATTGTCGTTCTATCGATCACATAAGCATAATATGGCCAATAATATAAGTTAGATTGATAATAGTAAGAGTAATAAGTATAGTAATTGTCGTTCTATCGATCACATAAGCATAATATGGCTAATAATATGAGTTAGATTGATAATAGTAAGAGTAATAAGTATAGTGATTATCGTTCTACCGATCATATAAGCATAATATGGCTAATAATATGAGTTAGATTGGTAATGGTGAGTGTAATAAGTATAGTAATTGTAGTTCTATTGCTCATATAAGCATAATATGGTTAATAATATGCGATAGATTGATAATAATAAGAGTAATGAGTATAGTAATTGTCGTCCTATCGATCATATTTGCATAATATGGTTAATAATATGAGTTAGATTGACAATAGTGAGTGTAATAAGTATAGTAATTGTCGTTCTATCGATCACATAAGCATAGTATTGCTAATAATATGAGATAGATGGATAATAATAAGAGTAATAAGTATAGTAATTGTCGTCCTATCGATCATATCTGCATAATATGGTTAATAATATGAGTTAGATTGGTAATGGTGAGTGTAATAAGTATAGTAATTGTAGTTCTATTGCTCATATAAGCATAATATGGTTAATAATATGCGTTAGATTGATAATAATAAGAGTAATGAGTATAGTAATTGTCGTTCTAGCGATCATATAAGCATAATATGGCTAATAATATGAGTTAGATTGATAATAATAAGAGTAATAAGTATAGTAATTGTCGTTCTATCGATCATATCTGCATAATATGGTTCATAATATGAGTTAGATTGATAATAGTGAGTGTAATAAGTATAGTAATTGTAGTTCTATTGCTCATATAAGCATAATATGGGTAGTAATATGCGATAGATTGATAATAATAAAAGTAATAAGTATAGTAATTGTCGTTCTATCGATCACATAAGCATAATATGGCTAATAATGTGAGTTAGATTGATAATAGTAAGAGTAATAAGTATAGTAATTATCGTTCTACCGATCATATAAGCATAATATGGCTAATAATATGAGTTAGATTGATAACAGTGAGTGTAATAAGTATAGTAATTGTCGATCTATCGATCATATGAGCTTAATATGGCTAACAATATGAGTTAGATTGGTAATGGTGAGTGTAATAAGTATAGTAATTGTAGTTCTATTGCTCATATAAGCATAATATGGTTAATAATATGCGATAGATTGATAATAATAAGAGTAATAAGTATAGTAATTGTCGACCTATCGAGCATATCTGCATAATATGGTTCATAAAATGAGTTAGATTAATAACAGTGAGTGTCATAAGTATAGTAATTGTACTTCTATTGCTCATATAAGCATTATATGGTTAATAATATGCGTTAGATTGATAATAATAAGAGTAATGAGTATAGTAATTGTCGTTCTAGCGATCATATAAGCATAATATGGCTAATAATATGAGTTAGATTGATAATAATAAGAGTAATAAGTATAGTAATTGTCCGTCTATCGATCATATCTGCATAATATGGTTCATAATATGAGGTAGATTGATAATAGTGAGTGTAATAAGTATAGTAATTGTAGTTCTATTGCTCATATAAGCATAATATGGGTAGTAATATGCGATAGATTGATAATAATAAGAGTAATAAGTATAGTAATTGTCGTTCTATCGATCACATAAGCATAATATGTCTAATAATGTGAGTTAGATTGATAATAGTAAGAGTAATAAGTATAGTAATTATCGTTCTACCGATCATATAAGCATAATATGGCTAATAATATGAGTTAGATTGATAACAGTGAGTGTAATAAGTATAGCAATTGTCGATCTATCGATCATATAAGCATAATATGGCTAATAATATGGGTTAGATTGATAATGATAAGAGTAATAACTATAGTAATTGTCGTTCTATCGATCATATAAGCATGATATGGCTAATAATATGAGTTAGATTGATTATAATAAGAGTAATAGGTATAGTAATTGTCGTTCTATCGATCATATCTGCATAATATGGTTAATAATATGAGTTAGATTGGTAATGGTGAGTGTAATAAGTATAGTAATTGTAGTTCTATTGCTCATATAAGCATAATATGGTTAATAATATGCGATAGATTGATAGTAATAAGAGTAATGAGTATAGTAATTGCCGTTCTATCGATCACATAAGCATAATATGGCCAATAAAATGAGTTAGATTGATAATAATAAGAGTAATAAGTATAGTAATTGTCGTTCTATCGATCACATAAGCATAATATGGCTAATAATATGAGTTAGATTGATAATAATAAGAGTAACCAGTATAGTAATTGTCGTTCTATCGATCATATAAGCATAATATGGCTAATAATATGAGTTAGATTGATAATAATAAGAGTAATGAGTATAGTAATTGTCGTTCTATCGATCATATCTGCATAATATGGTTAATAATATGAGTTAAATTGATAATAGTGAGTGTAATAAGTATTGTAATTGTCGTTCTGTCGTCCATATAAGCATAATATGGCTAATACTACAAGCTAGATTGATAATAATAACAGTAATAAGTATAGTAATTGTCGTTCTATCGATCACATAAGCATAATATGGCCAATAATATGAGTTAGATTAATAATAATAAAAGTAATAAGTATAGTAATTGTCGTTCTATCGATCATATCTGCATAATATGGTTAATAATATGAGTTAGATTGATAATAGTGAGTGTAATAAGTATAGTAATTGTAGTTCTATTGCTCACATAAGCATAATATGGCTAATAATATGAGTTAGATTGATAATGATAAGAGTAACCAGTATAGTAATTGTCGTTCTATCGATCATATAAGCATAATATGGCTAATAATATGAGTTAGATTGATAATAATAAGAGTAATGAGTATAGTAATTGTCGTTCTATCGATCATATAAGCATAATATGGTTAATAATATGAGTTAGATTGGTAATGGTGAGTGTAATAAGTATAGTAATTGAAGTTCTATTGCTCATATAAGCATAATATGGTTAATAATATGCGCTAGATTGATAATAATAAGAGCAATGAGTATAGTAATTGTCGTTCTATCGATCACATAAGCATAATACGGCTAATAATATGAGATAGATGGATAATAATAAGAGTAATAAGTATAGTAATTGTCGTCCTATCGAGCATATCTGCATAATATGGTTCATAAAATGAGTTAGATTAATAACAGTGAGTGTCATAAGTATAGTAATTGTACTTCTATTGCTCATATCAGCATTATATGGTTAATAATATGCGTTAGATTGATAATAATAAGAGTAATGAGTATAGTAATTGTCGTTCTAGCGATCATATAAGCATAATATGGCTAATAATATGAGTTAGATTGATAATAATAAGAGTAATAAGTATAGTAATTGTCCGTCTATCGATCATATCTGCATAATATGGTTCATAATATGAGGTAGATTGATAATAGTGAGTGTAATAAGTATAGTAAATGTAGTTCTATTGCTCATATAAGCATAATATGGGTAGTAATATGCGATAGATTGATAATAATAAGAGCAATAAGTATAGTAATTGTCGTTCTATCGATCACATAAGCATAATATGTCTAATAATGTGAGTTAGATTGATTATAATAAGAGTAATAGGTATAGTAATTGTCGTTCTATCGATCATATCTGCATAATATGGTTAATAATATGAGTTAGATTGGTAATGGTGAGTGTAATAAGTATAGTAATTGTAGTTCTATTGCTCATATAAGCATAATATGGTTAATAATATGCGATAGATTGATAGTAATAAGAGTAATGAGTATAGTAATTGCCGTTCTATCGATCACATAAGCATAATATGGCCAATAAAATGAGTTAGATTGATAATAATAAGAGTAATGAGTATAGTAATTGTCGTTCTATCGATCATATCTGCATAATATGGTTAATAATATGAGTTAAATTGATAATAGTGAGTGTAATAAGTATTGTAATTGTCGTTCTGTCGTCCATATAAGCATAATATGGCTAATACTACAAGCTAGATTGATAATAATAACAGTAATAAGTATAGTAATTGTCGTTCTATCGATCACATAAGCATAATATGGCCAATAATATGAGTTAGATTAATAATAATAAAAGTAATAAGTATAGTAATTGTCGTTCTATCGATCATATCTGCATAATATGGTTAATAATATGAGTTAGATTGATAATAGTGAGTGTAATAAGTATAGTAATTGTAGTTCTATTGCTCACATAAGCATAATATGGCTAATAATATGAGTTAGATTGATAATGATAAGAGTAACCAGTATAGTAATTGTCGTTCTATCGATCATATAAGCATAATATGGCTAATAATATGAGTTAGATTGATAATAATAAGAGTAATGAGTATAGTAATTGTCGTTCTATCGATCATATAAGCATAATATGGTTAATAATATGAGTTAGATTGGTAATGGTGAGTGTAATAAGTATAGTAATTGAAGTTCTATTGCTCATATAAGCATAATATGGTTAATAATATGCGCTAGATTGATAATAATAAGAGCAATGAGTATAGTAATTGTCGTTCTATCGATCACATAAGCATAATACGGCTAATAATATGAGATAGATGGATAATAATAAGAGTAATAAGTATAGTAATTGTCGTCCTATCGAGCATATCTGCATAATATGGTTCATAAAATGAGTTAGATTAATAACAGTGAGTGTCATAAGTATAGTAATTGTACTTCTATTGCTCATATAAGCATTATATGGTTAATAATATGCGTTAGATTGATAATAATAAGAGTAATGAGTATAGTAATTGTCGTTCTAGCGATCATATAAGCATAATATGGCTAATAATATGAGTTAGATTGATAATAATAAGAGTAATAAGTATAGTAATTGTCCGTCTATCGATCATATCTGCATAATATGGTTCATAATATGAGGTAGATTGATAATAGTGAGTGTAATAAGTATAGTAATTGTAGTTCTATTGCTCATATAAGCATAATATGGGTAGTAATATGCGATAGATTGATAATAATAAGAGTAATAAGTATAGTAATTGTCGTTCTATCGATCACATAAGCATAATATGTCTAATAATGTGAGTTAGATTGATAATAGTAAGAGTAATAAGTATAGTAATTGTCGTTCTATCGATCACATAAGCATAATATGGCTAATAATATGAGTTAGATTGATAATAATAAGAGTAACCAGTATAGTAATTGTCGTTCTATCGATCATATAAGCATAATATGGCTAATAATATGAGTTAGATTGATAATAATAAGAGTAATGAGTATAGCAATTGTCGTTCTATCGATCATATAAGCATAATATGGTTAATAATATGAGTTAGATTGGAAATGGTGAGTGTAATAAGTATAGTAATTGTAGTTCTATTGCTCATATAAGCATAATATGGTTAATAATATGCGTTAGATTCATAATAATAAGAGTAATATGTATAGTGATTGTCGTCCTATCGATCATATCTGCATAATATGGTTAATAATATGAGTTAGATTGACAATAGTGAGTGCAATAAGTATAGTAATTGTCGTTCTATCGATCACATAAGCATAATATGGCTAATAATATGAGATAAATGGATAATAATAAGAGTAATAAGTATAGTAATTGTCGTCCTATCGAACATATCTGCATAATATGGTTCATAGTATGAGTTAGATTGATAACAGTGAGTGTAATAAGTATAGTAATTGTACTTCTATTGCTCATATAAGCATAATTTGGTTAATAATATGCGTTAGATTGATAATAATAAGAGTAATGAGTATAGTAATTGTCGTTCTAGCGATCATATAAGCATAATATGGCTAATAGTATGAGTTAGATTGATAATAATAAGAGTAATAAGTATAGTAATGGTCCGTCTATCGATCATATCTGCATAATATGGTTCATAATATGCGATAGATTGATAATAATAAGAGTAATAAGTATAGTAATTGTCGTTCTATCGATCACATAAGCATAATATGGCTAATAATGTGAGTTAGATTGATAATAGTAAGAGTAATAAGTATAGTAATTATCGTTCTACCGATCATATAAGCATAATATGGCTAATAATATGAGTTAGATTGATAACAGTGAGTGTAATAAGTATAGTAATTGTCGATCTATCGATCATATAAGCATAATATGGCTAATAATATGGGTTAGATTGATAATGATAAGAGTAATAACCATAGTAATTGTCGTTCTATCGATCATATAAGCATGATATGGCTAATAATATGAGTTAGATTGATTATAATAAGAGTAATAAGTATAGTAATTGTCGTTCTATCGATCATATCTGCATAATATGGTTAATAATATGAGTTAGATTGGTAATGGTGAGTGTAATAAGTATAGTAATTGTAGTTCTATTGCTCATATAAGCATAATATGGTTAATAATATGCGATAGATTGATAGTAATAAGAGTAATGAGTATAGTAATTGCCGTTCTATCGATCACATAAGCATAATATGGCCAATAAAATGAGGTAGATTGATAATAATAATAGTAATAAGTATAGTAATTGTCGTTCTATCGATCACATAAGCATAATATGGCTAATAATATGAGTTAGATTGATAATGATAAGAGTAACCAGTATAGTAATTGTCGTTCTATCGATCATATAAGCATAATATGGCTAATAATATGAGTTAGATTGATAATAATAAGAGTAATGAGTATAGTAATTGTCGTTCTATCGATCATATAAGCATAATATGGTTAATAATATGAGTTAGATTGGTAATGGTGAGTGTAATAAGTATAGTAATTGTAGTTCTGTTGCTCATATAAGCATAATATGGTTAATAATATGCGTTAGATTGATAATAATAAGAGTAATGAGTATAGTAGTTGTCGTTCTATCGAACACATAACCATAATATGGCCAATAATATGAGTTAAATTGATAATAATAAGAGTAATAAGTATAGTAATTGTCGTCTATCGATCATATAGGCATAATATGGCTAATAATATGAGTTATATTGATAATAATAAGAGTAATAAGTATAGTAATTGTCGTTCTATCGATCATATCTGCATAATATAGTTAATAATATGAGTTAGATTGACAATAGTGAGTGTAATAAGTATAGTAATTGTCGTTCTATCGATCACATAAGCATAATATGGCTAATAATATGAGATAGATGGATAATAATAAGAGTAATAAGTATAGTAATTGTCGTCCTATCGAGCATATCTGCATAATATGGTTCATAGTATGAGTTAGATTGATAACAGTGAGTGTCATAAGTATAGTAATTGTACTTCTATTGCTCATATAAGCATTATATAGTTAATTATATGCGTTAGATTGATAATAATAAGAGTAATGAGTATAGTAATTGTCGTTCTAGCGATCATATAAGCATAATATGGCTAATAATATGAGTTAGATTGATAACAATAAGAGTAATAAGTATAGTGATTGTCGTTCTATCGATCATATCTGCATAATATGGTTCATAATATGAGTTAGATTGATAATAGTGAGTGCAATAAGTATAGTAATTGTAGTTCTATTGCTCATATAAGCATAATATGGTTAATAATATGCGATAGATTGATAATAATAAGAGTAATGAGTATAGTAATTGTCGTCCTATCGATCATATCTGCATAATATGGTTAATAATATGAGTTAGATTGACAATAGTGAGTGTAATAAGTATAGTAATTGTCGTCTATCGATCATATAAGCATAATATGGCTAATAATATGAGTTGGATTGATAATAATAAGAGTAATAAGTATAGTAATTGTCGTTCTATCGATCATATCTGCATAATATGGTTAATAATATGAGTTAAATGGATAATAGTGAGTGTAATAAGTATTGTAATTGTCGTTCTGTCGTCCATATAAGCATAATATGGCTAATACTACAAGCTAGATTGATAATAATAAGAGTAATAAGTATAGTAATTGTCGTTCTATCGATCACATAAGCATAATATGGCCAATAATATAAGTTAGATTGATAATAGTAAGAGTAATAAGTATAGTAATTGTCGTTCTATCGATCACATAAGCATAATATGGCTAATAATATGAGTTAGATTGATAATAGTAAGAGTAATAAGTATAGTGATTATCGTTCTACCGATCATATAAGCATAATATGGCTAATAATATGAGTTAGATTGGTAATGGTGAGTGTAATAAGTATAGTAATTGTAGTTCTATTGCTCATATAAGCATAATATGGTTAATAATATGCGATAGATTGATAATAATAAGAGTAATGAGTATAGTAATTGTCGTCCTATCGATCATATTTGCATAATATGGTTAATAATATGAGTTAGATTGACAATAGTGAGTGTAATAAGTATAGTAATTGTCGTTCTATCGATCACATAAGCATAATATGGCTAATAATATGAGATAGATGGATAATAATAAGAGTAATAAGTATAGTAATTGTCGTCCTATCGAGCATATCTGCATAATATGGTTCATAATATGAGTTAGATTGATAACAGTGAGTGTAATAAGTATAGTAATTGTACTTCTATTGCTCATATAAGCATAATATGGTTAATAATATGCGTTAGATTGATAATAATAAGAGTAATGAGTATAGTAATTGTCGTTCTAGCGATCATATAAGCATAATATGGCTAATAATATGAGTTAGATTGATAATAATAAGAGTAATAAGTATAGTAATTGTCGTTCTATCGATCATATCTGCATAATATGGTTCATAATATGAGTTAGATTGATAATAGTGAGTGTAATAAGTATAGTAATTGTAGTTCTATTGCTCATATAAGCATAATATGGGTAGTAATATGCGATAGATTGATAATAATAAAAGTAATAAGTATAGTAATTGTCGTTCTATCGATCACATAAGCATAATATGGCTAATAATGTGAGTTAGATTGATAATAGTAAGAGTAATAAGTATAGTAATTATCGTTCTACCGATCATATAAGCATAATATGGCTAATAATATGAGTTAGATTGATAACAGTGAGTGTAATAAGTATAGTAATTGTCGATCTATCGATCATATGAGCTTAATATGGCTAATAATATGAGTTAGATTGGTAATGGTGAGTGTAATAAGTATAGTAATTGTAGTTCTATTGCTCATATAAGCATAATATGGTTAATAATATGCGATAGATTGATAATAATAAGAGTAATGAGTATAGTAATTGTCGTCCTATCGATCATATTTGCATAATATGGTTAATAATATGAGTTAGATTGACAATAGTGAGTGTAATAAGTATAGTAATTGTCGTTCTATCGATCACATAAGCATAATATGGCTAATAATATGAGATAGATGGATAATAATAAGAGTAATAAGTATAGTAATTGTCGTCCTATCGAGCATATCTGCATAATATGGTTCATAATATGAGTTAGATTGATAACAGTGAGTGTCATAAGTATAGTAATTGTACTTCTATTGCTCATATAAGCATTATATGGTTAATAATATGCGTTAGATTGATAATAATAAGAGTAATGAGTATAGTAATTGTCGTTTTAGGGATCATATAAGCATAATATGGCTAATAATATGAGTTAGATTGATAACAATAAGAGTAATAAGTATAGTAATTGTCGTTCTATCGATCACATAAGCATAATATGGCTAATAATATGAGATAGATGGATAATAATAAGAGTAATAAGTATAGTAATTGTCGTCCTATCGAGCATATCTGCATAATATGGTTCATAATATGAGTTAGATTGATAACAGTGAGTGTAATAAGTATAGTAATTGTACTTCTATTGCTCATATAAGCATAATATGGTTAATAATATGCGTTAGATTGATAATAATAAGAGTAATGAGTATAGTAATTGTCGTTCTAGCGATCATATAAGCATAATATGGCTAATAATATGAGTTAGGTTGATAATAATAACAGTAATAAGTATAGTAATTGTCGTTCTATCGATCATATCTGCATAATATGGTTCATAATATGAGTTAGATTGATAATAGTGAGTGTAATAAGTATAGTAATTGTAGGTCTATTGCTCATATAAGCATAATATGGGTAGTAATATGCGATAGATTGATAATAATAAGAGTAATAAGTATAGTAATTGTCGTTCTATCGATCACATAAGCATAATATGGCTAATAATGTGAGTTAGATTGATAATAGTAAGAGTAATAAGTATAGTAATTATCGTTCTACCGATCATATAAGCATAATATGGCTAATAATATGAGTTAGATTGATAACAGTGAGTGTAATAAGTATAGTAATTGTCGATCTATCGATCATATGAGCATAATATGGCTAATAATATGAGTTAGATTGGTAATGGTGAGTGTAATAAGTATAGTAATTGTAGTTCTATTGCTCATATAAGCATAATATGGTTAATAATATGCGATAGATTGATAATAATAAGAGTAATGAGTATAGTAATTGTCGTCCTATCGATCATATTTGCATAATATGGTTAATAATATGAGTTAGATTGACAATAGTGAGTGTAATAAGTATAGTAATTGTCGTTCTATCGATCACATAAGCATAATATGGCTAATAATATGAGATAGATGGATAATAATAAGAGTAATAAGTATAGTAATTGTCGTCCTATCGAGCATATCTGCATAATATGGTTCATAATATGAGTTAGATTGATAACAGTGAGTGTCATAAGTATAGTAATTGTACTTCTATTGCTCATATAAGCATTATATGGTTAATAATATGCGTTAGATTGATAATAATAAGAGTAATGAGTATAGTAATTGTCGTTCTAGGGATCATATATGCATAATATGGCTAATAATATGAGTTAGATTGATAACAATAGGAGTAATAAGTATAGTAATTGTCGTTCTATCGATCATATCTGCATAATATGGTTCATAATATGAGTTAGGTTGATAATAGTGAGCGTAATAAGTATAGTAATTGTAGTTCTATTGCTCATATAAGCATAATATGGTTAATAATATGCGATAGATTGATAATAATAAGAGTAATGAGTATAGTAATTGTCGTCCTATCGATCATATCTGCATAATATGGTTAATAATATGAGTTAGATTGACAATAGTGAGTGTAATAAGTATAGTAATTGTCGTCTACCGATCATATAAGCATAATATGGCTAATAATATGGGTTAGATTGATAATGATAAGAGTAATAACTATAGTAATTGTCGTTCTATCGATCATATAAGCATGATATGGCTAATAATATGAGTTAGATTGATTATAATAAGAGTAATAAGTATAGTAATTGTCGTTCTATCGATCATATCTGCATAATATGGTTAATAATATGAGTTAGATTGGTAATGGTGAGTGTAATAAGTATCGTAATTGTAGTTCTATTGCTCATATAAGCATAATATGGGTAGTAATATGCGATAGATTGATAATAATAAGAGTAATAAGTATAGTAATTGTCGTTCTATCGATCACATAAGCATAATATGTCTAATAATGTGAGTTAGATTGATAATAGTAAGAGTAATAAGTATAGTAATTATCGTTCTACCGATCATATAAGCATAATATGGCTAATAATATGAGTTAGATTGATAACAGTGAGTGTAATAAGTATAGCAATTGTCGATCTATCGATCATATAAGCATAATATGGCTAATAATATGGGTTAGATTGATAATGATAAGAGTAATAACTATAGTAATTGTCGTTCTATCGATCATATAAGCATGATATGGCTAATAATATGAGTTAGATTGATTATAATAAGAGTAATAGGTATAGTAATTGTCGTTCTATCGATCATATCTGCATAATATGGTTAATAATATGAGTTAGATTGGTAATGGTGAGTGTAATAAGTATAGTAATTGTAGTTCTATTGCTCATATAAGCATAATATGGTTAATAATATGCGATAGATTGATAGTAATAAGAGTAATGAGTATAGTAATTGCCGTTCTATCGATCACATAAGCATAATATGGCCAATAAAATGAGTTAGATTGATAATAGTAAGAGTAATAAGTATAGTAATTGTCGTTCTATCGATCACATAAGCATAATATGGCTAATAATATGAGTTAGATTGATAATAATAAGAGTAACCAGTATAGTAATTGTCGTTCTATCGATCATATAAGCATAATATGGCTAATAATATGAGTTAGATTGATAATAATAAGAGTAATAAGTATAGCAATTGTCGTTCTATCGATCATATAAGCATAATATGGTTAATAATATGAGTTAGATTGGAAATGGTGAGTGTAATAAGTATAGTAATTGTAGTTCTATTGCTCATATAAGCATAATATGGTTAATAATATGCGTTAGATTCATAATAATAAGAGTAATATGTATAGTGATTGTCGTCCTATCGATCATATCTGCATAATATGGTTAATAATATGAGTTAGATTGACAATAGTGAGTGCAATAAGTATAGTAATTGTCGTTCTATCGATCACATAAGCATAATATGGCTAATAATATGAGATAAATGGATAATAATAAGAGTAATAAGTATAGTAATTGTCGTCCTATCGAACATATCTGCATAATATGGTTCATAGTATGAGTAAGATTGATAACAGTGAGTGTAATAAGTATAGTAATTGTACTTCTATTGCTCATATAAGCATAATTTGGTTAATAATATGCGTTAGATTGATAATAATAAGAGTAATGAGTATAGTAATTGTCGTTCTAGCGATCATATAAGCATAATATGGCTAATAGTATGAGTTAGATTGATAATAATAAGAGTAATAAGTATAGTAATGGTCCGTCTATCGATCATATCTGCATAATATGGTTCATAATATGCGATAGATTGATAATAATAAGAGTAATAAGTATAGTAATTGTCGTTCTATCGATCACATAAGCATAATATGGCTAATAATGTGAGTTAGATTGATAATAGTAAGAGTAATAAGTATAGTAATTATCGTTCTACCGATCATATAAGCATAATATGGCTAATAATATGAGTTAGATTGATAACAGTGAGTGTAATAAGTATAGTAATTGTCGATCTATCGATCATATAAGCATAATATGGCTAATAATATGGGTTAGATTGATAATGATAAGAGTAATAACCATAGTAATTGTCGTTCTATCGATCATATAAGCATGATATGGCTAATAATATGAGTTAGATTGATTATAATAAGAGTAATAAGTATAGTAATTGTCGTTCTATCGATCATATCTGCATAATATGGTTAATAATATGAGTTAGATTGGTAATGGTGAGTGTAATAAGTATAGTAATTGTAGTTCTATTGCTCATATAAGCATAATATGGTTAATAATATGCGATAGATTGATAGTAATAAGAGTAATGAGTATAGTAATTGCCGTTCTATCGATCACATAAGCATAATATGGCCAATAAAATGAGGTAGATTGATAATAATAATAGTAATAAGTATAGTAATTGTCGTTCTATCGATCACATAAGCATAATATGGCTAATAATATGAGTTAGATTGATAATGATAAGAGTAACCAGTATAGTAATTGTCGTTCTATCGATCATATAAGCATAATATGGCTAATAATATGAGTTAGATTGATAATAATAAGAGTAATGAGTATAGTAATTGTCGTTCTATCGATCATATAAGCATAATATGGTTAATAATATGAGTTAGATTGGTAATGGTGAGTGTAATAAGTATAGTAATTGTAGTTCTGTTGCTCATATAAGCATAATATGGTTAATAATATGCGTTAGATTGATAATAATAAGAGTAATGAGTATAGTAGTTGTCGTTCTATCGAACACATAACCATAATATGGCCAATAATATGAGTTAAATTGATAATAATAAGAGTAATAAGTATAGTAATTGTCGTCTATCGATCATATAGGCATAATATGGCTAATAATATGAGTTATATTGATAATAATAAGAGTAATAAGTATAGTAATTGTCGTTCTATCGATCATATCTGCATAATATAGTTAATAATATGAGTTAGATTGACAATAGTGAGTGTAATAAGTATAGTAATTGTCGTTCTATCGATCACATAAGCATAATATGGCTAATAATATGAGATAGATGGATAATAATAAGAGTAATAAGTATAGTAATTGTCGTCCTATCGAGCATATCTGCATAATATGGTTCATAGTATGAGTTAGATTGATAACAGTGAGTGTCATAAGTATAGTAATTGTACTTCTATTGCTCATATAAGCATTATATAGTTAATAATATGCGTTAGATTGATAATAATAAGAGTAATGAGTATAGTAATTGTCGTTCTAGCGATCATATAAGCATAATATGGCTAATAATATGAGTTAGATTGATAACAATAAGAGTAATAAGTATAGTGATTGTCGTTCTATCGATCATATCTGCATAATATGGTTCATAATATGAGTTAGATTGATAATAGTGAGTGCAATAAGTATAGTAATTGTAGTTCTATTGCTCATATAAGCATAATATGGTTAATAATATGCGATAGATTGATAATAATAAGAGTAATGAGTATAGTAATTGTCGTCCTATCGATCATATCTGCATAATATGGTTAATAATATGAGTTAGATTGACAATAGTGAGTGTAATAAGTATAGTAATTGTCGTCTATCGATCATATAAGCATAATATGGCTAATAATATGAGTTGGATTGATAATAATAAGAGTAATAAGTATAGTAATTGTCGTTCTATCGATCATATCTGCATAATATGGTTAATAATATGAGTTAAATGGATAATAGTGAGTGTAATAAGTATTGTAATTGTCGTTCTGTCGTCCATATAAGCATAATATGGCTAATACTACAAGCTAGATTGATAATAATAAGAGTAATAAGTATAGTAATTGTCGTTCTATCGATCACATAAGCATAATATGGCCAATAATATAAGTTAGATTGATAATAGTAAGAGTAATAAGTATAGTAATTGTCGTTCTATCGATCACATAAGCATAATATGGCTAATAATATGAGTTAGATTGATAATAGTAAGAGTAATAAGTATAGTGATTATCGTTCTACCGATCATATAAGCATAATATGGCTAATAATATGAGTTAGATTGGTAATGGTGAGTGTAATAAGTATAGTAATTGTAGTTCTATTGCTAATATAAGCATAATATGGTTAATAATATGCGATAGATTGATAATAATAAGAGTAATGAGTATAGTAATTGTCGTCCTATCGATCATATTTGCATAATATGGTTAATAATATGAGTTAGATTGACAATAGTGAGTGTAATAAGTATAGTAATTGTCGTTCTATCGATCACATAAGCATAATATGGCTAATAATATGAGATAGATGGATAATAATAAGAGTAATAAGTATAGTAATTGTCGTCCTATCGAGCATATCTGCATAATATGGTTCATAATATGAGTTAGATTGATAACAGTGAGTGTAATAAGTATAGTAATTGTACTTCTATTGCTCATATAAGCATAATATGGTTAATAATATGCGTTAGATTGATAATAATAAGAGTAATGAGTATAGTAATTGTCGTTCTAGCGATCATATAAGCATAATATGGCTAATAATATGAGTTAGATTGATAATAATAAGAGTAATAAGTATAGTAATTGTCGTTCTATCGATCATATCTGCATAATATGGTTCATAATATGAGTTAGATTGATAATAGTGAGTGTAATAAGTATAGTAATTGTAGTTCTATTGCTCATATAAGCATAATATGGGTAGTAATATGCGATAGATTGATAATAATAAAAGTAATAAGTATAGTAATTGTCGTTCTATCGATCACATAAGCATAATATGGCTAATAATGTGAGTTAGATTGATAATAGTAAGAGTAATAAGTATAGTAATTATCGTTCTACCGATCATATAAGCATAATATGGCTAATAATATGAGTTAGATTGATAACAGTGAGTGTAATAAGTATAGTAATTGTCGATCTATCGATCATATGAGCTTAATATGGCTAATAATATGAGTTAGATTGGTAATGGTGAGTGTAATAAGTATAGTAATTGTAGTTCTATTGCTCATATAAGCATAATATGGTTAATAATATGCGATAGATTGATAATAATAAGAGTAATGAGTATAGTAATTGTCGTCCTATCGATCATATTTGCATAATATGGTTAATAATATGAGTTAGATTGACAATAGTGAGTGTAATAAGTATAGTAATTGTCGTTCTATCGATCACATAAGCATAATATGGCTAATAATATGAGATAGATGGATAATAATAAGAGTAATAAGTATAGTAATTGTCGTCCTATCGAGCATATCTGCATAATATGGTTCATAATATGAGTTAGATTGATAACAGTGAGTGTCATAAGTATAGTAATTGTACTTCTATTGCTCATATAAGCATTATATGGTTAATAATATGCGTTAGATTGATAATAATAAGAGTAATGAGTATAGTAATTGTCGTTTTAGGGATCATATAAGCATAATATGGCTAATAATATTAGTTAGATTGATAACAATAAGAGTAATAAGTATAGTAATTGTCGTTCTATCGATCACATAAGCATAATATGGCTAATAATATGAGATAGATGGATAATAATAAGAGTAATAAGTATAGTAATTGTCGTCCTATCGAGCATATCTGCATAATATGGTTCATAATATGAGTTAGATTGATAACAGTGAGTGTAATAAGTATAGTAATTGTACTTCTATTGCTCATATAAGAATAATATGGTTAATAATATGCGTTAGATTGATAATAATAAGAGTAATGAGTATAGTAATTGTCGTTCTAGCGATCATATAAGCATAATATGGCTAATAATATGAGTTAGGTTGATAATAATAACAGTAATAAGTATAGTAATTGTCGTTCTATCGATCATATCTGCATAATATGGTTCATAATATGAGTTAGGTTGATAATAGTGAGCGTAATAAGTATAGTAATTGTAGTTCTATTGCTCATATAAGCATAATATGGTTAATAATATGCGATAGATTGATAATAATAAGAGTAATGAGTATAGTAATTGTCGTCCTATCGATCATATCTGCATAATATGGTTAATAATATGAGTTAGATTGACAATAGTGAGTGTAATAAGTATAGTAATTGTCGTCTACCGATCATATAAGCATAATATGGCTAATAATATGGGTTAGATTGATAATGATAAGAGTAATAACTATAGTAATTGTCGTTCTATCGATCATATAAGCATGATATGGCTAATAATATGAGTTAGATTGATTATAATAAGAGTAATAAGTATAGTAATTGTCGTTCTATCGATCATATCTGCATAATATGGTTAATAATATGAGTTAGATTGGTAATGGTGAGTGTAATAAGTATCGTAATTGTAGTTCTATTGCTCATATAAGCATAATATGGTTAATAATATGCGATAGATTGATAGTAATAAGAGTAATGAGTATAGTAATTGCCGTTCTATCGATCACATAAGCATAATATGGCCAATAAAATGAGTTAGATTGATAATAATAAGAGTAACAAGTATAGTAATTGTCGTTCTATCGATCACATAAGCATAATATGGCTAATAATATGAGTTAGATTGATAATAATAAGAGTAACCAGTATAGTAATTGTCGTTCTATCGATCATATAAGCATAATATGGCTAATAATATGAGTTAGATTGATAATAATAAGAGTAATGAGTATAGTAATTGTCGTTCTAGCGATCATATAAGCATAATATGGCTAATAATATGAGTTAGATTGACAATAGTGAGTGTAATAAGTATAGTAATTGTCGTCTATCGATCATATAAGCATAATATGGTTAATAATATGCGATAGATTGATAATAATAAGAGTAATGAGTATAGTAATTGTCGTCCTATCGATCATATTTGCATAATATGGTTAATAATATGAGTTAGATTGACAATAGTGAGTGTAATAAGTATAGTAATTGTCGTTCTATCGATCACATAAGCATAATATGGCTAATAATATGAGATAGATGGATAATAATAAGAGTAATAAGTATAGTAATTGTCGTCCTATCGAGCATATCTGCATAATATGGTTCATAATATGAGTTAGATTGATAACAGTGAGTGTAATAAGTATAGTAATTGTACTTCTATTGCTCATATAAGCATAATATGGTTAATAATATGCGTTAGATTGATAATAATAAGAGTAATGAGTATAGTAATTGTCGTTCTAGCGATCATATAAGCATAATATGGCTAATAATATGAGTTAGATTGATAATAATAAGAGTAATAAGTATAGTAATTGTCGTTCTATCGATCATATCTGCATAATATGGTTCATAATATGAGTTAGATTGATAATAGTGAGTGTAATAAGTATAGTAATTGTAGTTCTATTGCTCATATAAGCATAATATGGGTAGTAATATGCGATAGATTGATAATAATAAGAGTAATAAGTATAGTAATTGTCGTTCTATCGATCACATAAGCATAATATGGCTAATAATGTGAGTTAGATTGATAATAGTAAGAGTAATAAGTATAGTAATTATCGTTCTACCGATCATATAAGCATAATATGGCTAATAATATGAGTTAGATTGATAACAGTGAGTGTAATAAGTATAGTAATTGTCGATCTATCGATCATATGAGCTTAATATGGCTAATAATATGAGTTAGATTGGTAATGGTGAGGGTAATAAGTATAGTAATTGTAGTTCTATTGCTCATATAAGCATAATATGGTTAATAATATGCGATAGATTGATAATAATAAGAGTAATGAGTATAGTAATTGTCGTCCTATCGATCATATTTGCATAATATGGTTAATAATATGAGTTAGATTGACAATAGTGAGTGTAATAAGTATAGTAATTGTCGTTCTATCGATCACATAAGCATAATATGGCTAATAATATGAGATAGATGGATAATAATAAGAGTAATAAGTATAGTAATTGTCGTCCTATCGAGCATATCTGCATAATATGGTTCATAATATGAGTTAGATTGATAACAGTGAGTGTCATAAGTATAGTAATTGTACTTCTATTGCTCATATAAGCATTATATGGTTAATAATATGCGTTAGATTGATAATAATAAGAGTAATGAGTATAGTAATTGTCGTTTTAGGGATCATATAAGCATAATATGGCTAATAATATGAGTTAGATTGATAACAATAAGAGTAATAAGTATAGTAATTGTCGTTCTATCGATCACATAAGCATAATATGGCTAATAATATGAGATAGATGGATAATAATAAGAGTAATAAGTATAGTAATTGTCGTCCTATCGAGCATATCTGCATAATATGGTTCATAATATGAGTTAGATTGATAACAGTGAGTGTAATAAGTATAGTAATTGTACTTCTATTGCTCATATAAGCATAATATGGTTAATAATATGCGTTAGATTGATAATAATAAGAGTAATGAGTATAGTAATTGTCGTTCTAGCGATCATATAAGCATAATATGGCTAATAATATGAGTTAGGTTGATAATAATAACAGTAATAAGTATAGTAATTGTCGTTCTATCGATCATATCTGCATAATATGGTTCATAATATGAGTTAGATTGATAATAGTGAGTGTAATAAGTATAGTAATTGTAGGTCTATTGCTCATATAAGCATAATATGGGTAGTAATATGCGATAGATTGATAATAATAAGAGTAATAAGTATAGTAATTGTCGTTCTATCGATCACATAAGCATAATATGGCTAATAATGTGAGTTAGATTGATAATAGTAAGAGTAATAAGTATAGTAATTATCGTTCTACCGATCATATAAGCATAATATGGCTAATAATATGAGTTAGATTGATAACAGTGAGTGTAATAAGTATAGTAATTGTCGATCTATCGATCATATGAGCATAATATGGCTAATAATATGAGATAGATGGATAATAATAAGAGTAATAAGTATAGTAATTGTCGTCCTATCGAGCATATCTGCATAATATGGTTCATAATATGAGTTAGATTGATAACAGTGAGTGTCATAAGTATAGTAATTGTACTTCTATTGCTCATATAAGCATTATATGGTTAATAATATGCGTTAGATTGATAATAATAAGAGTAATGAGTATAGTAATTGTCGTTCTAGGGATCATATAAGCATAATATGGCTAATAATATGAGTTAGATTGATAACAATAAGAGTAATAAGTATAGTAATTGTCGTTCTATCGATCATATCTGCATAATATGGTTCATAATATGAGTTAGGTTGATAATAGTGAGCGTAATAAGTATAGTAATTGTAGTTCTATTGCTCATATAAGCATAATATGGGTAGTAATATGCGATAGATTGATAATAATAAGAGTAATAAGTATAGTAATTGTCGTTCTATCGATCACATAAGCATAATATGGCTAATAATGTGAGTTAGATTGATAATAGTAAGAGTAATAAGTATAGTAATTATCGTTCTACCGATCATATAAGCATAATATGGCCAATAATATGAGTTAGATTGATAACAGTAAGTGTAATAAGTATAGTAATTGTCGATCTATCGATCATATGAGCATAATATGGCTAATAATATGAGTTAGATTGATAATGGTGAGTGTAATAAGTATAGTAATTGTAGTTCTATTGCTCATATAAGCATAATATGGTTAATAATATGCGATAGATTGATAATAATAAGAGTAATGAGTATAGTAATTGTCGTCCTATCGATCATATTTGCATAATATGGTTAATAATATGAGTTAGATTGACAATAGTGAGTGTAATAAGTATAGTAATTGTCGTTCTATCGATCACATAAGCATAATATGGCTAATAATATGAGATAGATGGATAATAATAAGAGTAATAAGTATAGTAATTGTCGTCCTATCGAGCATATCTGCATAATATGGTTCATAATATGAGTTAGATTGATAACAGTGAGTGTCATAAGTATAGTAATTGTACTTCTATTGCTCATATAAGCATTATATGGTTAATAATATGCGTTAGATTGATAATAATAAGAGTAATGAGTATAGTAATTGTCGTTCTAGCGATCATATAAGCATAATATGGCTAATAATATGAGTTAGATTGATAACAATAAGAGTAATAAGTATAGTAATTGTCGTTCTATCGATCATATCTGCATAATATGGTTCATAATATGAGTTAGATTGATAATAGTGAGTGTAATAAGTATAGTAATTGTAGTTCTATTGCTCATATAAGCATAATATGGTTAATAATATGCGATAGATTGATAATAATAAGAGTAATGAGTATAGTAATTGTCGTCCTATCGATCATATCTGCATAATATGGTTAATAATATGAGTTAGATTGACAATAGTGAGTGTAATAAGTATAGTAATTGTCGTCTACCGATCATATAAGCATAATATGGCTAATAATATGGGTTAGATTGATAATGATTAGAGTAATAACTATAGTAATTGTCGTTCTATCGATCATATAAGCATGATATGGCTAATAATATGAGTTAGACTGATTATAATAAGAGTAATAAGTATAGTAATTGTCGTTCTATCGATCACATAAGCATAATATGGCTAATAATATGAGATAGATGGATAATAATAAGAGTAATAAGTATAGTAATTGTCGTCATATCGAGCATATCTGCATAATATGGTTCATAATATGAGTTAGATTGATAACAGTGAGTGTAATAAGTATAGTAATTGTACTTCTATTGCTCATATAAGCATTATATGGTTAATAATATGCGTTAGATTGATAATAATAAGAGTAATGAGTATAGTAATTGTCGTTTTAGGGATCATATAAGCATAATATGGCTAATAATATGAGTTAGATTGATAACAATAAGAGTAATAAGTATAGTAATTGTCGTTCTATCGATCACATAAGCATAATATGGCTAATAATATGAGATAGATGGATAATAATAAGAGTAATAAGTATAGTAATTGTCGTCCTATCGAGCATATCTGCATAATATGGTTCATAATATGAGTTAGATTGATAACAGTGAGTGTAATAAGTATAGTAATTGTACTTCTATTGCTCATATAAGCATAATATGGTTAATAATATGCGTTAGATTGATAATAATAAGAGTAATGAGTATAGTAATTGTCGTTCTAGCGATCATATAAGCATAATATGGCTAATAATATGAGTTAGGTTGATAATAATAACAGTAATAAGTATAGTAATTATCGTTCTACCGATCATATAAGCATAATATGGCTAATAATATGAGTTAGATTGGTAATGGTGAGTGTAATAAGTATAGTAATTGTAGTTCTATTGCTCATATAAGCATAATATGGTTAATAATATGCGATAGATTGATAATAATAAGAGTAATGAGTATAGTAATTGTCGTCCTATCGATCATATTTGCATAATATGGTTAATAATATGAGTTAGATTGACAATAGTGAGTGTAATAAGTATAGTAATTGTCGTTCTATCGATCACATAAGCATAATATGGCTAATAATATGAGATAGATGGATAATAATAAGAGTAATAAGTATAGTAATTGTCGTCCTATCGAGCATATCTGCATAATATGGTCCATAATATGAGTTAGATTGATAACAGTGAGTGTAATAAGTATAGTAATTGTACTTCTATTGCTCATATAAGCATAATATGGTTAATAATATGCGTTAGATTGATAATAATAAGAGTAATGAGTATAGTAATTGTCGTTCTAGCGATCATATAAGCATAATATGGCTAATAATATGAGTTAGGTTGATAATAATAACAGTAATAAGTATAGTAATTGTCGTTCTATCGATCATATCTGCATAATATGGTTCATAATATGAGTTAGATTGATAATAGTGAGTGTAATAAGTATAGTAATTGTAGGTCTATTGCTCATATAAGCATAATATGGGTAGTAATATGCGATAGATTGATAATAATAAGAGTAATAAGTATAGTAATTGTCGTTCTATCGATCACATAAGCATAATATGGCTAATAATGTGAGTTAGATTGATAATAGTAAGAGTAATAAGTATAGTAATTATCGTTCTACCGATCATATAAGCATAATATGGCTAATAATATGAGTTAGATTGATAACAGTGAGTGTAATAAGTATAGTAATTGTCGATCTATCGATCATATGAGCATAATATGGCTAATAATATGAGATAGATGGATAATAATAAGAGTAATAAGTATAGTAATTGTCGTCCTATCGAGCATATCTGCATAATATGGTTCATAATATGAGTTAGATTGATAACAGTGAGTGTCATAAGTATAGTAATTGTACTTCTATTGCTCATATAAGCATTATATGGTTAATAATATGCGTTAGATTGATAATAATAAGAGTAATGAGTATAGTAATTGTCGTTCTAGGGATCATATAAGCATAATATGGCTAATAATATGAGTTAGATTGATAACAATAAGAGTAATAAGTATAGTAATTGTCGTTCTATCGATCATATCTGCATAATATGGTTCATAGTATGAGTTAGGTTGATAATAGTGAGCGTAATAAGTATAGTAATTGTAGTTCTATTGCTCATATAAGCATAATATGGTTAATAATATGCGATAGATTGATAATAATAAGAGTAATGAGTATAGTAATTGTCGTCCTATCGATCATATCTGCATAATATGGTTAATAATATGAGTTAGATTGACAATAGTGAGTGTAATAAGTATAGTAATTGTCGTCTACCGATCATATAAGCATAATATGGCTAATAATATGGGTTAGATTGATAATGATAAGAGTAATAACTATAGTAATTGTCGTTCTATCGATCATATAAGCATGATATGGCTAATAATATGAGTTAGATTGATTATAATAAGAGTAATAAGTATAGTAATTGTCGTTCTATCGATCATATCTGCATAATATGGTTAATAATATGAGTTAGATTGGTAATGGTGAGTGTAATAAGTATCGTAATTGTAGTTCTATTGCTCATATAAGCATAATATGGTTAATAATATGCGATAGATTGATAGTAATAAGAGTAATGAGTATAGTAATTGCCGTTCTATCGATCACATAAGCATAATATGGCCAATAAAATGAGTTAGATTGATAATAATAAGAGTAATAAGTATAGTAATTGTCGTTCTATCGATCACATAAGCATAATATGGCTAATAATATGAGTTAGATTGATAATAATAAGAGTAACCAGTATAGTAATTGTCGTTCTATCGATCATATAAGCATAATATGGCTAATAATATGAGTTAGATTGATAATAATAAGAGTAATGAGTATAGTAATTGTCGTTCTAGCGATCATATAAGCATAATATGGCTAATAATATGAGTTAGATTGAGAATAGTGAGTGTAATAAGTATAGTAATTGTCGTCTATCGATCATATAGGCATAATATGGCTAATAATATGAGTTAGATTGATAATAATAAGAGTAATAAGTATAGTAATTGTCGTTCTATCGATCATATCTGCATAATATGGTTAATAATATGAGTTAAATTGATAATAGTGAGTGTAATAAGTATTGTAATTGTCGTTCTGTCGTCCATATAAGCATAATATGGCTAATACTACAAGCTAGATTGATAATAATAAGAGTAATAAGTATAGTAATTGTCGTTCTATCGATCACATAAGCATAATATGGCCAATAATATGAGTTAGATTGATAATAGTAAGAGTAATAAGTATAGTAATTGTCGTTCTATCGATCACATAAGCATAATATGGCTAATAATATGAGTTAGATTGATAATAGTAAGAGTAATAAGTATAGTGATTATCGTTCTACCGATCATATAAGCATAATATGGCTAATAATATGAGATAGATGGATAATAATAAGAGTAATAAGTATAGTAATTGTCGTCCTATCGAGCATATCTGCATAATATGGTTCATAATATGAGTTAGATTGATAACAGTGAGTGTAATAAGTATAGTAATTGTACTTCTATTGCTCATATAAGCATAATATGGTTAATAATATGCGTTAGATTGATAATAATAAGAGTAATGAGTATAGTAATTGTCGTTCTAGCGATCATATAAGCATAATATGGCTAATAATATGAGTTAGATTGATAACAATAAGAGTAATAAGTATAGTAATTGTCGTTCTATCGATCACATAAGCATAATATGGCTAATAATATGAGATAGATGGATAATAATAAGAGTAATAAGTATAGTAATTGTCGTCCTATCGAGCATATCTGCATAATATGGTTCATAATATGAGTTAGATTGATAACAGTGAGTGTAATAAGTATAGTAATTGTACTTCTATTGCTCATATAAGCATAATATGGTTAATAATATGCGTTAGATTGATAATAATAAGAGTAATGAGTATAGTAATTGTCGTTCTAGCGATCATATAAGCATAATATGGCTAATAATATGAGTTAGGTTGATAATAATAACAGTAATAAGTATAGTAATTGTCGTTCTATCGATCATATCTGCATAATATGGTTCATAATATGAGTTAGATTGATAATAGTGAGTGTAATAAGTATAGTAATTGTAGGTCTATTGCTCATATAAGCATAATATGGGTAGTAATATGCGATAGATTGATAATAATAAGAGTAATAAGTATAGTAATTGTCGTTCTATCGATCACATAAGCATAATATGGCTAATAATGTGAGTTAGATTGATAATAGTAAGAGTAATAAGTATAGTAATTATCGTTCTACCGATCATATAAGCATAATATGGCTAATAATATGAGTTAGATTGATAACAGTGAGTGTAATAAGTATAGTAATTGTCGATCTATCGATCATATGAGCATAATATGGCTAATAATATGAGTTAGATTGGTAATGGTGAGTGTAATAAGTATAGTAATTGTAGTTCTATTGCTCATATAAGCATAATATGGTTAATAATATGCGATAGATTGATAATAATAAGAGTAATGAGTATAGTAATTGTCGTCCTATCGATCATATTTGCATAATATGGTTAATAATATGAGTTAGATTGACAATAGTGAGTGTAATAAGTATAGTAATTGTCGTTCTATCGATCACATAAGCATAATATGGCTAATAATATGAGATAGATGGATAATAATAAGAGTAATAAGTATAGTAATTGTCGTCCTATCGAGCATATCTGCATAATATGGTTCATAATATGAGTTAGATTGATAACAGTGAGTGTCATAAGTATAGTAATTGTACTTCTATTGCTCATATAAGCATTATATGGTTAATAATATGCGTTAGATTGATAATAATAAGAGTAATGAGTATAGTAATTGTCGTTCTAGGGATCATATATGCATAATATGGCTAATAATATGAGTTAGATTGATAACAATAAGAGTAATAAGTATAGTAATTGTCGTTCTATCGATCATATCTGCATAATATGGTTCATAATATGAGTTAGGTTGATAATAGTGAGCGTAATAAGTATAGTAATTGTAGTTCTATTGCTCATATAAGCATAATATGGTTAATAATATGCGATAGATTGATAATAATAAGAGTAATGAGTATAGTAATTGTCGTCCTATCGATCATATCTGCATAATATGGTTAATAATATGAGTTAGATTGACAATAGTGAGTGTAATAAGTATAGTAATTGTCGTCTACCGATCATATAAGCATAATATGGCTAATAATATGGGTTAGATTGATAATGATAAGAGTAATAACTATAGTAATTGTCGTTCTATCGATCATATAAGCATGATATGGCTAATAATATGAGTTAGATTGATTATAATAAGAGTAATAAGTATAGTAATTGTCGTTCTATCGATCATATCTGCATAATATGGTTAATAATATGAGTTAGATTGGTAATGGTGAGTGTAATAAGTATCGTAATTGTAGTTCTATTGCTCATATAAGCATAATATGGTTAATAATATGCGATAGATTGATAGTAATAAGAGTAATGAGTATAGTAATTGCCGTTCTATCGATCACATAAGCATAATATGGCCAATAAAATGAGTTAGATTGATAATAATAAGAGTAACAAGTATAGTAATTGTCGTTCTATCGATCACATAAGCATAATATGGCTAATAATATGAGTTAGATTGATAATAATAAGAGTAACCAGTATAGTAATTGTCGTTCTATCGATCATATAAGCATAATATGGCTAATAATATGAGTTAGATTGATAATAATAAGAGTAATGAGTATAGTAATTGTAGTTCTAGCGATCATATAAGCATAATATGGCTAATAATATGAGTTAGATTGACAATAGTGAGTGTAATAAGTATAGTAATTGTCGTCTATCGATCATATAAGCATAATATGGTTAATAATATGCGATAGATTGATAATAATAAGAGTAATGAGTATAGTAATTGTCGTCCTATCGATCATATTTGCATAATATGGTTAATAATATGAGTTAGATTGACAATAGTGAGTGTAATAAGTATAGTAATTGTCGTTCTATCGATCACATAAGCATAATATGGCTAATAATATGAGATAGATGGATAATAATAAGAGTAATAAGTATAGTAATTGTCGTCCTATCGAGCATATCTGCATAATATGGTTCATAATATGAGTTAGATTGATAACAGTGAGTGTAATAAGTATAGTAATTGTACTTCTATTGCTCATATAAGCATAATATGGTTAATAATATGCGTTAGATTGATAATAATAAGAGTAATGAGTATAGTAATTGTCGTTCTAGCGATCATATAAGCATAATATGGCTAATAATATGAGTTAGATTGATAATAATAAGAGTAATAAGTATAGTGATTGTCGCTCTGTCGATCATATCTGCATAATATGGTTAATAATATGAGTTAGATTCATAATAATAAGAGTAATAAGTTCAGTAATTGTCGTTCTATCGATCATTTAAGCATAATATGGCTAAGAATATGATTTAGGTTGATAAAAATAAGAATAATAAGTATAGTAATTGTCGTTCTATCGATCATATAAGCATAATATGGCTAATAATGTGAGTTAGATTGATAATAGTAAGAGTAATAAGTATAGTAATTATCGTTCTACCGATCATATAAGCATAATATGGCTAATAATATGAGTTAGATTGATAACAGTGAGTGTAATAAGTATAGTAATTGTCGATCTATCGATCATATGAGCTTAATATGGCTAATAATATGAGTTAGATTGGTAATGGTGAGTGTAATAAGTATAGTAATGGTAGTTCTATTGCTCATATAAGCATAATATGGTTAATAATATGCGATAGATTGATAATAATAAGAGTAATGAGTATAGTAATTGTCGTCCTATCGATCATATTTGCATAATATGGTTAATAATATGAGTTAGATTGACAATAGTGAGTGTAATAAGTATAGTAATTGTCGTTCTATCGATCACATAAGCATAATATGGC
This sequence comes from Megachile rotundata, assembly GCF_050947335.1. Classification (NCBI taxonomy): domain Eukaryota; kingdom Metazoa; phylum Arthropoda; class Insecta; order Hymenoptera; family Megachilidae; genus Megachile; species Megachile rotundata. Next base: position 49,477 of record NW_027473393.1, read on the forward strand.
TAATAATATGAGATAGATGGATAATAATAAGAGTAATAAGTATAGTAATTGTCGTCCTATCGAGCATATCTGCATAATATGGTTCATAATATGAGTTAGATTGATAACAGTGAGTGTCATAAGTATAGTAATTGTACTTCTATTGCTCATATAAGCATTATATGGTTAATAATATGCGTTAGATTGATAATAATAAGAGTAATGAGTATAGTAATTGTCGTTTTAGGGATCATATAAGCATAATATGGCTAATAATATGAGTTAGATTGATAACAATAAGAGTAATAAGTATAGTAATTGTCGTTCTATCGATCACATAAGCATAATATGGCTAATAATGTGAGTTAGATTGATAATAGTAAGAGTAATAAGTATAGTAATTATCGTTCTACCGATCATATAAGCATAATATGGCTAATAATATGAGTTAGATTGATAACAGTGAGTGTAATAAGTATAGTAATTGTCGATCTATCGATCATATGAGCATAATATGGCTAATAATATGAGATAGATGGATAATAATAAGAGTAATAAGTATAGTAATTGTCGTCCTATCGAGCATATCTGCATAATATGGTTCATAATATGAGTTAGATTGATAACAGTGAGTGTCATAAGTATAGTAATTGTACTTCTATTGCTCATATAAGCATTATATGGTTAATAATATGCGTTAGATTGATAATAATAAGAGTAATGAGTATAGTAATTGTCGTTCTAGGGATCATATAAGCATAATATGGCTAATAATATGAGTTAGATTGATAACAATAAGAGTAATAAGTATAGTAATTGTCGTTCTATCGATCATATCTGCATAATATGGTTCATAGTATGAGTTAGGTTGATAATAGTGAGCGTAATAAGTATAGTAATTGTAGTTCTATTGCTCATATAAGCATAATATGGTTAATAATATGCGATAGATTGATAATAATAAGAGTAATGAGTATAGTAATTGTCGTCCTATCGATCATATCTGCATAATATGGTTAATAATATGAGTTAGATTGACAATAGTGAGTGTAATAAGTATAGTAATTGTCGTCTACCGATCATATAAGCATAATATGGCTAATAATATGGGTTAGATTGATAATGATAAGAGTAATAACTATAGTAATTGTCGTTCTATCGATCATATAAGCATGATATGGCTAATAATATGAGTTAGATTGATTATAATAAGAGTAATAAGTATAGTAATTGTCGTTCTATCGATCATATCTGCATAATATGGTTAATAATATGAGTTAGATTGGTAATGGTGAGTGTAATAAGTATCGTAATTGTAGTTCTATTGCTCATATAAGCATAATATGGTTAATAATATGCGATAGATTGATAGTAATAAGAGTAATGAGTATAGTAATTGCCGTTCTATCGATCACATAAGCATAATATGGCCAATAAAATGAGTTAGATTGATAATAATAAGAGTAATAAGTATAGTAATTGTCGTTCTATCGATCACATAAGCATAATATGGCTAATAATATGAGTTAGATTGATAATAATAAGAGTAACCAGTATAGTAATTGTCGTTCTATCGATCATATAAGCATAATATGGCTAATAATATGAGTTAGATTGATAATAATAAGAGTAATGAGTATAGTAATTGTCGTTCTAGCGATCATATAAGCATAATATGGCTAATAATATGAGTTAGATTGAGAATAGTGAGTGTAATAAGTATAGTAATTGTCGTCTATCGATCATATAGGCATAATATGGCTAATAATATGAGTTAGATTGATAATAATAAGAGTAATAAGTATAGTAATTGTCGTTCTATCGATCATATCTGCATAATATGGTTAATAATATGAGTTAAATTGATAATAGTGAGTGTAATAAGTATTGTAATTGTCGTTCTGTCGTCCATATAAGCATAATATGGCTAATACTACAAGCTAGATTGATAATAATAAGAGTAATAAGTATAGTAATTGTCGTTCTATCGATCACATAAGCATAATATGGCCAATAATATGAGTTAGATTGATAATAGTAAGAGTAATAAGTATAGTAATTGTCGTTCTATCGATCACATAAGCATAATATGGCTAATAATATGAGTTAGATTGATAATAGTAAGAGTAATAAGTATAGTGATTATCGTTCTACCGATCATATAAGCATAATATGGCTAATAATATGAGATAGATGGATAATAATAAGAGTAATAAGTATAGTAATTGTCGTCCTATCGAGCATATCTACATAATATGGTTCATAATATGAGTTAGATTGATAACAGTGAGTGTAATAAGTATAGTAATTGTACTTCTATTGCTCATATAAGCATAATATGGTTAATAATATGCGTTAGATTGATAATAATAAGAGTAATGAGTATAGTAATTGTCGTTCTAGCGATCATATAAGCATAATATGGCTAATAATATGAGTTAGATTGATAACAATAAGAGTAATAAGTATAGTAATTGTCGTTCTATCGATCACATAAGCATAATATGGCTAATAATATGAGATAGATGGATAATAATAAGAGTAATAAGTATAGTAATTGTCGTCCTATCGAGCATATCTGCATAATATGGTTCATAATATGAGTTAGATTGATAACAGTGAGTGTAATAAGTATAGTAATTGTACTTCTATTGCTCATATAAGCATAATATGGTTAATAATATGCGTTAGATTGATAATAATAAGAGTAATGAGTATAGTAATTGTCGTTCTAGCGATCATATAAGCATAATATGGCTAATAATATGAGTTAGGTTGATAATAATAACAGTAATAAGTATAGTAATTGTCGTTCTATCGATCATATCTGCATAATATGGTTCATAATATGAGTTAGATTGATAATTGTGAGTGTAATAAGTATAGTAATTGTAGGTCTATTGCTCATATAAGCATAATATGGGTAGTAATATGCGATAGATTGATAATAATAAGAGTAATAAGTATAGTAATTGTCGTTCTATCGATCACATAAGCATAATATGGCTAATAATGTGAGTTAGATTGATAATAGTAAGAGTAATAAGTATAGTAATTATCGTTCTACCGATCATATAAGCATAATATGGCTAATAATATGAGTTAGATTGATAACAGTGAGTGTAATAAGTATAGTAATTGTCGATCTATCGATCATATGAGCATAATATGGCTAATAATATGAGTTAGATTGGTAATGGTGAGTGTAATAAGTATAGTAATTGTAGTTCTATTGCTCATATAAGCATAATATGGTTAATAATATGCGATAGATTGATAATAATAAGAGTAATGAGTATAGTAATTGTCGTCCTATCGATCATATTTGCATAATATGGTTAATAATATGAGTTAGATTGACAATAGTGAGTGTAATAAGTATAGTAATTGTCGTTCTATCGATCACATAAGCATAATATGGCTAATAATATGAGATAGATGGATAATAATAAGAGTAATAAGTATAGTAATTGTCGTCCTATCGAGCATATCTGCATAATATGGTTCATAATATGAGTTAGATTGATAACAGTGAGTGTCATAAGTATAGTAATTGTACTTCTATTGCTCATATAAGCATTATATGGTTAATAATATGCGTTAGATTGATAATAATAAGAGTAATGAGTATAGTAATTGTCGTTCTAGGGATCATATATGCATAATATGGCTAATAATATGAGTTAGATTGATAACAATAAGAGTAATAAGTATAGTAATTGTCGTTCTATCGATCATATCTGCATAATATGGTTCATAATATGAGTTAGGTTGATAATAGTGAGCGTAATAAGTATAGTAATTGTAGTTCTATTGCTCATATAAGCATAATATGGTTAATAATATGCGATAGATTGATAATAATAAGAGTAATGAGTATAGTAATTGTCGTCCTATCGATCATATCTGCATAATATGGTTAATAATATGAGTTAGATTGACAATAGTGAGTGTAATAAGTATAGTAATTGTCGTCTACCGATCATATAAGCATAATATGGCTAATAATATGGGTTAGATTGATAATGATAAGAGTAATAACTATAGTAATTGTCGTTCTATCGATCATATAAGCATGATATGGCTAATAATATGAGTTAGATTGATTATAATAAGAGTAATAAGTATAGTAATTGTCGTTCTATCGATCATATCTGCATAATATGGTTAATAATATGAGTTAGATTGGTAATGGTGAGTGTAATAAGTATCGTAATTGTAGTTCTATTGCTCATATAAGCATAATATGGTTAATAATATGCGATAGATTGATAGTAATAAGAGTAATGAGTATAGTAATTGCCGTTCTATCGATCACATAAGCATAATATGGCCAATAAAATGAGTTAGATTGATAATAATAAGAGTAACAAGTATAGTAATTGTCGTTCTATCGATCACATAAGCATAATATGGCTAATAATATGAGTTAGATTGATAATAATAAGAGTAACCAGTATAGTAATTGTCGTTCTATCGATCATATAAGCATAATATGGCTAATAATATGAGTTAGATTGATAATAATAAGAGTAATGAGTATAGTAATTGTCGTTCTAGCGATCATATAAGCATAATATGGCTAATAATATGAGTTAGATTGACAATAGTGAGTGTAATAAGTATAGTAATTGTCGTCTATCGATCATATAAGCATAATATGGTTAATAATATGCGATAGATTGATAATAATAAGAGTAATGAGTATAGTAATTGTCGTCCTATCGATCATATTTGCATAATATGGTTAATAATATGAGTTAGATTGACAATAGTGAGTGTAATAAGTATAGTAATTGTCGTTCTATCGATCACATAAGCATAATATGGCTAATAATATGAGATAGATGGATAATAATAAGAGTAATAAGTATAGTAATTGTCGTCCTATCGAGCATATCTGCATAATATGGTTCATAATATGAGTTAGATTGATAACAGTGAGTGTAATAAGTATAGTAATTGTACTTCTATTGCTCATATAAGCATAATATGGTTAATAATATGCGTTAGATTGATAATAATAAGAGTAATGAGTATAGTAATTGTCGTTCTAGCGATCATATAAGCATAATATGGCTAATAATATGAGTTAGATTGATAATAATAAGAGTAATAAGTATAGTGATTGTCGCTCTGTCGATCATATCTGCATAATATGGTTAATAATATGAGTTAGATTCATAATAATAAGAGTAATAAGTTCAGTAATTGTCGTTCTATCGATCATTTAAGCATAATATGGCTAAGAATATGATTTAGGTTGATAAAAATAAGAAAATAAGTATAGTAATTGTCGTTCTATCGATCATATAAGCATAATATGGCTAATAATGTGAGTTAGATTGATAATAGTAAGAGTAATAAGTATAGTAATTATCGTTCTACCGATCATATAAGCATAATATGGCTAATAATATGAGTTAGATTGATAACAGTGAGTGTAATAAGTATAGTAATTGTCGATCTATCGATCATATGAGCTTAATATGGCTAATAATATGAGTTAGATTGGTAATGGTGAGTGTAATAAGTATAGTAATGGTAGTTCTATTGCTCATATAAGCATAATATGGTTAATAATATGCGATAGATTGATAATAATAAGAGTAATGAGTATAGTAATTGTCGTCCTATCGATCATATTTGCATAATATGGTTAATAATATGAGTTAGATTGACAATAGTGAGTGTAATAAGTATAGTAATTGTCGTTCTATCGATCACATAAGCATAATATGGCTAATAATATGAGATAGATGGATAATAATAAGAGTAATAAGTATAGTAATTGTCGTCCTATCGAGCATATCTGCATAATATGGTTCATAATATGAGTTAGATTGATAACAGTGAGTGTCATAAGTATAGTAATTGTACTTCTATTGCTCATATAAGCATTATATGGTTAATAATATGCGTTAGATTGATAATAATAAGAGTAATGAGTATAGTAATTGTCGTTTTAGGGATCATATAAGCATAATATGGCTAATAATATGAGTTAGATTGATAACAATAAGAGTAATAAGTATAGTAATTGTCGTTCTATCGATCACATAAGCATAATATGGCTAATAATATGAGATAGATGGATAATAATAAGAGTAATAAGTATAGTAATTGTCGTCCTATCGAGCATATCTGCATAATATGGTTCATAATATGAGTTAGATTGATAACAGTGAGTGTAATAAGTATAGTAATTGTACTTCTATTGCTCATATAAGCATAATATGGTTGATAATATGCGTTAGATTGATAATAATAAGAGTAATGAGTATAGTAATTGTCGTTCTAGCGATCATATAAGCATAATATGGCTAATAATATGAGTTAGGTTGATAATAATAACAGTAATAAGTATAGTAATTGTCGTTCTATCGATCATATCTGCATAATATGGTTCATAATATGAGTTAGATTGATAATAGTGAGTGTAATAAGTATAGTAATTGTAGGTCTATTGCTCATATAAGCATAATATGGGTAGTAATATGCGATAGATTGATAATAATAAGAGTAATAAGTATAGTAATTGTCGTTCTATCGATCACATAAGCATAATATGGCGAATAATGTGAGTTAGATTGATAATAGTAAGAGTAATAAGTATAGTAATTATCGTTCTACCGATCATATAAGCATAATATGGCTAATAATATGAGTTAGATTGATAACAGTGAGTGTAATAAGTATAGTAATTGTCGATCTATCGATCATATGAGCATAATATGGCTAATAATATGAGATAGATGGATAATAATAAGAGTAATAAGTATAGTAATTGTCGTCCTATCGAGCATATCTGCATAATATGGTTCATAATATGAGTTAGATTGATAACAGTGAGTGTAATAAGTATAGTAATTGTACTTCTATTGCTCATATAAGCATAATATGGTTAATAATATGCGTTAGATTGATAATAATAAGAGTAATGAGTATAGTAATTGTCGTTCTAGCGATCATATAAGCATAATATGGCTAATAATATGAGTTAGATTGATAATAATAAGAGTAATAAGTATAGTAATTGTCGTTCTATCGATCATATCTGCATAATATGGTTCATAATATGAGTTAGATTGATAATAGTGAGTGTAATAAGTATAGTAATTGTAGTTCTATTGCTCATATAAGCATAATATGGGTAGTAATATGCGATAGATTGATAATAATAAGAGTAATAAGTATAGTAATTGTCGTTCTATCGATCACATAAGCATAATATGGCTAATAATGTGAGTTAGATTGATAATAGTAAGAGTAATAAGTATAGTAATTATCGTTCTACCGATCATATAAGCATAATATGGCTAATAATATGAGTTAGATTGATAACAGTAAGTGTAATAAGTATAGTAATTGTCGATCTATCGATCATATGAGCATAATATGGCTAATAATATGAGTTAGATTGATAATGGTGAGTGTAATAAGTATAGTAATTGTAGTTCTATTGCTCATATAAGCATAATATGGTTAATAATATGCGATAGATTGATAATAATAAGAGTAATGAGTATAGTAATTGTCGTCCTATCGATCATATTTGCATAATATGGTTAATAATATGAGTTAGATTGACAATAGTGAGTGTAATAAGTATAGTAATTGTCGTTCTATCGATCACATAAGCATAATATGGCTAATAATATGAGATAGATGGATAATAATAAGAGTAATAAGTATAGTAATTGTCGTCCTATCGAGCATATCTGCATAATATGGTTCATAATATGAGTTAGATTGATAACAGTGAGTGTCATAAGTATAGTAATTGTACTTCTATTGCTCATATAAGCATTATATGGTTAATAATATGCGTTAGATTGATAATAATAAGAGTAATGAGTATAGTAATTGTCGTTCTAGCGATCATATAAGCATAATATGGCTAATAATATGAGTTAGATTGATAACAATAAGAGTAATAAGTATAGTAATTGTCGTTCTATCGATCATATCTGCATAATATGGTTCATAATATGAGTTAGATTGATAATAGTGAGTGTAATAAGTATAGTAATTGTAGTTATATTGCTCATATAAGCATAATATGGTTAATAATATGCGATAGATTGATAATAATAAGAGTAATGAGTATAGTAATTGTCGTCCTATCGATCATATCTGCATAATATGGTTAATAATATGAGTTAGATTGACAATAGTGAGTGTAATAAGTATAGTAATTGTCGTCTACCGATCATATAAGCATAATATGGCTAATAATATGGGTTAGATTGATAATGATTAGAGTAATAACTATAGTAATTGTCGTTCTATCGATCATATAAGCATGATATGGCTAATAATATGAGTTAGACTGATTATAATAAGAGTAATAAGTATAGTAATTGTCGTTCTATCGATCACATAAGCATAATATGGCTAATAATATGAGATAGATGGATAATAATAAGAGTAATAAGTATAGTAATTGTCGTCATATCGAGCATATCTGCATAATATGGTTCATAATATGAGTTAGATTGATAACAGTGAGTGTAATAAGTATAGTAATTGTACTTCTATTGCTCATATAAGCATTATATGGTTAATAATATGCGTTAGATTGATAATAATAAGAGTAATGAGTATAGTAATTGTCGTTTTAGGGATCATATAAGCATAATATGGCTAATAATATGAGTTAGATTGATAACAATAAGAGTAATAAGTATAGTAATTGTCGTTCTATCGATCACATAAGCATAATATGGCTAATAATATGAGATAGATGGATAATAATAAGAGTAATAAGTATAGTAATTGTCGTCCTATCGAGCATATCTGCATAATATGGTTCATAATATGAGTTAGATTGATAACAGTGAGTGTAATAAGTATAGTAATTGTACTTCTATTGCTCATATAAGCATAATATGGTTAATAATATGCGTTAGATTGATAATAATAAGAGTAATGAGTATAGTAATTGTCGTTCTAGCGATCATATAAGCATAATATGGCTAATAATATGAGTTAGGTTGATAATAATAACAGTAATAAGTATAGTAATTATCGTTCTACCGATCATATAAGCATAATATGGCTAATAATATGAGTTAGATTGGTAATGGTGAGTGTAATAAGTATAGTAATTGTAGTTCTATTGCTCATATAAGCATAATATGGTTAATAATATGCGATAGATTGATAATAATAAGAGTAATGAGTATAGTAATTGTCGTCCTATCGATCATATTTGCATAATATGGTTAATAATATGAGTTATATTGACAATAGTGAGTGTAATAAGTATAGTAATTGTCGTTCTATCGATCACATAAGCATAATATGGCTAATAATATGAGATAGATGGATAATAATAAGAGTAATAAGTATAGTAATTGTCGTCCTATCGAGCATATCTGCATAATATGGTTCATAATATGAGTTAGATTGATAACAGTGAGTGTCATAAGTATAGTAATTGTACTTCTATTGCTCATATAAGCATTATATGGTTAATAATATGCGTTAGATTGATAATAATAAGAGTAATGAGTATAGTAATTGTCGTTTTAGGGATCATATAAGCATAATATGGCTAATAATATGAGTTAGATTGATAACAATAAGAGTAATAAGTATAGTAATTGTCGTTCTATCGATCACATAAGCATAATATGGCTAATAATATGAGATAGATGGATAATAATAAGAGTAATAAGTATAGTAATTGTCGTCCTATCGAGCATATCTGCATAATATGGTTCATAATATGAGTTAGATTGATAACAGTGAGTGTAATAAGTATAGTAATTGTACTTCTATTGCTCATATAAGCATAATATGGTTAATAATATGCGTTAGATTGATAATAATAAGAGTAATGAGTATAGTAATTGTCGTTCTAGCGATCATATAAGCATAATATGGCTAATAATATGAGTTAGGTTGATAATAATAACAGTAATAAGTATAGTAATTGTCGTTCTATCGATCATATCTGCATAATATGGTTCATAATATGAGTTAGATTGATAATAGTGAGTGTAATAAGTATAGTAATTGTAGGTCTATTGCTCATATAAGCATAATATGGGTAGTAATATGCGATAGATTGATAATAATAAGAGTAATAAGTATAGTAATTGTCGTTCTATCGATCACATAAGCATAATATGGCGAATAATGTGAGTTAGATTGATAATAGTAAGAGTAATAAGTATAGTAATTATCGTTCTACCGATCATATAAGCATAATATGGCTAATAATATGAGTTAGATTGATAACAGTGAGTGTAATAAGTATAGTAATTGTCGATCTATCGATCATATGAGCATAATATGGCTAATAATATGAGATAGATGGATAATAATAAGAGTAATAAGTATAGTAATTGTCGTCCTATCGAGCATATCTGCATAATATGGTTCATAATATGAGTTAGATTGATAACAGTGAGTGTCATAAGTATAGTAATTGTACTTCTATTGCTCATATAAGCATTATATGGTTAATAATATGCGTTAGATTGATAATAATAAGAGTAATGAGTATAGTAATTGTCGTTCTAGGGATCATATAAGCATAATATGGCTAATAATATGAGTTAGATTGATAACAATAAGAGTAATAAGTATAGTAATTGTCGTTCTATCGATCATATCTGCATAATATGGTTCATAATATGAGTTAGGTTGATAATAGTGAGCGTAATAAGTATAGTAATTGTAGTTCTATTGCTCATATAAGCATAATATGGTTAATAATATGCGATAGATTGATAATAATAAGAGTAATGAGTATAGTAATTGTCGTCCTATCGATCATATCTGCATAATATGGTTAATAATATGAGTTAGATTGACAATAGTGAGTGTAATAAGTATAGTAATTGTCGTCTACCGATCATATAAGCATAATATGGCTAATAATATGGGTTAGATTGATAATGATAAGAGTAATAACTATAGTAATCGTCGTTCTATCGATCATATAAGCATGATATGGCTAATAATATGAGTTAGATTGATTATAATAAGAGTAATAAGTATAGTAATTGTCGTTCTATCGATCATATCTGCATAATATGGTTAATAATATGAGTTAGATTGGTAATGGTGAGTGTAATAAGTATCGTAATTGTAGTTCTATTGCTCATATAAGCATAATATGGTTAATAATATGCGATAGATTGATAGTAATAAGAGTAATGAGTATAGTAATTGCCGTTCTATCGATCACATAAGCATAATATGGCCAATAAAATGAGTTAGATTGATAATAATAAGAGTAATAAGTATAGTAATTGTCGTTCTATCGATCACATAAGCATAATATGGCTAATAATATGAGTTAGATTGATAATAATAAGAGTAACCAGTATAGTAATTGTCGTTCTATCGATCATATAAGCATAATATGGCTAATAATATGAGTTAGATTGATAATAATAAGAGTAATGAGTATAGTAATTGTCGTTCTAGCGATCATATAAGCATAATATGGCTAATAATATGAGTTAGATTGACAATAGTGAGTGTAATAAGTATAGTAATTGTCGTCTATCGATCATATAGGCATAATATGGCTAATAATATGAGTTAGATTGATAATAATAAGAGTAATAAGTATAGTAATTGTCGTTCTATCGATCATATCTGCATAATATGGTTAATAATATGAGTTAAATTGATAATAGTGAGTGTAATAAGTATTGTAATTGTCGTTCTGTCGTCCATATAAGCATAATATGGCTAATACTACAAGCTAGATTGATAATAATAAGAGTAATAAGTATAGTAATTGTCGTTCTATCGATCACATAAGCATAATATGGCCAATAATATGAGTTAGATTGATAATAGTAAGAGTAATAAGTATAGTAATTGTCGTTCTATCGATCACATAAGCATAATATGGCTAATAATATGAGTTAGATTGATAATAGTAAGAGTAATAAGTATAGTGATTATCGTTCTACCGATCATATAAGCATAATATGGCTAATAATATGAGATAGATGGATAATAATAAGAGTAATAAGTATAGTAATTGTCGTCCTATCGAGCATATCTGCATAATATGGTTCATAATATGAGTTAGATTGATAACAGTGAGTGTAATAAGTATAGTAATTGTACTTCTATTGCTCATATAAGCATAATATGGTTAATAATATGCGTTAGATTGATAATAATAAGAGTAATGAGTATAGTAATTGTCGTTCTAGCGATCATATAAGCATAATATGGCTAATAATATGAGTTAGATTGATAATAATAAGAGTAATAAGTATAGTAATTGTCGTTCTATCGATCATATCTGCATAATATGGTTCATAATATGAGTTAGATTGATAATAGTGAGTGTAATAAGTATAGTAATTGTAGTTCTATTGCTCATATAAGCATAATATGGGTAGTAATATGCGATAGATTGATAATAATAAGAGTAATAAGTATAGTAATTGTCGTTCTATCGATCACATAAGCATAATATGGCTAATAATGTGAGTTAGATTGATAATAGTAAGAGTAATAAGTATAGTAATTATCGTTCTACCGATCATATAAGCATAATATGGCTAATAATATGAGTTAGATTGATAACAGTAAGTGTAATAAGTATAGTAATTGTCGATCTATCGATCATATGAGCATAATATGGCTAATAATATGAGTTAGATTGATAATGGTGAGTGTAATAAGTATAGTAATTGTAGTTCTATTGCTCATATAAGCATAATATGGTTAATAATATGCGATAGATTGATAATAATAAGAGTAATGAGTATAGTAATTGTCGTCCTATCGATCATATTTGCATAATATGGTTAATAATATGAGTTAGATTGACAATAGTGAGTGTAATAAGTATAGTAATTGTCGTTCTATCGATCACATAAGCATAATATGGCTAATAATATGAGATAGATGGATAATAATAAGAGTAATAAGTATAGTAATTGTCGTCCTATCGAGCATATCTGCATAATATGGTTCATAATATGAGTTAGATTGATAACAGTGAGTGTCATAAGTATAGTAATTGTACTTCTATTGCTCATATAAGCATTATATGGTTAATAATATGCGTTAGATTGATAATAATAAGAGTAATGAGTATAGTAATTGTCGTTCTAGCGATCATATAAGCATAATATGGCTAATAATATGAGTTAGATTGATAACAATAAGAGTAATAAGTATAGTAATTGTCGTTCTATCGATCATATCTGCATAATATGGTTCATAATATGAGTTAGATTGATAATAGTGAGTGTAATAAGTATAGTAATTGTAGTTCTATTGCTCATATAAGCATAATATGGTTAATAATATGCGATAGATTGATAATAATAAGAGTAATGAGTATAGTAATTGTCGTCCTATCGATCATATCTGCATAATATGGTTAATAATATGAGTTAGATTGACAATAGTGAGTGTAATAAGTATAGTAATTGTCGTCTACCGATCATATAAGCATAATATGGCTAATAATATGGGTTAGATTGATAATGATTAGAGTAATAACTATAGTAATTGTCGTTCTATCGATCATATCTGCATAATATGGTTAATAATATGAGTTAAATTGATAATAGTGAGTGTAATAAGTATTGTAATTGTCGTTCTGTCGTCCATATAAGCATAATATGGCTAATACTACAAGCTAGATTGATAATAATAAGAGTAATAAGTATAGTAATTGTCGTTCTATCGATCACATAAGCATAATATGGCCAATAATATGAGTTAGATTGATAATAGTAAGAGTAATAAGTATAGTAATTGTCGTTCTATCGATCACATAAGCATAATATGGCTAATAATATGAGTTAGATTGATAATAGTAAGAGTAATAAGTATAGTGATTATCGTTCTACCGATCATATAAGCATAATATGGCTAATAATATGAGATAGATGGATAATAATAAGAGTAATAAGTATAGTAATTGTCGTCCTATCGAGCATATCTGCATAATATGGTTCATAATATGAGTTAGATTGATAACAGTGAGTGTAATAAGTATAGTAATTGTACTTCTATTGCTCATATAAGCATAATATGGTTAATAATATGCGTTAGATTGATAATAATAAGAGTAATGAGTATAGTAATTGTCGTTCTAGCGATCATATAAGCATAATATGGCTAATAATATGAGTTAGATTGATAATAATAAGAGTAATAAGTATAGTAATTGTCGTTCTATCGATCATATCTGCATAATATGGTTCATAATATGAGTTAGATTGATAATAGTGAGTGTAATAAGTATAGTAATTGTAGTTCTATTGCTCATATAAGCATAATATGGGTAGTAATATGCGATAGATTGATAATAATAAGAGTAATAAGTATAGTAATTGTCGTTCTATCGATCACATAAGCATAATATGGCTAATAATGTGAGTTAGATTGATAATAGTAAGAGTAATAAGTATAGTAATTATCGTTCTACCGATCATATAAGCATAATATGGCTAATAATATGAGTTAGATTGATAACAGTAAGTGTAATAAGTATAGTAATTGTCGATCTATCGATCATATGAGCATAATATGGCTAATAATATGAGTTAGATTGATAATGGTGAGTGTAATAAGTATAGTAATTGTAGTTCTATTGCTCATATAAGCATAATATGGTTAATAATATGCGATAGATTGATAATAATAAGAGTAATGAGTATAGTAATTGTCGTCCTATCGATCATATTTGCATAATATGGTTAATAATATGAGTTAGATTGACAATAGTGAGTGTAATAAGTATAGTAATTGTCGTTCTATCGATCACATAAGCATAATATGGCTAATAATATGAGATAGATGGATAATAATAAGAGTAATAAGTATAGTAATTGTCGTCCTATCGAGCATATCTGCATAATATGGTTCATAATATGAGTTAGATTGATAACAGTGAGTGTCATAAGTATAGTAATTGTACTTCTATTGCTCATATAAGCATTATATGGTTAATAATATGCGTTAGATTGATAATAATAAGAGTAATGAGTATAGTAATTGTCGTTCTAGCGATCATATAAGCATAATATGGCTAATAATATGAGTTAGATTGATAACAATAAGAGTAATAAGTATAGTAATTGTCGTTCTATCGATCATATCTGCATAATATGGTTCATAATATGAGTTAGATTGATAATAGTGAGTGTAATAAGTATAGTAATTGTAGTTCTATTGCTCATATAAGCATAATATGGTTAATAATATGCGATAGATTGATAATAATAAGAGTAATGAGTATAGTAATTGTCGTCCTATCGATCATATCTGCATAATATGGTTAATAATATGAGTTAGATTGACAATAGTGAGTGTAATAAGTATAGTAATTGTCGTCTACCGATCATATAAGCATAATATGGCTAATAATATGGGTTAGATTGATAATGATTAGAGTAATAACTATAGTAATTGTCGTTCTATCGATCATATAAGCATGATATGGCTAATAATATGAGTTAGACTGATTATAATAAGAGTAATAAGTATAGTAATTGTCGTTCTATCGATCACATAAGCATAATATGGCTAATAATATGAGATAGATGGATAATAATAAGAGTAATAAGTATAGTAATTGTCGTCATATCGAGCATATCTGCATAATATGGTTCATAATATGAGTTAGATTGATAACAGTGAGTGTAATAAGTATAGTAATTGTACTTCTATTGCTCATATAAGCATTATATGGTTAATAATATGCGTTAGATTGATAATAATAAGAGTAATGAGTATAGTAATTGTCGTTTTAGGGATCATATAAGCATAATATGGCTAATAATATGAGTTAGATTGATAACAATAAGAGTAATAAGTATAGTAATTGTCGTTCTATCGATCACATAAGCATAATATGGCTAATAATATGAGATAGATGGATAATAATAAGAGTAATAAGTATAGTAATTGTCGTCCTATCGAGCATATCTGCATAATATGGTTCATAATATGAGTTAGATTGATAACAGTGAGTGTAATAAGTATAGTAATTGTACTTCTATTGCTCATATAAGCATAATATGGTTAATAATATGCGTTAGATTGATAATAATAAGAGTAATGAGTATAGTAATTGTCGTTCTAGCGATCATATAAGCATAATATGGCTAATAATATGAGTTAGGTTGATAATAATAACAGTAATAAGTATAGTAATTATCGTTCTACCGATCATATAAGCATAATATGGCTAATAATATGAGTTAGATTGGTAATGGTGAGTGTAATAAGTATAGTAATTGTAGTTCTATTGCTCATATAAGCATAATATGGTTAATAATATGCGATAGATTGATAATAATAAGAGTAATGAGTATAGTAATTGTCGTCCTATCGATCATATTTGCATAATATGGTTAATAATATGAGTTATATTGACAATAGTGAGTATAATAAGTATAGTAATTGTCGTTCTATCGATCACATAAGCATAATATGGCTAATAATATGAGATAGATGGATAATAATAAGAGTAATAAGTATAGTAATTGTCGTCCTATCGAGCATATCTGCATAATATGGTCCATAATATGAGTTAGATTGATAACAGTGAGTGTAATAAGTATAGTAGTTGTACTTCTATTGCTCATATAAGCATAATATGGTTAATAATATGCGTTAGATTGATAATAATAAGAGTAATGAGTATAGTAATTGTCGTTCTAGCGATCATATAAGCATAATATGGCTAATAATATGAGTTAGGTTGATAATAATAACAGTAATAAGTATAGTAATTGTCGTTCTATCGATCATATCTGCATAATATGGTTCATAATATGAGTTAGATTGATAATAGTGAGTGTAATAAGTATAGTAATTGTAGGTCTATTGCTCATATAAGCATAATATGGGTAGTAATATGCGATAGATTGATAATAATAAGAGTAATAAGTATAGTAATTGTCGTTCTATCGATCACATAAGCATAATATGGCTAATAATGTGAGTTAGATTGATAATAGTAAGAGTAATAAGTATAGTAATTATCGTTCTACCGATCATATAAGCATAATATGGCTAATAATATGAGTTAGATTGATAACAGTGAGTGTAATAAGTATAGTAATTGTCGATCTATCGATCATATGAGCATAATATGGCTAATAATATGAGATAGATGGATAATAATAAGAGTAATAAGTATAGTAATTGTCGTCCTATCGAGCATATCTGCATAATATGGTTCATAATATGAGTTAGATTGATAACAGTGAGTGTCATAAGTATAGTAATTGTACTTCTATTGCTCATATAAGCATTATATGGTTAATAACATGCGTTAGATTGATAATAATAAGAGTAATGAGTATAGTAATTGTCGTTCTAGGGATCATATAAGCATAATATGGCTAATAATATGAGTTAGATTGATAACAATAAGAGTAATAAGTATAGTAATTGTCGTTCTATCGATCATATCTGCATAATATGGTTCATAATATGAGTTAGGTTGATAATAGTGAGCGTAATAAGTATAGTAATTGTAGTTCTATTGCTCATATAAGCATAATATGGTTAATAATATGCGATAGATTGATAATAATAAGAGTAATGAGTATAGTAATTGTCGTCCTATCGATCATATCTGCATAATATGGTTAATAATATGAGTTAGATTGACAATAGTGAGTGTAATAAGTATAGTAATTGTCGTCTACCGATCATATAAGCATAATATGGCTAATAATATGGGTTAGATTGATAATGATAAGAGTAATAACTATAGTAATTGTCGTTCTATCGATCATATAAGCATGATATGGCTAATAATATGAGTTAGATTGATTATAATAAGAGTAATAAGTATAGTAATTGTCGTTCTATCGATCATATCTGCATAATATGGTTAATAATATGAGTTAGATTGGTAATGGTGAGTGTAATAAGTATCGTAATTGTAGTTCTATTGCCCATATAAGCATAATATGGTTAATAATATGCGATAGATTGATAGTAATAATAGTAATGAGTATAGTAATTGCCGTTCTATCGATCACATAAGCATAATATGGCCAATAAAATGAGTTAGATTGATAATAATAAGAGTAATAAGTATAGTAATTGTCGTTCTATCGATCACATAAGCATAATATGGCTAATAATATGAGTTAGATTGATAATAATAAGAGTAACCAGTATAGTAATTGTCGTTCTATCGATCATATAAGCATAATATGGCTAATAATATGAGTTAGATTGATAATAATAAGAGTAATGAGTATAGTAATTGTCGTTCTAGCGATCATATAAGCATAATATGGCTAATAATATGAGTTAGATTGACAATAGTGAGTGTAATAAGTATAGTAATTGTCGTCTATCGATCATATAGGCATAATATGGCTAATAATATGAGTTAGATTGATAATAATAAGAGTAATAAGTATAGTAATTGTCGTTCTATCGATCATATCTGCATAATATGGGTAATAATATGAGTTAAATTGATAATAGTGAGTGTAATAAGTATTGTAATTGTCGTTCTGTCGTCCATATAAGCATAATATGGCTAATACTACAAGCTAGATTGATAATAATAAGAGTAATAAGTATAGTAATTGTCGTTCTATCGATCACATAAGCATAATATGGCCAATAATATGAGTTAGATTGATAATAGTAAGAGTAATAAGTATAGTAATTGTCGTTCTATCGATCACATAAGCATAATATGGCTAATAATATGAGTTAGATTGATAATAGTAAGAGTAATAAGTATAGTGATTATCGTTCTACCGATCATATAAGCATAATATGGCTAATAATATGAGATAGATGGATAATAATAAGAGTAATAAGTATAGTAATTGTCGTCCTATCGAGCATATCTGCATAATATGGTTCATAATATGAGTTAGATTGATAACAGTGAGTGTAATAAGTATAGTAATTGATCTTCTATTGCTCATATAAGCATAATATGGTTAATAATATGCGTTAGATTGATAATAATAAGAGTAATGAGTATAGTAATTGTCGTTCTAGCGATCATATAAGCATAATATGGCTAATAATATGAGTTAGATTGATAATAATAAGAGTAATAAGTATAGTAATTGTCGTTCTATCGATCATATCTGCATAATATGGTTCATAATATGAGTTAGATTGATAATAGTGAGTGTAATAAGTATAGTAATTGTAGTTCTATTGCTCATATAAGCATAATATGGGTAGTAATATGCGATAGATTGATAATAATAAGAGTAATAAGTATAGTAATTGTCGTTCTATCGATCACATAAGCATAATATGGCTAATAATGTGAGTTAGATTGATAATAGTAAGAGTAATAAGTATAGTAATTATCGTTCTACCGATCATATAAGCATAATATGGCTAATAATATGAGTTAGATTGATAACAGTAAGTGTAATAAGCATAGTAATTGTCGATCTATCGATCATATGAGCATAATATGGCTAATAATATGAGTTAGATTGATAATGGTGAGTGTAATAAGTATAGTAATTGTAGTTCTATTGCTCATATAAGCATAATATGGTTAATAATATGCGATAGATTGATAATAATAAGAGTAATGAGTATAGTAATTGTCGTCCTATCGATCATATTTGCATAATATGGTTAATAATATGAGTTAGATTGACAATAGTGAGTGTAATAAGTATAGTAATTGTCGTTCTATCGATCACATAAGCATAATATGGCTAATAATATGAGATAGATGGATAATAATAAGAGTAATAAGTATAGTAATTGTCGTCCTATCGAGCATATCTGCATAATATGGTTCATAATATGAGTTAGATTGATAACAGTGAGTGTCATAAGTATAGTAATTGTACTTCTATTGCTCATATAAGCATTATATGGTTAATAATATGCGTTAGATTGATAATAATAAGAGTAATGAGTATAGTAATTGTCGTTCTAGCGATCATATAAGCATAATATGGCTAATAATATGAGTTAGATTGATAACAATAAGAGTAATAAGTATAGTAATTGTCGTTCTATCGATCATATCTGCATAATATGGTTCATAATATGAGTTAGATTGATAATAGTGAGTGTAATAAGTATAGTAATTGTAGTTCTATTGCTCATATAAGCATAATATGGTTAATAATATGCGATAGATTGATAATAATAAGAGTAATGAGTATAGTAATTGTCGTCCTATCGATCATATCTGCATAATATGGTTAATAATATGAGTTAGATTGACAATAGTGAGTGTAATAAGTATAGTAATTGTCGTCTACCGATCATATAAGCATAATATGGCTAATAATATGGGTTAGATTGATAATGATTAGAGTAATAACTATAGTAATTGTCGTTCTATCGATCATATAAGCATGATATGGCTAATAATATGAGTTAGACTGATTATAATAAGAGTAATAAGTATAGTAATTGTCGTTCTATCGATCACATAAGCATAATATGGCTAATAATATGAGATAGATGGATAATAATAAGAGTAATAAGTATAGTAATTGTCGTCATATCGAGCATATCTGCATAATATGGTTCATAATATGAGTTAGATTGATAACAGTGAGTGTAATAAGTATAGTAATTGTACTTCTATTGCTCATATAAGCATTATATGGTTAATAATATGCGTTAGATTGATAATAATAAGAGTAATGAGTATAGTAATTGTCGTTTTAGGGATCATATAAGCATAATATGGCTAATAATATGAGTTAGATTGATAACAATAAGAGTAATAAGTATAGTAATTGTCGTTCTATCGATCATATCTGCATAATATGGTTCATAATATGAGTTAGATTGATAATAGTGAGTGTAATAAGTATAGTAATTGTAGTTCTATTGCTCATATAAGCATAATATGGTTAATAATATGCGATAGATTGATAATAATAAGAGTAATGAGTATAGTAATTGTCGTCCTATCGATCATATCTGCATAATATGGTTAATAATATGAGTTAGATTGACAATAGTGAGTGTAATAAGTATAGTAATTGTCGTCTACCGATCATATAAGCATAATATGGCTAATAATATGGGTTAGATTGATAATGATTAGAGTAATAACTATAGTAATTGTCGTTCTATCGATCATATAAGCATGATATGGCTAATAATATGAGTTAGACTGATTATAATAAGAGTAATAAGTATAGTAATTGTCGTTCTATCGATCACATAAGCATAATATGGCTAATAATATGAGATAGATGGATAATAATAAGAGTAATAAGTATAGTAATTGTCGTCATATCGAGCATATCTGCATAATATGGTTCATAATATGAGTTAGATTGACAACAGTGAGTGTAATAAGTATAGTAATTGTACTTCTATTGCTCATATAAGCATTATATGGTTAATAATATGCGTTAGATTGATAATAATAAGAGTAATGAGTATAGTAATTGTCGTTTTAGGGATCATATAAGCATAATATGGCTAATAATATGAGTTAGATTGATAACAATAAGAGTAATAAGTATAGTAATTGTCGTTCTATCGATCACATAAGCATAATATGGCTAATAATATGAGATAGATGGATAATAATAAGAGTAATAAGTATAGTAATTGTCGTCCTATCGAGCATATCTGCATAATATGGTTCATAATATGAGTTAGATTGATAACAGTGAGTGTAATAAGTATAGTAATTGTACTTCTATTGCTCATATAAGCATAATATGGTTAATAATATGCGTTAGATTGATAATAATAAGAGTAATGAGTATAGTAATTGTCGTTCTAGCGATCATATAAGCATAATATGGCTAATAATATGAGTTAGGTTGATAATAATAACAGTAATAAGTATAGTAATTATCGTTCTACCGATCATATAAGCATAATATGGCTAATAATATGAGTTAGATTGGTAATGGTGAGTGTAATAAGTATAGTAATTGTAGTTCTATTGCTCATATAAGCATAATATGGTTAATAATATGCGATAGATTGATAATAATAAGAGTAATGAGTATAGTAATTGTCGTCCTATCGATCATATTTGCATAATATGGTTAATAATATGAGTTAGATTGACAATAGTGAGTGTAATAAGTATAGTAATTGTCGTTCTATCGATCACATAAGCATAATATGGCTAATAATATGAGATAGATGGATAATAATAAGAGTAATAAGTATAGTAATTGTCGTCCTATCGAGCATATCTGCATAATATGGTCCATAATATGAGTTAGATTGATAACAGTGAGTGTAATAAGTATAGTAATTGTACTTCTATTGCTCATATAAGCATAATATGGTTAATAATATGCGTTAGATTGATAATAATAAGAGTAATGAGTATAGTAATTGTCGTTCTAGCGATCATATAAGCATAATATGGCTAATAATATGAGTTAGGTTGATAATAATAACAGTAATAAGTATAGTAATTGTCGTTCTATCGATCATATCTGCATAATATGGTTCATAATATGAGTTAGATTGATAATAGTGAGTGTAATAAGTATAGTAATTGTAGGTCTATTGCTCATATAAGCATAATATGGGTAGTAATATGCGATAGATTGATAATAATAAGAGTAATAAGTATAGTAATTGTCGTTCTATCGATCACATAAGCATAATATGGCTAATAATGTGAGTTAGATTGATAATAGTAAGAGTAATAAGTATAGTAATTATCGTTCTACCGATCATATAAGCATAATATGGCTAATAATATGAGTTAGATTGATAACAGTGAGTGTAATAAGTATAGTAATTGTCGATCTATCGATCATATGAGCATAATATGGCTAATAATATGAGATAGATGGATAATAATAAGAGTAATAAGTATAGTAATTGTCGTCCTATCGAGCATATCTGCATAATATGGTTCATAATATGAGTTAGATTGATAACAGTGAGTGTCATAAGTATAGTAATTGTACTTCTATTGCTCATATAAGCATTATAGGGTTAATAATATGCGTTAGATTGATAATAATAAGAGTAATAAGTATAGTAATTGTCGTTCTATCGATCACATAAGCATAATATGGCTAATAATATGAGTTAGATTGATAATAATAAGAGTAACCAGTATAGTAATTGTCGTTCTATCGATCATATAAGCATAATATGGCTAATAATATGAGTTAGATTGATAATAATAAGAGTAATGAGTATAGTAATTGTCGTTCTAGCGATCATATAAGCATAATATGGCTAATAATATGAGTTAGATTGACAATAGTGAGTGTAATAAGTATAGTAATTGTCGTCTATCGACCATATAAGCATAATATGGCTAATAATATGAGTTAGATTGATAATAATAAGAGTAATAAGTATAGTAATTGTCGTTCTATCGATCATATCTGCATAATATGGTTAATAATATGAGTTAAATTGATAATAGTGAGTGTAATAAGTATTGTAATTGTCGTTCTGTCGTCCATATAAGCATAATATGGCTAATACTACAAGCTAGATTGATAATAATAAGAGTAATAAGTATAGTAATTGTCGTTCTATCGATCACATAAGCATAATATGGCCAATAATATGAGTTAGATTGATAATAGTAAGAGTAATAAGTATAGTAATTGTCGTTCTATCGATCACATAAGCATAATATGGCTAATAATATGAGTTAGATTGATAATAGTAAGAGTAATAAGTATAGTGATTATCGTTCTACCGATCATATAAGCATAATATGGCTAATAATATGAGATAGATGGATAATAATAAGAGTAATAAGTATAGTAATTGTCGTCCTATCGAGCATATCTGCATAATATGGTTCATAATATGAGTTAGATTGATAACAGTGAGTGTAATAAGTATAGTAATTGTACTTCTATTGCTCATATAAGCATAATATGGTTAATAATATGCGTTAGATTGATAATAATAAGAGTAATGAGTATAGTAATTGTCGTTCTAGCGATCATATAAGCATAATATGGCTAATAATATGAGTTAGATTGATAATAATAAGAGTAATAAGTATAGTAATTGTCGTTCTATCGATCATATCTGCATAATATGGTTCATAATATGAGTTAGATTGATAATAGTGAGTGTAATAAGTATAGTAATTGTAGTTCTATTGCTCATATAAGCATAATATGGCTAATAATGTGAGTTAGATTGATAATAGTAAGAGTAATAAGTATAGTAATTATCGTTCTACCGATCATATAAGCATAATATGGCTAATAATATGAGTTAGATTGATAACAGTAAGTGTAATAAGTATAGTAATTGTCGATCTATCGATCATATGGGCATAATATGGCTAATAATATGAGTTAGATTGATAATGGTGAGTGTAATAAGTATAGTAATTGTAGTTCTATTGCTCATATAAGCATAATATGGTTAATAATATGCGATAGATTGATAATAATAAGAGTAATGAGTATAGTAATTGTCGTCCTATCGATCATATTTGCATAATATGGTTAATAATATGAGTTAGATTGACAATAGTGAGTGTAATAAGTATAGTAATTGTCGTTCTATCGATCACATAAGCATAATATGGCTAATAATATGAGATAGATGGATAATAATAAGAGTAATAAGTATAGTAATTGTCGTCCTATCGAGCATATCTGCATAATATGGTTCATAATATGAGTTAGATTGATAACAGTGAGTGTCATAAGTATAGTAATTGTACTTCTATTGCTCATATAAGCATTATATGGTTAATAATATGCGTTAGATTGATAATAATAAGAGTAATGAGTATAGTAATTGTCGTTCTAGCGATCATATAAGCATAATATGGCTAATAATATGAGTTAGATTGATAACAATAAGAGTAATAAGTATAGTAATTGTCGTTCTATCGATCATATCTGCATAATATGGTTCATAATATGAGTTAGATTGATAATAGTGAGTGTAATAAGTATAGTAATTGTAGTTCTATTGCTCATATAAGCATAATATGGTTAATAATATGCGATAGATTGATAATAATAAGAGTAATGAGTATAGTAATTGTCGTCCTATCGATCATATCTGCATAATATGGTTAATAATATGAGTTAGATTGACAATAGTGAGTGTAATAAGTATAGTAATTGTCGTCTACCGATCATATAAGCATAATATGGCTAATAATATGGGTTAGATTGATAATGATTAGAGTAATAACTATAGTAATTGTCGTTCTATCGATCATATAAGCATGATATGGCTAATAATATGAGTTAGATTGATTATAATAAGAGTAATAAGTATAGTAATTGTCGTTCTATCGATCACATAAGCATAATATGGCTAATAATATGAGATAGATGGATAATAATAAGAGTAATAAGTATAGTAATTGTCGTCATATCGAGCATATCTGCATAATATGGTTCATAATATGAGTTAGATTGATAACAGTGAGTGTAATAAGTATAGTAATTGTACTTCTATTGCTCATATAAGCATTATATGGTTAATAATATGCGTTAGATTGATAATAATAAGAGTAATGAGTATAGTAATTGTCGTTTTAGGGATCATATAAGCATAATATGGCTAATAATATGAGTTAGATTGATAACAATAAGAGTAATAAGTATAGTAATTGTCGTTCTATCGATCACATAAGCATAATATGGCTAATAATATGAGATAGATGGATAATAATAAGAGTAATAAGTATAGTAATTGTCGTCCTATCGAGCATATCTGCATAATATGGTTCATAATATGAGTTAGATTGATAACAGTGAGTGTAATAAGTATAGTAATTGTACTTCTATTGCTCATATAAGCATAATATGGTTAATAATATGCGTTAGATTGATAATAATAAGAGTAATGAGTATAGTAATTGTCGTTCTAGCGATCATATAAGCATAATATGGCTAATAATATGAGTTAGGTTGATAATAATAACAGTAATAAGTATAGTAATTATCGTTCTACCGATCATATAAGCATAATATGGCTAATAATATGAGTTAGATTGATAATAATAAGAGTAATAAGTATAGTAATTGTCGTTCTATCGATCATATCTGCATAATATGGTTCATAATATGAGTTAGATTGATAATAGTGAGTGTAATAAGTATAGTAATTGTAGTTCTATTGCTCATATTAGCATAATATGGGTAGTAATATGCGATAGATTGATAATAATAAGAGTAATAAGTATAGTAATTGTCGTTCTATCGATCACATAAGCATAATATGGCTAATAATGTGAGTTAGATTGATAATAGTAAGAGTAATAAGTATAGTAATTATCGTTCTACCGATCATATAAGCATAATATGGCTAATAATATGAGTTAGATTGATAACAGTGAGTGTAATAAGTATAGTAATTGTCGATCTATCGATCATATGAGCTTAATATGGCTAATAATATGAGTTAGATTGGTAATGGTGAGTGTAATAAGTATAGTAATTGTAGTTCTATTGCTCATATGAGCATAATATGGTTAATAATATGCGATAGATTGATAATAATAAGAGTAATGAGTATAGTAATTGTCGTCCTATCGATCATATTTGCATAATATGGTTAATAATATGAGTTAGATTGACAATAGTGAGTGTAATAAGTATAGTAATTGTCGTTCTATCGATCACATAAGCATAATATGGCTAATAATATGAGATAGATGGATAATAATAAGAGTAATAAGTATAGTAATTGTCGTCCTATCGAGCATATCTGCATAATATGGTTCATAATATGAGTTAGATTGATAACAGTGAGTGTCATAAGTATAGTAATTGTACTTCTATTGCTCATATAAGCATTATATGGTTAATAATATGCGTTAGATTGATAATAATAAGAGTAATGAGTATAGTAATTGTCGTTTTAGGGATCATATAAGCATAATATGGCTAATAATATGAGTTAGATTGATAACAATAAGAGTAATAAGTATAGTAATTGTCGTTCTATCGATCACATAAGCATAATATGGCTAATAATATGAGATAGATGGATAATAATAAGAGTAATAAGTATAGTAATTGTCGTCCTATCGAGCATATCTGCATAATATGGTTCATAATATGAGTTAGATTGATAACAGTGAGTGTAATAAGTATAGTAATTGTACTTCTATTGCTCATATAAGCATAATATGGTTAATAATATGCGTTAGATTGATAATAATAAGAGTAATGAGTATAGTAATTGTCGTTCTAGCGATCATATAAGCATAATATGGCTAATAATATGAGTTAGGTTGATAATAATAACAGTAATAAGTATAGTAATTGTCGTTCTATCGATCATATCTGCATAATATGGTTCATAATATGAGTTAGATTGATAATAGTGAGTGTAATAAGTATAGTAATTGTAGGTCTATTGCTCATATAAGCATAATATGGGTAGTAATATGCAATAGATTGATAATAATAAGAGTAATAAGTATAGTAATTGTCGTTCTATCGATCACATAAGCATAATATGGCTAATAATGTGAGTTAGATTGATAATAGTAAGAGTAATAAGTATAGTAATTATCGTTCTACCGATCATATAAGCATAATATGGCTAATAATATGAGTTAGATTGATAACAGTGTGTGTAATAAGTATAGTAATTGTCGATCTATCGATCATATGAGCATAATATGGCTAATAATATGAGTTAGATTGGTAATGGTGAGTGTAATAAGTATAGTAATTGTAGTTCTATTGCTCATATAAGCATAATATGGTTAATAATATGCGATAGATTGATAATAATGAGAGTAATGAGTATAGTAATTGTCGTCCTATCGATCATATTTGCATAATATGGTTAATAATATGAGTTAGATTGACAATAGTGAGTGTAATAAGTATAGTAATTGTCGTTCTATCGATCACATAAGCATAATATGGCTAATAATATGAGATAGATGGATAATAATAAGAGTAATAAGTATAGTAATTGTCGTCCTATCGAGCATATCTGCATAATATGGTTCATAATATGAGTTAGATTGATAACAGTGAGTGTCATAAGTATAGTAATTGTACTTCTATTGCTCATATAAGCATTATATGGTTAATAATATGCGTTAGATTGATAATAATAAGAGTAATGAGTATAGTAATTGTCGTTCTAGGGATCATATATGCATAATATGGCTAATAATATGAGTTAGATTGATAACAATAAGAGTAATAAGTATAGTAATTGTCGTTCTATCGATCATATCTGCATAATATGGTTCATAATATGAGTTAGGTTGATAATAGTGAGCGTAATAAGTATAGTAATTGTAGTTCTATTGCTCATATAAGCATAATATGGTTAATAATATGCGATAGATTGATAATAATAAGAGTAATGAGTATAGTAATTGTCGTCCTATCGATCATATCTGCATAATATGGTTAATAATATGAGTTAGATTGACAATAGTGAGTGTAATAAGTATAGTAATTGTCGTCTACCGATCATATAAGCATAATATGGCTAATAATATGGGTTAGATTGATAATGATAAGAGTAATAACTATAGTAATTGTCGTTCTATCGATCATATAAGCATGATATGGCTAATAATATGAGTTAGATTGATTATAATAAGAGTAATAAGTATAGTAATTGTCGTTCTATCGATCATATCTGCATAATATGGTTAATAATATGAGTTAGATTGGTAATGGTGAGTGTAATAAGTATCGTAATTGTAGTTCTATTGCTCATATAAGCATAATATGGTTAATAATATGCGATAGATTGATAGTAATAAGAGTAATGAGTATAGTAATTGCCGTTCTATCGATCACATAAGCATAATATGGCCAATAAAATGAGTTAGATTGATAATAATAAGAGTAATAAGTATAGTAATTGTCGTTCTATCGATCACATAAGCATAATATGGCTAATAATATGAGTTAGATTGATAATAATAAGAGTAACCAGTATAGTAATTGTCGTTCTATCGATCATATAAGCATAATATGGCTAATAATATGAGTTAGATTGATAATAATAAGAGTAATGAGTATAGTAATTGTCGTTCTAGCGATCATATAAGCATAATATGGCTAATAATATGAGTTAGATTGACAATAGTGAGTGTAATAAGTATAGTAATTGTCGTCTATCGATCATATAAGCATAATATGGTTAATAATATGCGATAGATTGATAATAATAAGAGTAATGAGTATAGTAATTGTCGTCCTATCGATCATATTTGCATAATATGGTTAATAATATGAGTTAGATTGACAATAGTGAGTGTAATAAGTATAGTAATTGTCGTTCTATCGATCACATAAGCATAATATGGCTAATAATATGAGATAGATGGATAATAATAAGAGTAATAAGTATAGTAATTGTCGTCCTATCGAGCACATCTGCATAATATGGTTCATAATATGAGTTAGATTGATAACAGTGAGTGTAATAAGTATAGTAATTGTACTTCTATTGCTCATATAAGCATAATATGGTTAATAATATGCGTTAGATTGATAATAATAAGAGTAATGAGTATAGTAATTGTCGTTCTAGCGATCATATAAGCATAATATGGCTAATAATATGAGTTAGATTGATAATAATAAGAGTAATAAGTATAGTAATTGTCGTTCTATCGATCATATCTGCATAATATGGTTCATAATATGAGTTAGATTGATAATAGTGAGTGTAATAAGTATAGTAATTGTAGTTCTATTGCTCATATAAGCATAATATGGGTAGTAATATGCGATAGATTGATAATAATAAGAGTAATAAGTATAGTAATTGTCGTTCTATCGATCACATAAGCATAATATGGCTAATAATGTGAGTTAGATTGATAATAGTAAGAGTAATAAGTATAGTAATTATCGTTCTACCGATCATATAAGCATAATATGGCTAATAATATGAGTTAGATTGATAACAGTGAGTGTAATAAGTATAGTAATTGTCGATCTATCGATCATATGAGCTTAATATGGCTAATAATATGAGTTAGATTGGTAATGGTGAGTGTAATAAGTATAGTAATTGTAGTTCTATTGCTCATATAAGCATAATATGGTTAATAATATGCGATAGATTGATAATAATAAGAGTAATGAGTATAGTAATTGTCGTCCTATCGATCATATTTGCATAATATGGTTAATAATATGAGTTAGATTGACAATAGTGAGTGTAATATGTATAGTAATTGTCGTTCTATCGATCACATAAGCATAATATGGCTAATAATATGAGATAGATGGATAATAATAAGAGTAATAAGTATAGTAATTGTCGTCCTATCGAGCATATCTGCATAATATGGTTCATAATATGAGTTAGATTGATAACAGTGAGTGTCATAGGTATAGTAATTGTACTTCTATTGCTCATATAAGCATTATATGGTTAATAATATGCGTTAGATTGATAATAATAAGAGTAATGAGTATAGTAATTGTCGTTTTAGGGATCATATAAGCATAATATGGCTAATAATATGAGTTAGATTGATAACAATAAGAGTAATAAGTATAGTAATTGTCGTTCTATCGATCACATAAGCATAATATGGCTAATAATATGAGATAGATGGATAATAATAAGAGTAATAAGTATAGTAATTGTCGTCCTATCGAGCATATCTGCATAATATGGTTCATAATATGAGTTAGATTGATAACAGTGAGTGTAATAAGTATAGTAATTGTACTTCTATTGCTCATATAAGCATAATATGGTTAATAATATGCGTTAGATTGATAATAATAAGAGTAATGAGTATAGTAATTGTCGTTCTAGCGATCATATAAGCATAATATGGCTAATAATATGAGTTAGGTTGATAATAATAACAGTAATAAGTATAGTAATTGTCGTTCTATCGATCATATCTGCATAATATGGTTCATAATATGAGTTAGATTGATAACAGTGAGTGTAATAAGTATAGTAATTGTCGATCTATCGATCATATGAGCATAATATGGCTAATAATATGAGTTAGATTGGTAATGGTGAGTGTAATAAGTATAGTAATTGTAGTTCTATTGCTCATATAAGCATAATATGGTTAATAATATGCGATAGATTGATAATAATAAGAGTAATGAGTATAGTAATTGTCGTCCTATCGATCATATTTGCATAATATGGTTAATAATATGAGTTAGATTGACAATAGTGAGTGTAATAAGTATAGTAATTGTCGTTCTATCGATCACATAAGCATAATATGGCTAATAATATGAGATAGATGGATAATAATAAGAGTAATAAGTATAGTATTTGTCGTCCTATCGACCATATCTGCATAATATGGTTCATAATATGAGTTAGATTGATAACAGTGAGTGTCATAAGTATAGTAATTGTACTT
The DNA here is from genome assembly GCF_050947335.1 of Megachile rotundata. Taxonomy (NCBI): domain Eukaryota; kingdom Metazoa; phylum Arthropoda; class Insecta; order Hymenoptera; family Megachilidae; genus Megachile; species Megachile rotundata. Next base: position 80,723 of record NW_027473393.1, read on the forward strand.
CTATTGCTCATATAAGCATTATATGGTTAATAATATGCGTTAGATTGATAATAATAAGAGTAATGAGTATAGTAATTGTCGTTCTAGGGATCATATAAGCATAATATGGCTAATAATATGAGTTAGATTGATAACAATAAGAGTAATAAGTATAGTAATTGTCGTTCTATCGATCATATCTGCATAATATGGTTCATAATATGAGTTAGGTTGATAATAGTGAGCGTAATAAGTATAGTAATTGTAGTTCTATTGCTCATATAAGCATAATATGGTTAATAATATGCGATAGATTGATAATAATAAGAGTAATGAGTATAGTAATTGTCGTCCTATCGATCATATCTGCATAATATGGTTAATAATATGAGTTAGATTGACAATAGTGAGTGTAATAAGTATAGTAATTGTCGTCTACCGATCATATAAGCATAATATGGCTAATAATATAGGTTAGATTGATAATGATAAGAGTAATAACTATAGTAATTGTCGTTCTATCGATCATATAAGCATGATATGGCTAATAATATGAGTTAGATTGATTATAATAAGAGTAATAAGTATAGTAATTGTCGTTCTATCGATCATATCTGCATAATATGGTTAATAATATGAGTTAGATTGGTAATGGTGAGTGTAATAAGTATCGTAATTGTAGTTCTATTGCTCATATAAGCATAATATGGTTAATAATATGCGATAGATTGATAGTAATAAGAGTAATGAGTATAGTAATTGCCGTTCTATCGATCACATAAGCATAATATGGCCAATAAAATGAGTTAGATTGATAATAATAAGAGTAATAAGTATAGTAATTGTCGTTCTATCGATCACATAAGCATAATATGGCTAATAATATGAGTTAGATTGATAATAATAAGAGTAACCAGTATAGTAATTGTCGTTCTATCGATCATATAAGCATAATATGGCTAATAATATGAGTTAGATTGATAATAATAAGAGTAATGAGTATAGTAATTGTCGTTCTAGCGATCATATAAGCATAATATGGCTAATAATATGAGTTAGATTGACAATAGTGAGTGTAATAAGTATAGTAATTGTCGTCTATCGATCATATAAGCATAATATGGCTAATAATATGAGTTAGATTGATAATAATAAGAGTAATAAGTATAGTAATTGTCGTTCTATCGATCATATCTGCATAATATGGTTAATAATATGAGTTAAATTGATAATAGTGAGTGTAATAAGTATTGTAATTGTCGTTCTGTCGTCCATATAAGCATAATATGGCTAATACTACAAGCTAGATTGATAATAATAAGAGTAATAAGTATAGTAATTGTCGTTCTATCGATCACATAAGCATAATATGGCCAATAATATGAGTTAGATTGATAATAGTAAGAGTAATAAGTATAGTAATTGTCGTTCTATCGATCACATAAGCATAATATGGCTAATAATATGAGATAGATGGATAATAATAAGAGTAATAAGTATAGTAATTGTCGTCCTATCGAGCATATCTGCATAATATGGTTCATAATATGAGTTAGATTGATAACAGTGAGTGTCATAAGTATAGTAATTGTACTTCTATTGCTCATATAAGCATTATATGGTTAATAATATGCGTTAGATTGATAATAATAAGAGTAATGAGTATAGTAATTGTCGTTCTAGGGATCATATATGCATAATATGGCTAATAATATGAGTTAGATTGATAACAATAAGAGTAATAAGTATAGTAATTGTCGTTCTATCGATCATATCTGCATAATATGGTTCATAATATGAGTTAGGTTGATAATAGTGAGCGTAATAAGTATAGTAATTGTAGTTCTATTGCTCATATAAGCATAATATGGTTAATAATATGCGATAGATTGATAATAATAAGAGTAATGAGTATAGTAATTGTCGTCCTATCGATCATATCTGCATAATATGGTTAATAATATGAGTTAGATTGACAATAGTGAGTGTAATAAGTATAGTAATTGTCGTCTACCGATCATATAAGCATAATATGGCTAATAATATGGGTTAGATTGATAATGATAAGAGTAATAACTATAGTAATTGTCGTTCTATCGATCATATAAGCATGATATGGCTAATAATATGAGTTAGATTGATTATAATAAGAGTAATAAGTATAGTAATTGTCGTTCTATCGATCACATAAGCATAATATGGCTAATAATATGAGATAGATGGATAATAATAAGAGTAATAAGTATAGTAATTGTCGTCATATCGAGCATATCTGCATAATATGGTTCATAATATGAGTTAGATTGATAACAGTGAGTGTAATAAGTATAGTAATTGTACTTCTATTGCTCATATAAGCATTATATGGTTAATAATATGCGTTAGATTGATAATAATAAGAGTAATGAGTATAGTAATTGTCGTTTTAGGGATTATATAAGCATAATATGGCTAATAATATGAGTTAGATTGATAACAATAAGAGTAATAAGTATAGTAATTGTCGTTCTATCGATCACATAAGCATAATATGGCTAATAATGTGAGTTAGATTGATAATAGTAAGAGTAATAAGTATAGTAATTATCGTTCTACCGATCATATAAGCATAATATGGCTAATAATATGAGTTAGATTGATAACAGTGAGTGTAATAAGTATAGTAATTGTCGATCTATCGATCATATGAGCATAATATGGCTAATAATATGAGTTAGATTGGTAATGGTGAGTGTAATAAGTATAGTAATTGTAGTTCTATTGCCCATATAAGCATAATATGGTTAATAATATGCGATAGATTGATAATAATAAGAGTAATGAGTATAGTAATTGTCGTCCTATCGATCATATTTGCATAATATGGTTAATAATATGAGTTAGATTGACAATAGTGAGTGTAATAAGTATAGTAATTGTCGTTCTATCGATCACATAAGCATAATATGGCTAATAATATGAGATAGATGGATAATAATAAGAGTAATAAGTATAGTAATTGTCGTCCTATCGAGCATATCTGCATAATATGGTTCATAATATGAGTTAGATTGATAACAGTGAGTGTCATAAGTATAGTAATTGTACTTCTATTGCTCATATAAGCATTATATGGTTAATAATATGCGTTAGATTGATAATAATAAGAGTAATGAGTATAGTAATTGTCGTTCTAGGGATCATATATGCATAATATGGCTAATAATATGAGTTAGATTGATAACAATAAGAGTAATAAGTATAGTAATTGTCGTTCTATCGATCATATCTGCATAATATGGTTCATAATATGAGTTAGGTTGATAATAGTGAGCGTAATAAGTATAGTAATTGTAGTTCTATTGCTCATATAAGCATAATATGGTTAATAATATGCGATAGATTGATAATAATAAGAGTAATGAGTATAGTAATTGTCGTCCTATCGATCATATCTGCATAATATGGTTAATAATATGAGTTAGATTGACAATAGTGAGTGTAATAAGTATAGTAATTGTCGTCTACCGATCATATAAGCATAATATGGCTAATAATATGGGTTAGATTGATAATGATAAGAGTAATAACTATAGTAATTGTCGTTCTATCGATCATATAAGCATGATATGGCTAATAATATGAGTTAGATTGATTATAATAAGAGTAATAAGTATAGTAATTGTCGTTCTATCGATCATATCTGCATAATATGGTTAATAATATGAGTTAGATTGGTAATGGTGAGTGTAATAAGTATCGTAATTGTAGTTCTATTGCTCATATAAGCATAATATGGTTAATAATATGCGATAGATTGATAGTAATAAGAGTAATGAGTATAGTAATTGCCGTTCTATCGATCACATAAGCATAATATGGCCAATAAAATGAGTTAGATTGATAATAATAAGAGTAATAAGTATAGCAATTGTCGTTCTATCGATCACATAAGCATAATATGGCTAATAATATGAGTTAGATTGATAATAATAAGAGTAACCAGTATAGTAATTGTCGTTCTATCGATCATATAAGCATAATATGGCTAATAATATGAGTTAGATTGATAATAATAAGAGTAATGAGTATAGTAATTGTCGTTCTAGCGATCATATAAGCATAATATGGCTAATAATATGAGTTAGATTGACAATAGTGAGTGTAATAAGTATAGTAATTGTCGTCTATCGATCATATAAGCATAATATGGTTAATAATATGCGATAGATTGATAATAATAAGAGTAATGAGTATAGTAATTGTCGTCCTATCGATCATATTTGCATAATATGGTTAATAATATGAGTTAGATTGACAATAGTGAGTGTAATAAGTATAGTAATTGTCGTTCTATCGATCACATAAGCATAATATGGCTAATAATATGAGATAGATGGATAATAATAAGAGTAATAAGTATAGTAATTGTCGTCCTATCGAGCATATCTGCATAATATGGTTCATAATATGAGTTAGATTGATAACAGTGAGTGTAATAAGTATAGTAATTGTACTTCTATTGCTCATATAAGCATAATATGGTTAATAATATGCGTTAGATTGATAATAATAAGAGTAATGAGTATAGTAATTGTCGTTCTAGCGATCATATAAGCATAATATGGCTAATAATATGAGTTAGATTGATAATAATAAGAGTAATAAGTATAGTAATTGTCGTTCTATCGATCATATCTGCATAATATGGTTCATAATATGAGTTAGATTGATAATAGTGAGTGTAATAAGTATAGTAATTGTAGTTCTATTGCTCATATAAGCATAATATGGGCAGTAATATGCGATAGATTGATAATCATAAGAGTAATAAGTATAGTAATTGTCGTTCTATCGATCACATAAGCATAATATGGCTAATAATGTGAGTTAGATTGATAATAGTAAGAGTAATAAGTATAGTAATTATCGTTCTACCGATCATATAAGCATAATATGGCTAATAATATGAGTTAGATTGATAACAGTGAGTGTAATAAGTATAGTAATTGTAGTTCTATTGCTCATATAAGCATAATATGGGTAGTAATATGCGATAGATTGATAATAATAAGAGTAATAAGTATAGTAATTGTCGTTCTATCGATCACATAAGCATAATATGGCTAATAATGTGAGTTAGATTGATAATAGTAAGAGTAATAAGTATAGTAATTATCGTTCTACCGATCATATAAGCATAATATGGCTAATAATATGAGTTAGATTGATAACAGTGAGTGTAATAAGTATAGTAATTGTCGATCTATCGATCATATGAGCTTAATATGGCTAATAATATGAGTTAGATTGGTAATGGTGAGTGTAATAAGTATAGTAATTGTAGTTCTATTGCTCATATAAGCATAATATGGTTAATAATATGCGATAGATTGATAATAATAAGAGTAATGAGTATAGTAATTGTCGTCCTATCGATCATATTTGCATAATATGGTTAATAATATGAGTTAGATTGACAATAGTGAGTGTAATAAGTATAGTAATTGTCGTTCTATCGATCACATAAGCATAATATGGCTAATAATATGAGATAGATGGATAATAATAAGAGTAATAAGTATAGTAATTGTCGTCCTATCGAGCATATCTGCATAATATGGTTCATAATATGAGTTAGATTGATAACAGTGAGTGTCATAAGTATAGTAATTGTACTTCTATTGCTCATATAAGCATTATATGGTTAATAATATGCGTTAGATTGATAATAATAAGAGTAATGAGTATAGTAATTGTCGTTTTAGGGATCATATAAGCATAATATGGCTAATAATATGAGTTAGATTGATAACAATAAGAGTAATAAGTATAGTAATTGTCGTTCTATCGATCACATAAGCATAATATGGCTAATAATATGAGATAGATGGATAATAATAAGAGTAATAAGTATAGTAATTGTCGTCCTATCGAGCATATCTGCATAATATGGTTCATAATATGAGTTAGATTGATAACAGTGAGTGTAATAAGTATAGTAATTGTACTTCTATTGCTCATATAAGCATAATATGGTTAATAATATGCGTTAGATTGATAATAATAAGAGTAATGAGTATAGTAATTGTCGTTCTAGCGATCATATAAGCATAATATGGCTAATAATATGAGTTAGGTTGATAATAATAACAGTAATAAGTATAGTAATTGTCGTTCTATCGATCATATCTGCATAATATGGTTCATAATATGAGTTAGATTGATAATAGTGAGTGTAATAAGTATAGTAATTGTAGGTCTATTGCTCATATAAGCATAATATGGGTAGTAATATGCGATAGATTGATAATAATAAGAGTAATAAGTATAGTAATTGTCGTTCTATCGATCACATAAGCATAATATGGCTAATAATGTGAGTTAGATTGATAATAGTAAGAGTAATAAGTATAGTAATTATCGTTCTACCGATCATATAAGCATAATATGGCTAATAATATGAGTTAGATTGACAATAGTGAGTGTAATAAGTATAGTAATTGTCGTCTATCGATCATATAAGCATAATATGGTTAATAATATGCGATAGATTGATAATAATAAGAGTAATGAGTATAGTAATTGTCGTCCTATCGATCATATTTGCATAATATGGTTAATAATATGAGTTAGATTGACAATAGTGAGTGTAATAAGTATAGTAATTGTCGTTCTATCGATCACATAAGCATAATATGGCTAATAATATGAGATAGATGGATAATAATAAGAGTAATAAGTATAGTAATTGTCGTCCTATCGAGCATATCTGCATAATATGGTTCATAATATGAGTTAGATTGATAACAGTGAGTGTAATAAGTATAGTAATTGTACTTCTATTGCTCATATAAGCATAATATGGTTAATAATATGCGTTAGATTGATAATAATAAGAGTAATGAGTATAGTAATTGTCGTTCTAGCGATCATATAAGCATAATATGGCTAATAATATGAGTTAGATTGATAATAATAAGAGTAATAAGTATAGTAATTGTCGTTCTATCGATCATATCTGCATAATATGGTTCATAATATGAGTTAGATTGATAATAGTGAGTGTAATAAGTATAGTAATTGTAGTTCTATTGCTCATATAAGCATAATATGGGTAGTAATATGCGATAGATTGATAATAATAAGAGTAATAAGTATAGTAATTGTCGTTCTATCGATCACATAAGCATAATATGGCTAATAATGTGAGTTAGATTGATAATAGTAAGAGTAATAAGTATAGTAATTATCGTTCTACCGATCATATAAGCATAATATGGCTAATAATATGAGTTAGATTGATAACAGTGAGTGTAATAAGTATAGTAATTGTAGTTGTATTGCTCATATAAGCATAATATGGGTAGTAATATGCGATAGATTGATAATAATAAGAGTAATAAGTATAGTAATTGTCGTTCTATCGATCACATAAGCATAATATGGCTAATAATGTGAGTTAGATTGATAATAGTAAGAGTAATAAGTATAGTAATTATCGTTCTACCGATCATATAAGCATAATATGGCTAATAATATGAGTTAGATTGATAACAGTGAGTGTAATAAGTATAGTAATTGTCGATCTATCGATCATATGAGCTTAATATGGCTAATAATATGAGTTAGATTGGTAATGGTGAGTGTAATAAGTATAGTAATTGTAGTTCTATTGCTCATATAAGCATAATATGGTTAATAATATGCGATAGATTGATAATAATAAGAGTAATCAGTATAGTAATTCTCGTCCTATCGATCATATCTGCATAATATGGTTAATAATATGAGTTAGATTGACAATAGTGAGTGTAATAAGTATAGTAATTGTCGTCTACCGATCATATAAGCATAATATGGCTAATAATATGGGTTAGATTGATAATGATAAGAGTAATAACTATAGTAATTGTCGTTCTATCGATCATATAAGCATGATATGGCTAATAATATGAGTTAGATTGATTATAATAAGAGTAATAAGTATAGTAATTGTCGTTCTATCGATCATATCTGCATAATATGGTTAATAATATGAGTTAGATTGGTAATGGTGAGTGTAATAAGTATCGTAATTGTAGTTCTATTGCTCATATAAGCATAATATGGTTAATAATATGCGATAGATTGATAGTAATAAGAGTAATGAGTATAGTAATTGCCGTTCTATCGATCACATAAGCATAATATGGCCAATAAAATGAGTTAGATTGATAATAATAAGAGTAATAAGTATAGTAATTGTCGTTCTATCGATCACATAAGCATAATATGGCTAATAATATGAGTTAGATTGATAATAATAAGAGTAACCAGTATAGTAATTGTCGTTCTATCGATCATATAAGCATAATATGGCTAATAATATGAGTTAGATTGATAATAATAAGAGTAATGAGTATAGTAATTGTCGTTCTAGCGATCATATAAGCATAATATGGCTAATAATATGAGTTAGATTGACAATAGTGAGTGTAATAAGTATAGTAATTGTCGTCTATCGATCATATAAGCATAATATGGCTTATAATATGAGTTAGATTGATAATAATAAGAGTAATAAGTATAGTAATTGTCGTTCTATCGATCATATCTGCATAATATGGTTAATAATATGAGTTAAATTGATAATAGTGAGTGTAATAAGTATTGTAATTGTCGTTCTGTCGTCCATATAAGCATAATATGGCTAATACTACAAGCTAGATTGATAATAATAAGAGTAATAAGTATAGTAATTGTCGTTCTATCGATCACATAAGCATAATATGGCCAATAATATGAGTTAGATTGATAACAGTAAGAGTAATAAGTATAGTAATTGTCGTTCTATCGATCACATAAGCATAATATGGCTAATAATATGAGATAGATGGATAATAATAAGAGTAATAAGTATAGTAATTGTCGTCCTATCGAGCATATCTGCATAATATGGTTCATAATATGAGTTAGATTGATAACAGTGAGTGTAATAAGTATAGTAATTGTACTTCTATTGCTCATATAAGCATAATATGGTTAATAATATGCGTTAGATTGATAATAATAAGAGTAATGAGTATAGTAATTGTCGTTCTAGCGATCATATAAGCATAATATGGCTAATAATATGAGTTAGATTGATAATAATAAGAGTAATAAGTATAGTAATTGTCGTTCTATCGATCATATCTGCATAATATGGTTCATAATATGAGTTAGATTGATAATAGTGAGTGTAATAAGTATAGTAATTGTAGTTCTATTGCTCATATAAGCATAATATGGGTAGTAATATGCGATAGATTGATAATAATAAGAGTAATAAGTATAGTAATTGTCGTTCTATCGATCACATAAGCATAATATGGCTAATAATGTGAGTTAGATTGATAATAGTAAGAGTAATAAGTATAGTAATTATCGTTCTACCGATCATATAAGCATAATATGGCTAATAATATGAGTTAGATTGATAACAGTAAGTGTAATAAGTATAGTAATTGTCGATCTATCGATCATATGAGCATAATATGGCTAATAATATGAGTTAGATTGATAATGGTGAGTGTAATAAGTATAGTAATTGTAGTTCTATTGCTCATATAAGCATAATATGGTTAATAATATGCGATAGATTGATAATAATAAGAGTAATGAGTATAGTAATTGTCGTCCTATCGATCATATTTGCATAATATGGTTAATAATATGAGTTAGATTGACAATAGTGAGTGTAATAAGTATAGTAATTGTCGTTCTATCGATCACATAAGCATAATATGGCTAATAATATGAGATAGATGGATAATAATAAGAGTAATAAGTATAGTAATTGTCGTCCTATCGAGCATATCTGCATAATATGGTTCATAATATGAGTTAGATTGATAACAGTGAGTGTAATAAGTATAGTAATTGTACTTCTATTGCTCATATAAGCATAATATGGTTAATAATATGCGTTAGATTGATAATAATAAGAGTAATGAGTATAGTAATTGTCGTTCTAGCGATCATATAAGCATAATATGGCTAATAATATCAGTTAGATTGATAATAATAAGAGTAATAAGTATAGTAATTGTCGTTCTATCGATCATATCTGCATAATATGGTTCATAATATGAGTTAGATTGATAATAGTGAGTGTAATAAGTATAGTAATTGTAGTTCTATTGCTCATATAAGCATAATATGGGTAGTAATATGCGATAGATTGATAATAATAAGAGTAATAAGTATAGTAATTGTCGTTCTATCGATCACATAAGCATAATATGGCTAATAATGTGAGTTAGATTGATAATAGTAAGAGTAATAAGTATAGTAATTATCGTTCTACCGATCATATAAGCATAATATGGCTAATAATATGAGTTAGATTGATAACAGTGAGTGTAATAAGTATAGTAATTGTAGTTCTATTGCTCATATAAGCATAATATGGGTAGTAATATGCGATAGATTGATAATAATAAGAGTAATAAGTATAGTAATTGTCGTTCTATCGATCACATAAGCATAATATGGCTAATAATGTGAGTGAGATTGATAATAGTAAGAGTAATAAGTATAGTAATTATCGTTCTACCGATCATATAAGCATAATATGGCTAATAATATGAGTTAGATTGATAACAGTGAGTGTAATAAGTATAGTAATTGTAGTTCTATTGCTCATATAAGCATAATATGGGTAGTAATATGCGATAGATTGATAATAATAAGAGTAATAAGTATAGTAATTGTCGTTCTATCGATCACATAAGCATAATATGGCTAATAATGTGAGTTAGATTGATAATAGTAAGAGTAATAAGTATAGTAATTATCGTTCTACCGATCATATAAGCATAATATGGCTAATAATATGAGTTAGATTGACAATAGTGAGTGTAATAAGTATAGTAATTGTCGTCTACCGATCATATAAGCATAATATGGCTAATAATATGGGTTAGATTGATAATGATAAGAGTAATAACTATAGTAATTGTCGTTCTATCGATCATATAAGCATGATATGGCTAATAATATGAGTTAGATTGATTATAATAAGAGTAATAAGTATAGTAATTGTCGTTCTATCGACCATATCTGCATAATATGGTTAATAATATGAGTTAGATTGGTAATGGTGAGTGTAATAAGTATCGTAATTGTAGTTCTATTGCTCATATAAGCATAATATTGTTAATAATATGCGATAGATTGATAGTAATAAGAGTAATGAGTATAGTAATTGCCGTTCTATCGATCACATAAGCATAATATGGCCAATAAAATGAGTTAGATTGATAATAATAAGAGTAATAAGTATAGTAATTGTCGTTCTATCGATCACATAAGCATAATATGGCTAATAATATGAGTTAGATTGATAATAATAAGAGTAACCAGTATAGTAATTGTCGTTCTATCGATCATATAAGCATAATATGGCTAATAATATGAGTTAGATTGACAATAGTGAGTGTAATAAGTATAGTAATTGTCGTCTATCGATCATATAAGCATAATATGGCTAATAATATGAGTTAGATTGATAATAATAAGAGTAATAAGTATAGTAATTGTCGTTCTATCGATCATATCTGCATAATATGGTTAATAATATGAGTTAAATTGATAATAGTGAGTGTAATAAGTATTGTAATTGTCGTTCTGTCGTCCATATAAGCATAATATGGCTAATACTACAAGCTAGATTGATAATAATAAGAGTAATAAGTATAGTAATTGTCGTTCTATCGATCACATAAGCATAATATGGCCAATAATATGAGTTAGATTGATAACAGTAAGAGTAATAAGTATAGTAATTGTCGTTCTATCGATCACATAAGCATAATATGGCTAATAATATGAGATAGATGGATAATAATAAGAGTAATAAGTATAGTAATTGTCGTCCTATCGAGCATATCTGCATAATATGGTTCATAATATGAGTTAGATTGATAACAGTGAGTGTAATAAGTATAGTAATTGTACTTCTATTGCTCATATAAGCATTATATGGTTAATAATATGCGTTAGATTGATAATAATAAGAGTAATGAGTATAGTAATTGTCGTTTTAGGGATCATATAAGCATAATATGGCTAATAATATGAGTTAGATTGATAACAATAAGAGTAATAAGTATAGTAATTGTCGTTCTATCGATCACATAAGCATAATATGGCTAATAATATGAGATAGATGGATAATAATAAGAGTAATAAGTATAGTAATTGTCGTCCTATCGAGCATATCTGCATAATATGGTTCATAATATGAGTTAGATTGATAACAGTGAGTGTAATAAGTATAGTAATTGTACTTCTATTGCTCATATAAGCATAATATGGTTAATAATATGCGTTAGATTGATAATAATAAGAGTAATGAGTATAGTAATTGTCGTTCTAGCGATCATATAAGCATAATATGGCTAATAATATGAGTTAGGTTGATAATAATAACAGTAATAAGGATAGTAATTATCGTTCTACCGATCATATAAGCATAATATGGCTAATAATATGAGTTAGATTGGTAATGGTGAGTGTAATAAGTATAGTAATTGTAGTTCTATTGCTCATATAAGCATAATATGGTTAATAATATGCGATAGATTGATAATAATAAGAGTAATGAGTATAGTAATTGTCGTCCTATCGATCATATTTGCATAATATGGTTAATAATATGAGTTAGATTGACAATAGTGAGTGTAATAAGTATAGTAATTGTCGTTCTATCGATCACATAAGCATAATATGGCTAATAATATGAGATAGATGGATAATAATAAGAGTAATAAGTATAGTAATTGTCGTCCTATCGAGCATATCTGCATAATATGGTTCATAATATGAGTTAGATTGATAACAGTGAGTGTAATAAGTATAGTAATTGTACTTCTATTGCTCATATAAGCATAATATGGTTAATAATATGCGTTAGATTGATAATAATAAGAGTAATGAGTATAGTAATTGTCGTTCTAGCGATCATATAAGCATAATATGGCTAATAATATGAGTTAGATTGATAATAATAAGAGTAATAAGTATAGTAATTGTCGTTCTATCGATCATATCTGCATAATATGGTTCATAATATGAGTTAGATTGATAATAGTGAGTGTAATAAGTATAGTAATTGTAGTTCTATTGCTCATATAAGCATAATATGGGTAGTAATATGCGATAGATTGATAATAATAAGAGTAATAAGTATAGTAATTGTCGTTCTATCGATCACATAAGCATAATATGGCTAATAATGTGAGTTAGATTGATAATAGTAAGAGTAATAAGTATAGTAATTATCGTTCTACCGATCATATAAGCATAATATGGCTAATAATATGAGTTAGATTGATAACAGTGAGTGTAATAAGTATAGTAATTGTAGTTCTATTGCTCATATAAGCATAATATGGGTAGTAATATGCGATAGATTGATAATAATAAGAGTAATAAGTATAGTAATTGTCGTTCTATCGATCTCATAAGCATAATATGGCTAATAATGTGAGTGAGATTGATAATAGTAAGAGTAATAAGTATAGTAATTATCGTTCTACCGATCATATAAGCATAATATGGCTAATAATATGAGTTAGATTGATAACAGTGAGTGTAATAAGTATAGTAATTGTAGTTCTATTGCTCATATAAGCATAATATGGGTAGTAATATGCGATAGATTGATAATAATAAGAGTAATAAGTATAGTAATTGTCGTTCTATCGATCACATAAGCATAATATGGCTAATAATGTGAGTTAGATTGATAATAGTAAGAGTAATAAGTATAGTAATTATCGTTCTACCGATCATATAAGCATAATATGGCTAATAATATGAGTTAGATTGACAATAGTGAGTGTAATAAGTATAGTAATTGTCGTCTACCGATCATATAAGCATAATATGGCTAATAATATGGGTTAGATTGATAATGATAAGAGTAATAACTATAGTAATTGTCGTTCTATCGATCATATAAGCATGATATGGCTAATAATATGAGTTAGATTGATTATAATAAGAGTAATAAGTATAGTAATTGTCGTTCTATCGATCATATCTGCATAATATGGTTAATAATATGAGTTAGATTGGTAATGGTGAGTGTAATAAGTATCGTAATTGTAGTTCTATTGCTCATATAAGCATAATATGGTTAATAATATGCGATAGATTGATAGTAATAAGAGTAATGAGTATAGTAATTGCCGTTCTATCGATCACATAAGCATAATATGGCCAATAAAATGAGTTAGATTGATAATAATAAGAGTAATAAGTATAGTAATTGTCGTTCTATCGATCACATAAGCATAATATGGCTAATAATATGAGTTAGATTGATAATAATAAGAGTAACCAGTATAGTAATTGTCGTTCTATCGATCATATAAGCATAATATGGCTAATAATATGAGTTAGATTGATAATAATAAGAGTAATGAGTATAGTAATTGTCGTTCTAGCGATCATATAAGCATAATATGGCTAATAATATGAGTTAGATTGACAATAGTGAGTGTAATAAGTATAGTAATTGTCGTCTATCGATCATATAAGCATAATATGGCTAATAATATGAGTTAGATTGATAATAATAAGAGTAATAAGTATAGTAATTGTCGTTCTATCGATCATATCTGCATAATATGGTTAATAATATGAGTTAAATTGATAATAGTGAGTGTAATAAGTATTGTAATTGTCGTTCTGTCGTCCATATAAGCATAATATGGCTAATACTACAAGCTAGATTGATAATAATAAGAGTAATAAGTATAGTAATTGTCGTTCTATCGATCACATAAGCATAATATGGCCAATAATATGAGTTAGATTGATAACAGTAAGAGTAATAAGTATAGTAATTGTCGTTCTATCGATCACATAAGCATAATATGGCTAATAATATGAGATAGATGGATAATAATAAGAGTAATAAGTATAGTAATTGTCGTCCTATCGAGCATATCTGCATAATATGGTTCATAATATGAGTTAGATTGATAACAGTGAGTGTAATAAGTATAGTAATTGTACTTCTATTGCTCATATAAGCATAATATGGTTAATAATATGCGTTAGATTGATAATAATAAGAGTAATGAGTATAGTAATTGTCGTTCTAGCGATCATATAAGCATAATATGGCTAATAATATGAGTTAGATTGATAATAATAAGAGTAATAAGTATAGTAATTGTCGTTCTATCGATCATATCTGCATAATATGGTTCATAATATGAGTTAGATTGATAATAGTGAGTGTAATAAGTATAGTAATTGTAGTTCTATTGCTCATATAAGCATAATATGGGTAGTAATATGCGATAGATTGATAATAATAAGAGTAATAAGTATAGTAATTGTCGTTCTATCGATCACATAAGCATAATATGGCTAATAATGTGAGTTAGATTGATAATAGTAAGAGTAATAAGTATAGTAATTATCGTTCTACCGATCATATAAGCATAATATGGCTAATAATATGAGTTAGATTGATAACAGTAAGTGTAATAAGTATAGTAATTGTCGATCTATCGATCATATGAGCATAATATGGCTAATAATATGAGTTAGATTGATAATGGTGAGTGTAATAAGTATAGTAATTGTAGTTCTATTGCTCATATAAGCATAATATGGTTAATAATATGCGATAGATTGATAATAATAAGAGTAATGAGTATAGTAATTGTCGTCCTATCGATCATATTTGCATAATATGGTTAATAATATGAGTTAGATTGACAATAGTGAGTGTAATAAGTATAGTAATTGTCGTTCTATCGATCACATAAGCATAATATGGCTAATAATATGAGATAGATGGATAATAATAAGAGTAATAAGTATAGTAATTGTCGTCCTATCGAGCATATCTGCATAATATGGTTCATAATATGAGTTAGATTGATAACAGTGAGTGTCATATGTATAGTAATTGTACTTCTATTGCTCATATAAGCATTATATGGTTAATAATATGCGTTAGATTGATAATAATAAGAGTAATGAGTATAGTAATTGTCGTTCTAGCGATCATATAAGCATAATATGGCTAATAATATGAGTTAGATTGATAACAATAAGAGTAATAAGTATAGTAATTGTCGTTCTATCGATCATATCTGCATAATATGGTTCATAATATGAGTTAGATTGATAATAGTGAGTGTAATAAGTATAGTAATTGTAGTTCTATTGCTCATATAAGCATAATATGGGTAGTAATATGCGATAGATTGATAATAATAAGAGTAATAAGTATAGTAATTGTCGTTCTATCGATCACATAAGCATAATATGGCTAATAATGTGAGTTAGATTGATAATAGTAAGAGTAATAAGTATAGTAATTATCGTTCTACCGATCATATAAGCATAATATGGCTAATAATATGAGTTAGATTGATAACAGTAAGTGTAATAAGTATAGTAATTGTCGTTCTATCGATCATATCTGCATAATATGGTTCATAATATGAGTTAGATTGATAATAGTGAGTGTAATAAGTATAGTAATTGTAGTTCTATTGCTCATATAAGCATAATATGGTTAATAATATGCGATAGATTGATAATAATAAGAGTAATGAGTATAGTAATTGTCGTCCTATCGATCATATCTGCATAATATGGTTAATAATATGAGTTAGATTGACAATAGTGAGTGTAATAAGTATAGTAATTGTCGTCTACCGATCATATAAGCATAATATGGCTAATAATATGGGTTAGATTGATAATGATTAGAGTAATAACTATAGTAATTGTCGTTCTATCGATCATATAAGCATGATATGGCTAATAATATGAGTTAGATTGATTATAATAAGAGTAATAAGTATAGTAATTGTCGTTCTATCAATCACATAAGCATAATATGGCTAATAATATGAGATAGATGGATAATAATAAGAGTAATAAGTATAGTAATTGTCGTCATATCGAGCATATCTGCATAATATGGTTCATAATATGAGTTAGATTGATAACAGTGAGTGTAATAAGTATAGTAATTGTACTTCTATTGCTCATATAAGCATTATATGGTTAATAATATGCGTTAGATTGATAATAATAAGAGTAATGAGTATAGTAATTGTCGTTTTAGGGATCATATAAGCATAATATGGCTAATAATATGAGTTAGATTGATAACAATAAGAGTAATAAGTATAGTAATTGTCGTTCTATCGATCACATAAGCATAATATGGCTAATAATATGAGATAGATGGATAATAATAAGAGTAATAAGTATAGTAATTGTCGTCCTATCGAGCATATCTGCATAATATGGTTCATAATATGAGTTAGATTGATAACAGTGAGTGTAATAAGTATAGTAATTGTACTTCTATTGCTCATATAAGCATAATATGGTTAATAATATGCGTTAGATTGATAATAATAAGAGTAATGAGTATAGTAATTGTCGTTCTAGCGATCATATAAGCATAATATGGCTAATAATATGAGTTAGGTTGATAATAATAACAGTAATAAGTATAGTAATTATCGTTCTACCGATCATATAAGCATAATATGGCTAATAATATGAGTTAGATTGGTAATGGTGAGTGTAATAAGTATAGTAATTGTAGTTCTATTGCTCATATAAGCATAATATGGTTAATAATATGCGATAGATTGATAATAATAAGAGTAATGAGTATAGTAATTGTCGTCCTATCGATCATATTTGCATAATATGGTTAATAATATGAGTTAGATTGACAATAGTGAGTGTAATAGGTATAGTAATTGTCGTTCTATCGATCACATAAGCATAATATGGCTAATAATATGAGATAGATGGATAATAATAAGAGTAATAAGTATAGTAATTGTCGTCCTATCGAGCATATCTGCATAATATGGTTCATAATATGAGTTAGATTGATAACAGTGAGTGTAATAAGTATAGTAATTGTACTTCTATTGCTCATATAAGCATAATATGGTTAATAATATGCGTTAGATTGATAATAATAAGAGTAATGAGTATAGTAATTGTCGTTCTAGCGATCATATAAGCATAATATGGCTAATAATATGAGTTAGATTGATAATAATAAGAGTAATAAGTATAGTAATTGTCGTTCTATCGATCATATCTGCATAATATGGTTCATAATATGAGTTAGATTGATAATAGTGAGTGTAATAAGTATAGTAATTGTAGTTCTATTGCTCATATAAGCATAATATGGGTAGTAATATGCGATAGATTGATAATAATAAGAGTAATAAGTATAGTAATTGTCGTTCTATCGATCACATAAGCATAATATGGCTAATAATGTGAGTTAGATTGATAATAGTAAGAGTAATAAGTATAGTAATTATCGTTCTACCGATCATATAAGCATAATATGGCTAATAATATGAGTTAGATTGATAACAGTGAGTGTAATAAGTATAGTAATTGTACTTCTATTGCTCATATAAGCATTATATGGTTAATAATATGCGTTAGATTGATAATAATAAGAGTAATGAGTATAGTAATTGTCGTTTTAGGGATCATATAAGCATAATATGGCTAATAATATGAGTTAGATTGATAACAATAAGAGTAATAAGTATAGTAATTGTCGTTCTAGGGATCATATAAGCATAATATGGCTAATAATATGAGTTAGATTGATAACAATAAGAGTAATAAGTATAGTAATTGTCGTTCTATCGATCATATCTGCATAATATGGTTCATAATATGAGTTAGGTTGATAATAGTGAGCGTAATAAGTATAGTAATTGTAGTTCTATTGCTCATATAAGCATAATATGGTTAATAATATGCGATAGATTGATAATAATAAGAGTAATGAGTATAGTAATTGTCGTCCTATCGATCATATCTGCATAATATGGTTAATAATATGAGTTAGATTGACAATAGTGAGTGTAATAAGTATAGTAATTGTCGTCTACCGATCATATAAGCATAATATGGCTAATAATATGGGTTAGATTGATAATGATAAGAGTAATAACTATAGTAATTGTCGTTCTATCGATCATATAAGCATGATATGGCTAATAATATGAGTTAGATTGATTATAATAAGAGTAATAAGTATAGTAATTGTCGTTCTATCGATCATATCTGCATAATATGGTTAATAATATGAGTTAGATTGGTAATGGTGAGTGTAATAAGTATCGTAATTGTAGTTCTATTGCTCATATAAGCATAATATGGTTAATAATATGCGATAGATTGATAGTAATAAGAGTAATGAGTATAGTAATTGCCGTTCTATCGATCACATAAGCATAATATGGCCAATAAAATGAGTTAGATTGATAATAATAAGAGTAATAAGTATAGTAATTGTCGTTCTATCGATCACATAAGCATAATATGGCTAATAATATGAGTTAGATTGATAATAATAAGAGTAACCAGTATAGTAATTGTCGTTCTATCGATCATATAAGCATAATATGGCTAATAATATGAGTTAGATTGATAATAATAAGAGTAATGAGTATAGTAATTGTCGTTCTAGCGATCATATAAGCATAATATGGCTAATAATATGAGTTAGATTGACAATAGTGAGTGTAATAAGTATAGTAATTGTCGTCTATCGATCATATAAGCATAATATGGCTAATAATATGAGTTAGATTGATAATAATAAGAGTAATAAGTATAGTAATTGTCGTTCTATCGATCATATCTGCATAATATGGTTAATAATATGAGTTAAATTGATAACAGTGAGTGTCATAAGTATAGTAATTGTACTTCTATTGCTCATATAAGCATTATATGGTTAATAATATGCGTTAGATTGATAATAATAAGAGTAATGAGTATAGTAATTGTCGTTCTAGCGATCATATAAGCATAATATGGCTAATAATATGAGTTAGATTGATAACAATAAGAGTAATAAGTATAGTAATTGTCGTTCTATCGATCATATCTGCATAATATGGTTCATAATATGAGTTAGATTGATAATAGTGAGTGTAATAAGTATAGTAATTGTAGTTCTATTGCTCATATAAGCATAATATGGTTAATAATATGCGATAGATTGATAATAATAAGAGTAATGAGTATAGTAATTGTCGTCCTATCGATCATATCTGCATAATATGGTTAATAATATGAGTTAGATTGACAATAGTGAGTGTAATAAGTATAGTAATTGTCGTCTACCGATCATATAAGCATAATATGGCTAATAATATGGGTTAGATTGATAATGATTAGAGTAATAACTATAGTAATTGTCGTTCTATCGATCATATAAGCATGATATGGCTAATAATATGAGTTAGATTGATTATAATAAGAGTAATAAGTATAGTAATTGTCGTTCTATCGATCACATAAGCATAATATGGCTAATAATATGAGATAGATGGATAATAATAAGAGTAATAAGTATAGTAATTGTCGTCATATCGAGCATATCTGCATAATATGGTTCATAATATGAGTTAGATTGATAACAGTGAGTGTAATAAGTATAGTAATTGTACTTCTATTGCTCATATAAGCATTATATGGTTAATAATATGCGTTAGATTGATAATAATAAGAGTAATGAGTATAGTAATTGTCGTTTTAGGGATCATATAAGCATAATATGGCTAATAATATGAGTTAGATTGATAACAATAAGAGTAATAAGTATAGTAATTGTCGTTCTATCGATCACATAAGCATAATATGGCTAATAATATGAGATAGATGGATAATAATAAGAGTAATAAGTATAGTAATTGTCGTTCTATCGATCATATCTGCATAATATGGTTCATAATATGAGTTAGATTGATAATAGTGAGTGTAATAAGTATAGTAATTGTAGGTCTATTGCTCATATAAGCATAATATGGGTAGTAATATGCAATAGATTGATAATAATAAGAGTAATAAGTATAGTAATTGTCGTTCTATCGATCACATAAGCATAATATGGCTAATAATGTGAGTTAGATTGATAATAGTAAGAGTAATAAGTATAGTAATTATCGTTCTACCGATCATATAAGCATAATATGGCTAATAATATGAGTTAGATTGATAACAGTGAGTGTAATAAGTATAGTAATTGTCGATCTATCGATCATATGAGCATAATATGGCTAATAATATGAGTTAGATTGGTAATGGTGAGTGTAATAAGTATAGTAATTGTAGTTCTATTGCTCATATAAGCATAATATGGTTAATAATATGCGATAGATTGATAATAATAAGAGTAATGAGTATAGTAATTGTCGTCCTATCGATCATATTTGCATAATATGGTTAATAATATGAGTTAGATTGACAATAGTGAGTGTAATAAGTATAGTAATTGTCGTTCTATCGATCACATAAGCATAATATGGCTAATAATATGAGATAGATGGATAATAATAAGAGTAATAAGTATAGTAATTGTCGTCCTATCGAGCATATCTGCATAATATGGTTCATAATATGAGTTAGATTGATAACAGTGAGTGTCATAAGTATAGTAATTGTACTTCTATTGCTCATATAAGCATTATATGGTTAATAATATGCGTTAGATTGATAATAATAAGAGTAATGAGTATAGTAATTGTCGTTCTAGGGATCATATATGCATAATATGGCTAATAATATGAGTTAGATTGATAACAATAAGAGTAATAAGTATAGTAATTGTCGTTCTATCGATCATATCTGCATAATATGGTTCATAATATGAGTTAGGTTGATAATAGTGAGCGTAATAAGTATAGTAATTGTAGTTCTATTGCTCATATAAGCATAATATGGTTAATAATATGCGATAGATTGATAATAATAAGAGTAATGAGTATAGTAATTGTCGTCCTATCGATCATATCTCCATAATATGGTTAATAATATGAGTTAGATTGACAATAGTGAGTGTAATAAGTATAGTAATTGTCGTCTACCGATCATATAAGCATAATATGGCTAATAATATGGGTTAGATTGATAATGATAAGAGTAATAACTATAGTAATTGTCGTTCTATCGATCATATAAGCATGATATGGCTAATAATATGAGTTAGATTGATTATAATAAGAGTAATAAGTATAGTAATTGTCGTTCTATCGATCATATCTGCATAATATGGTTAATAATATGAGTTAGATTGGTAATGGTGAGTGTAATAAGTATCGTAATTGTAGTTCTATTGCTCATATAAGCATAATATGGTTAATAATATGCGATAGATTGATAGTAATAAGAGTAATGAGTATAGTAATTGCCGTTCTATCGATCACATAAGCATAATATGGCCAATAAAATGAGTTAGATTGATAATAATAAGAGTAATAAGTATAGTAATTGTCGTTCTATCGATCACATAAGCATAATATGGCTAATAATATGAGTTAGATTGATAATAATAAGAGTAACCAGTATAGTAATTGTCGTTCTATCGATCATATAAGCATAATATGGCTAATAATATGAGTTAGATTGATAATAATAAGAGTAATGAGTATAGTAATTGTCGTTCTAGCGATCATATAAGCATAATATGGCTAATAATATGAGTTAGATTGACAATAGTGAGTGTAATAAGTATAGTAATTGTCGTCTATCGATCATATAAGCATAATATGGTTAATAATATGCGATAGATTGATAATAATAAGAGTAATGAGTATAGTAATTGTCGTCCTATCGATCATATTTGCATAATATGGTTAATAATATGAGTTAGATTGACAATAGTGAGTGTAATAAGTATAGTAATTGTCGTTCTATCGATCACATAAGCATAATATGGCTAATAATATGAGATAGATGGATAATAATAAGAGTAATAAGTATAGTAATTGTCGTCCTATCGAGCATATCTGCATAATATGGTTCATAATATGAGTTAGATTGATAACAGTGAGTGTAATAAGTATAGTAATTGTACTTCTATTGCTCATATAAGCATAATATGGTTAATAATATGCGTTAGATTGATAATAATAAGAGTAATGAGTATAGTAATTGTCGTTCTAGCGATCATATAAGCAGAATATGGCTAATAATATGAGTTAGATTGATAATAATAAGAGTAATAAGTATAGTAATTGTCGTTCTATCGATCATATCTGCATAATATGGTTCATAATATGAGTTAGATTGATAATAGTGAGTGTAATAAGTATAGTAATTGTAGTTCTATTGCTCATATAAGCATAATATGGTTAATAATATGCGATAGATTGATAGTAATAAGAGTAATGAGTATAGTAATTGCCGTTCTATCGATCACATAAGCATAATATGGCCAATAAAATGAGTTAGATTGATAATAATAAGAGTAATAAGTATAGTAATTGTCGTTCTATCGATCACATAAGCATAATATGGCTAATAATATGAGTTAGATTGATAATAATAAGAGTAACCAGTATAGTAATTGTCGTTCTATCGATCATATAAGCATAATATGGCTAATAATATGAGTTAGATTGATAATAATAAGAGTAATGAGTATAGTAATTGTCGTTCTAGCGATCATATAAGCATAATATGGCTAATAATATGAGTTAGATTGACAATAGTGAGTGTAATAAGTATAGTAATTGTCGTCTATCGATCATATAAGCATAATATGGTTAATAATATGCGATAGATTGATAATAATAAGAGTAATGAGTATAGTAATTGTCGTCCTATCGATCATATTTGCATAATATGGTTAATAATATGAGTTAGATTGACAATAGTGAGTGTAATAAGTATAGTAATTGTCGTTCTATCGATCACATAAGCATAATATGGCTAATAATATGAGATAGATGGATAATAATAAGAGTAATAAGTATAGTAATTGTCGTCCTATCGAGCATATCTGCATAATATGGTTCATAATATGAGTTAGATTGATAACAGTGAGTGTAATAAGTATAGTAATTGTACTTCTATTGCTCATATAAGCATAATATGGTTAATAATATGCGTTAGATTGATAATAATAAGAGTAATGAGTATAGTAATTGTCGTTCTAGCGATCATATAAGCAGAATATGGCTAATAATATGAGTTAGATTGATAATAATAAGAGTAATAAGTATAGTAATTGTCGTTCTATCGATCATATCTGCATAATATGGTTCATAATATGAGTTAGATTGATAATAGTGAGTGTAATAAGTATAGTAATTGTAGTTCTATTGCTCATATAAGCATAATATGGGTAGTAATATGCGATAGATTGATAATAATAAGAGTAATAAGTATAGTAATTGTCGTTCTATCGATCACATAAGCATAATATGGCTAATAATGTGAGTTAGATTGATAATAGTAAGAGTAATAAGTATAGTAATTATCGTTCTACCGATCATATAAGCATAATATGGCTAATAATATGAGTTAGATTGATAACAGTGAGTGTAATAAGTATAGTAATTGTAGTTCTATTGCTCATATAAGCATAATATGGGTAGTAATATGCGATAGATTGATAATAATAAGAGTAATAAGTATAGTAATTGTCGTTCTATCGATCACATAAGCATAATATGGCTAATAATGTGAGTTAGATTGATAATAGTAAGAGTAATAAGTATAGTAATTATCGTTCTACCGATCATATAAGCATAATATGGCTAATAATATGAGTTAGATTGATAACAGTGAGTGTAATAAGTATAGTAATTGTCGATCTATCGATCATATGAGCTTAATATGGCTAATAATATGAGTTAGATTGGTAATGGTGAGTGTAATAAGTATAGTAATTGTAGTTCTATTGCTCATATAAGCATAATATGGTTAATAATATGCGATAGATTGATAATAATAAGAGTAATGAGTATAGTAATTGTCGTCCTATCGATCATATTTGCATAATATGGTTAATAATATGAGTTAGATTGACAATAGTGAGTGTAATAAGTATAGTAATTGTCGTTCTATCGATCACATAAGCATAATATGGCTAATAATATGAGATAGATGGATAATAATAAGAGTAATAAGTATAGTAATTGTCGTCCTATCGAGCATATCTGCATAATATGGTTCATAATATGAGTTAGATTGATAACAGTGAGTGTCATAAGTATAGTAATTGTACTTCTATTGCTCATATAAGCATTATATGGTTAATAATATGCGTTAGATTGATAATAATAAGAGTAATGAGTATAGTAATTGTCGTTCTAGGGATCATATAAGCATAATATGGCTAATAATATGAGTTAGATTGATAACAATAAGAGTAATAAGTATAGTAATTGTCGTTCTATCGATCATATCTGCATAATATGGTTCATAATATGAGTTAGGTTGATAATAGTGAGCGTAACAAGTATAGTAATTGTAGTTCTATTGCTCATATAAGCATAATATGGTTAATAATATGCGATAGATTGATAATAATAAGAGTAATCAGTATAGTAATTCTCGTCCTATCGATCATATCTGCATAATATGGTTAATAATATGAGTTAGATTGACAATAGTGAGTGTAATAAGTATAGTAATTGTCGTCTACCGATCATATAAGCATAATATGGCTAATAATATGGGTTAGATTGATAATGATAAGAGTAATAACTATAGTAATTGTCGTTCTATCGATCATATAAGCATGATATGGCTAATAATATGAGTTAGATTGATTATAATAAGAGTAATAAGTATAGTAATTGTCGTTCTATCGATCATATCTGCATAATATGGTTAATAATATGAGTTAGATTGGTAATGGTGAGTGTAATAAGTATCGTAATTGTAGTTCTATTGCTCATATAAGCATAATATGGTTAATAATATGCGATAGATTGATAGTAATAAGAGTAATGAGTATAGTAATTGCCGTTCTATCGATCACATAAGCATAATATGGCCAATAAAATGAGTTAGATTGATAATAATAAGAGTAATAAGTATAGTAATTGTCGTTCTATCGATCACATAAGCATAATATGGCTAATAATATGAGTTAGATTGATAATAATAAGAGTAACCAGTATAGTAATTGTCGTTCTATCGATCATATAAGCATAATATGGCTAATAATATGAGTTAGATTGATAATAATAAGAGTAATGAGTATAGTAATTGTCGTTCTAGCGATCATATAAGCATAATATGGCTAATAATATGAGTTAGATTGACAATAGTGAGTGTAATAAGTATAGTAATTGTCGTCTATCGATCATATAAGCATAATATGGCTAATAATATGAGTTAGATTGATAATAATAAGAGTAATAAGTATAGTAATTGTCGTTCTATCGATGATATCTGCATAATATGGTTAATAATATGAGTTAAATTGATAATAGTGAGTGTAATAAGTATTGTAATTGTCGTTCTGTCGTCCATATAAGCATAATATGGCTAATACTACAAGCTAGATTGATAATAATAAGAGTAATAAGTATAGTAATTGTCGTTCTATCGATCACATAAGCATAATATGGCCAATAATATGAGTTAGATTGATAATAGTAAGAGTAATAAGTATAGTAATTGTCGTTCTATCGATCACATAAGCATAATATGGCTAATAATATGAGATAGATGGATAATAATAAGAGTAATAAGTATAGTAATTGTCGTCCTATCGAGCATATCTGCATAATATGGTTCATAATATGAGTTAGATTGATAACAGTGAGTGTAATAAGTATAGTAATTGTACTTCTATTGCTCATATAAGCATAATATGGTTAATAATATGCGTTAGATTGATAATAATAAGAGTAATGAGTATAGTAATTGTCGTTCTAGCGATCATATAAGCATAATATGGCTAATAATATGAGTTAGATTGATAATAATAAGAGTAATAAGTATAGTAATTGTCGTTCTATCGATCATATCTGCATAATATGGTTCATAATATGAGTTAGATTGATAATAGTGAGTGTAATAAGTAAAGTAATTGTAGTTCTATTGCTCATATAAGCATAATATGGGTAGTAATATGCGTTAGATTGATAATAATAAGCGTAATGAGTATAGTAATTATCGTTCTACCGATCATATAAGCATAATATGGCTAATAATATGAGTTAGATTGATAACAGTGAGTGTAATAAGTATAGTAATTGTCGATCTATCGATCATATGAGCATAATATGGCTAATAATATGAGTTAGATTGGTAATGGTGAGTGTAATAAGTATAGTAATTGTAGTTCTATTGCTCATATAAGCATAATATGGTTAATAATATGCGATAGATTGATAATAATAAGAGTAATGAGTATAGTAATTGTCGTCCTATCGATCATATTTGCATAATATGGTTAATAATATGAGTTAGATTGACAATAGTGAGTGTAATAAGTATAGTAATTGTCGTTCTATCGATCACATAAGCATAATATGGCTAATAATATGAGATAGATGGATAATAATAAGAGTAATAAGTATAGTAATTGTCGTCCTATCGAGCATATCTGCATAATATGGTTCATAATATGAGTTAGATTGATAACAGTGAGTGTCATAAGTATAGTAATTGTACTTCTATTGCTCATATAAGCATTATATGGTTAATAATATGCGTTAGATTGATAATAATAAGAGTAATGAGTATAGTAATTGTCGTTTTAGGGATCATATAAGCATAATATGGCTAATAATATGAGTTAGATTGATAACAATAAGAGTAATAAGTATAGTAATTGTCGTTCTATCGATCACATAAGCATAATATGGCTAATAATATGAGATAGATGGATAATAATAAGAGTAATAAGTATAGTAATTGTCGTTCTATCGATCATATCTGCATAATATGGTTCATAATATGAGTTAGATTGATAATAGTGAGTGTAATAAGTATAGTAATTGTAGGTCTATTGCTCATATAAGCATAATATGGGTAGTAATATGCAATAGATTGATAATAATAAGAGTAATAAGTATAGTAATTGTCGTTCTATCGATCACATAAGCATAATATGGCTAATAATGTGAGTTAGATTGATAATAGTAAGAGTAATAAGTATAGTAATTATCGTTCTACCGATCATATAAGCATAATATGGCTAATAATATGAGTTAGATTGATAACAGTGAGTGTAATAAGTATAGTCATTGTCGATCTATCGATCATATGAGCATAATATGGCTAATAATATGAGTTAGATTGGTAATGGTGAGTGTAATAAGTATAGTAATTGTAGTTCTATTGTTCATATAAGCATAATATGGTTAATAATATGCGATAGATTGATAATAATAAGAGTAATGAGTATAGTAATTGTCGTCCTATCGATCATATTTGCATAATATGGTTAATAATATGAGTTAGATTGACAATAGTGAGTGTAATAAGTATAGTAATTGTCGTTCTATCGATCACATAAGCATAATATGGCTAATAATATGAGATAGATGGATAATAATAAGAGTAATAAGTATAGTAATTGTCGTCCTATCGAGCATATCTGCATAATATGGTTCATAATATGAGTTAGATTGATAACAGTGAGTGTCATAAGTATAGTAATTGTACTTCTATTGCTCATATAAGCATTATATGGTTAATAATATGCGTTAGATTGATAATAATAAGAGTAATGAGTATAGTAATTGTCGTTCTAGGGATCATATATGCATAATATGGCTAATAATATGAGTTAGATTGATAACAATAAGAGTAATAAGTATAGTAATTGTCGTTCTATCGATCATATCTGCATAATATGGTTCATAATATGAGTTAGGTTGATAATAGTGAGCGTAATAAGTATAGTAATTGTAGTTCTATTGCTCATATAAGCATAATATGGTTAATAATATGCGATAGATTGATAATAATAAGAGTAATGAGTATAGTAATTGTCGTCCTATCGATCATATCTGCATAATATGGTTAATAATATGAGTTAGATTGACAATAGTGAGTGTAATAAGTATAGTAATTGTCGTCTACCGATCATATAAGCATAATATGGCTAATAATATGGGTTAGATTGATAATGATAAGAGTAATAACTATAGTAATTGTCGTTCTATCGATCATATAAGCATGATATGGCTAATAATATGAGTTAGATTGATTATAATAAGAGTAATAAGTATAGTAATTGTCGTTCTATCGATCATATCTGCATAATATGGTTAATAATATGAGTTAGATTGGTAATGGTGAGTGTAATAAGTATCGTAATTGTAGTTCTATTGCTCATATAAGCATAATATGGTTAATAATATGCGATAGATTGATAGTAATAAGAGTAATGAGTATAGTAATTGCCGTTCTATCGATCACATAAGCATAATATGGCCAATAAAATGAGTTAGATTGATAATAATAAGAGTAATAAGTATAGTAATTGTCGTTCTATCGATCACATAAGCATAATATGGCTAATAATATGAGTTAGATTGATAATAATAAGAGTAACCAGTATAGTAATTGTCGTTCTATCGATCATATAAGCATAATATGGCTAATAATATGAGTTAGATTGATAATAATAAGAGTAATGAGTATAGTAATTGTCGTTCTAGCGATCATATAAGCATAATATGGCTAATAATATGAGTTAGATTGACAATAGTGAGTGTAATAAGTATAGTAATTGTCGTCTATCGATCATATAAGCATAATATGGTTAATAATATGCGATAGATTGATAATAATAAGAGTAATGAGTATAGTAATTGTCGTCCTATCGATCATATTTGCATAATATGGTTAATAATATGAGTTAGATTGACAATAGTGAGTGTAATAAGTATAGTAATTGTCGTTCTATCGATCACATAAGCATAATATGGCTAATAATATGAGATAGGTGGATAATAATAAGAGTAATAAGTATAGTAATTGTCGTCCTATCGAGCATATCTGCATAATATGGTTCATAATATGAGTTAGATTGATAACAGTGAGTGTAATAAGTATAGTAATTGTACTTCTATTGCTCATATAAGCATAATATGGTTAATAATATGCGTTAGATTGATAATAATAAGAGTAATGAGTATAGTAATTGTCGTTCTAGCGATCATATAAGCATAATATGGCTAATAATATGAGTTAGATTGATAATAATAAGAGTAATAAGTATAGTAATTGTCGTTCTATCGATCATATCTGCATAATATGGTTCATAATATGAGTTAGATTGATAATAGTGAGTGTAATAAGTATAGTAATTGTAGTTCTATTGCTCATATAAGCATAATATGGGTAGTAATATGCGATAGATTGATAATAATAAGAGTAATAAGTATAGTAATTGTCGTTCTATCGATCACATAAGCATAATATGGCTAATAATGTGAGTTAGATTGATAATAGTAAGAGTAATAAGTATAGTAATTATCGTTCTACCGATCATATAAGCATAATATGGCTAATAATATGAGTTAGATTGATAACAGTGAGTGTAATAAGTATAGTAATTGTCGATCTATCGATCATATGAGCTTAATATGGCTAATAATATGAGTTAGATTGGTAATGGTGAGTGTAATAAGTATAGTAATTGTAGTTCTATTGCTCATATAAGCATAATATGGTTAATAATATGCGATAGATTGATAATAATAAGAGTAATGAGTATAGTAATTGTCGTCCTATCGATCATATTTGCATAATATGGTTAATAATATGAGTTAGATTGACAATAGTGAGTGTAATAAGTATAGTAATTGTCGTTCTATCGATCACATAAGCATAATATGGCTAATAATATGAGATAGATGGATAATAATAAGAGTAATAAGTATAGTAATTGTCCTCCTATCGAGCATATCTGCATAATATGGTTCATAATATGAGTTAGATTGATAACAGTGAGTGTCATAAGTATAGTAATTGTACTTCTATTGCTCATATAAGCATTATATGGTTAATAATATGCGTTAGATTGATAATAATAAGAGTAATGAGTATAGTAATTGTCGTTTTAGGGATCATATAAGCATAATATGGCTAATAATATGAGTTAGATTGATAACAATAAGAGTAATAAGTATAGTAATTGTCGTTCTATCGATCCCATAAGCATAATATGGCTAATAATATGAGATAGATGGATAATAATAAGAGTAATAAGTATAGTAATTGTCGTCCTATCGAGCATATCTGCATAATATGGTTCATAATATGAGTTAGATTGATAACAGTGAGTGTAATAAGTATAGTAATTGTACTTCTATTGCTCATATAAGCATAATATGGTTAATAATATGCGTTAGATTGATAATAATAAGAGTAATGAGTATAGTAATTGTCGTTCTAGCGATCATATAAGCATAATATGGCTAATAATATGAGTTAGGTTGATAATAATAACAGTAATAAGTATAGTAATTGTCGTCCTATCGAGCATATCTGCATAATATGGTTCATAATATGAGTTAGATTGATAATAGTAAGAGTAATAAGTATAGTAATTATCGTTCTACCGATCATATAAGCATAATATGGCTAATAATATGAGTTAGATTGATAACAGTGAGTGTAATAAGTATAGTAATTGTCGATCTATCGATCATATGAGCATAATATGGCTAATAATATGAGTTAGATTGGTAATGGTGAGTGTAATAAGTATAGTAATTGTAATTCTATTGCTCATATAAGCATAATATGGTTAATAATATGCGATAGATTGATAATAATAAGAGTAATGAGTATAGTAATTGTCGTCCTATCGATCATATTTGCATAATATGGTTAATAATATGAGTTAGATTGACAATAGTGAGTGTAATAAGTATAGTAATTGTCGTTCTATCGATCACATAAGCATAATATGGCTAATAATATGAGATAGATGGATAATAATAAGAGTAATAAGTATAGTAATTGTCGTCCTATCGAGCATATCTGCATAATATGGTTCATAATATGAGTTAGATTGATAACAGTGAGTGTCATAAGTATAGTAATTGTACTTCTATTGCTCATATAAGCATTATATGGTTAATAATATGCGTTAGATTGATAATAATAAGAGTAATGAGTATAGTAATTGTCGTTCTAGGGATCATATAAGCATAATATGGCTAATAATATGAGTTAGATTGATAACAATAAGAGTAATAAGTATAGTAATTGTCGTTCTATCGATCATATCTGCATAATATGGTTCATAATATGAGTTAGGTTGATAATAGTGAGCGTAATAAGTATAGTAATTGTAGTTCTATTGCTCATATAAGCATAATATGGTTAATAATATGCGAAAGATTGATAATAATAAGTGTAATCAGTATAGTAATTCTCGTCCTATCGATCATATCTGCATAATATGGTTAATAATATGAGTTAGATTGACAATAGTGAGTGTAATAAGTATAGTAATTGTCGTCTACCGATCATATAAGCATAATATGGCTAATAATATGGGTTAGATTGATAATGATAAGAGTAATAACTATAGTAATTGTCGTTCTATCGATCATATAAGCATGATATGGCTAATAATATGAGTTAGATTGATTATAATAAGAGTAATAAGTATAGTAATTGTCGTTCTATCGATCATATCTGCATAATATGGTTAATAATATGAGTTAGATTGGTAATGGTGAGTGTAATAAGTATCGTAATTGTAGTTCTATTGCTCATATAAGCATAATATGGTTAATAATATGCGATAGATTGATAGTAATAAGAGTAATGAGTATAGTAATTCCCGTTCTATCGATCACATAAGCATAATATGGCCAATAAAATGAGTTAGATTGATAATAATAAGAGTAATAAGTATAGTAATTGTCGTTCTATCGATCACATAAGCATAATATGGCTAATAATATGAGTTAGATTGATAATAATAAGAGTAACCAGTATAGTAATTGTCGTTCTATCGATCATATAAGCATAATATGGCTAATAATATGAGTTAGATTGATAATAATAAGAGTAATGAGTATAGTAATTGTCGTTCTAGCGATCATATAAGCATAATATGGCTAATAATATGAGTTAGATTGACAATAGTGAGTGTAATAAGTATAGTAATTGTCGTCTATCGATCATATAAGCATAATATGGCTAATAATATGAGTTAGATTGATAATAATAAGAGTAATAAGTATAGTAATTGTCGTTCTATCGATCATATCTGCATAATATGGTTAATAATATGAGTTAAATTGATAATAGTGAGTGTAATAAGTATTGTAATTGTCGTTCTGTCGTCCATATAAGCATAATATGGCTAATACTACAAGCTAGATTGATAATAATAAGAGTAATAAGTATAGTAATTGTCGTTCTATCGATCACATAAGCATAATATGGCCAATAATATGAGTTAGATTGATAATAGTAAGAGTAATAAGTATAGTAATTGTCGTTCTATCGATCACATAAGCATAATATGGCTAATAATATGAGATAGATGGATAATAATAAGAGTAATAAGTATAGTAATTGTCGTCCTATCGAGCATATCTGCATAATATGGTTCATAATATGAGTTAGATTGATAACAGTGAGTGTAATAAGTATAGTAATTGTACTTCTATTGCTCATATAAGCATAATATGGTTAATAATATGCGTTAGATTGATAATAATAAGAGTAATGAGTATAGTAATTGTCGTTCTAGCGATCATATAAGCATAATATGGCTAATAATATGAGTTAGATTGATAATAATAAGAGTAATAAGTATAGTAATTGTCGTTCTATCGATCATATCTGCATAATATGGTTCATAATATGAGTTAGATTGATAATAGTGAGTGTAATAAGTATAGTAATTGTAGTTCTATTGCTCATATAAGCATAATATGGGTAGTAATATGCGATAGATTGATAATAATAAGAGTAATAAGTATAGTAATTGTCGTTCTATCGATCACATAAGCATAATATGGCTAATAATGTGAGTTAGATTGATAATAGTAAGAGTAATAAGTATAGTAATTATCGTTCTACCGATCATATAAGCATAATATGGCTAATAATATGAGTTAGATTGATAACAGTGAGTGTAATAAGTATAGTAATTGTCGATCTATCGATCATATGAGCATAATATGGCTAATAATATGAGTTAGATTGGTAATGGTGAGTGTAATAAGTATAGTAATTGTAGTTCTATTGCTCATATAAGCATAATATGGTTAATAATATGCGATAGATTGATAATAATAAGAGTAATGAGTATAGTAATTGTCGTCCTATCGATCATATTTGCATAATATGGTTAATAATATGAGTTAGATTGACAATAGTGAGTGTAATAAGTATAGTAATTGTCGTTCTATCGATCACATAAGCATAATATGGCTAATAATATGAGATAGATGGATAATAATAAGAGTAATAAGTATAGTAATTGTCGTCCTATCGAGCATATCTGCATAATATGGTTCATAATATGAGTTAGATTGATAACAGTGAGTGTCATAAGTATAGTAATTGTACTTCTATTGCTCATATAAGCATTATATGGTTAATAATATGCGTTAGATTGATAATAATAAGAGTAATGAGTATAGTAATTGTCGTTCTAGGGATCATATATGCATAATATGGCTAATAATATGAGTTAGATTGATAACAATAAGAGTAATAAGTATAGTAATTGTCGTTCTATCGATCATATCTGCATAATATGGTTCATAATACGAGTTAGGTTGATAATAGTGAGCGTAATAAGTATAGTAATTGTAGTTCTATTGCTCATATAAGCATAATATGGTTAATAATATGCGATAGATTGATAATAATAAGAGTAATGAGTATAGTAATTGTCGTCCTATCGATCATATCTGCATAATATGGTTAATAATATGAGTTAGATTGACAATAGTGAGTGTAATAAGTATAGTAATTGTAGTTCTATTGCTCATATAAGCATAATATGGTTAATAATATGCGATAGATTGATAATAATAAGAGTAATGAGTATAGTAATTGTCGTCCTATCGATCATATTTGCATAATATGGTTAATAATATGAGTTAGATTGACAATAGTGAGTGTAATAAGTATAGTAATTGTCGTTCTATCGATCACATAAGCATAATATGGCTAATAATATGAGTTAGATTGATAACAGTGAGTGTAATAAGTATAGTAATTGTCGATCTATCGATCATATGAGCATAATATGGCTAATAATATGAGTTAGATTGGTAATGGTGAGTGTAATAAGTATAGTAATTGTAGTTCTATTGCTCATATAAGCATAATATGGTTAATAATATGCGATAGATTGATAATAATAAGAGTAATGAGTATAGTAATTGTCGTCCTATCGATCATATTTGCATAATATGGTTAATAATATGAGTTAGATTGACAATAGTGAGTGTAATAAGTATAGTAATTGTCGTTCTATCGATCACATAAGCATAATATGGCTAATAATATGAGATAGATGGATAATAATAAGAGTAATAAGTATAGTAATTGTCGTCCTATCGAGCATATCTGCATAATATGGTTCATAATATGAGTTAGATTGATAACAGTGAGTGTCATAAGTATAGTAATTGTACTTCTATTGCTCATATAAGCATTATATGGTTAATAATATGCGTTAGATTGATAATAATAAGAGTAATGAGTATAGTAATTGTCGTCCTATCGATCATATCTGCATAATATGGTTAATAATATGAGTTAGATTGACAATAGTGAGTGTAATAAGTATAGTAATTGTCGTCTACCGATCATATAAGCATAATATGGCTAATAATATGGGTTAGATTGATAATGATAAGAGTAATAACTATAGTAATTGTCGTTCTATCGATCATATAAGCATGATATGGCTAATAATATGAGTTAGATTGATTATAATAAGAGTAATAAGTATAGTAATTGTCGTTCTATCGATCACATAAGCATAATATGGCTAATAATATGAGATAGATGGATAATAATAGGAGTAATAAGTATAGTAATTGTCGTCATATCGAGCATATCTGCATAATATGGTTCATAATATGAGTTAGATTGATAACAGTGAGTGTAATAAGTATAGTAATTGTACTTCTATTGCTCATATAAGCATTATATGGTTAATAATATGCGTTAGATTGATAATAATAAGAGTAATGAGTATAGTAATTGTCGTTTTAGGGATCATATAAGCATAATATGGCTAATAATATGAGTTAGATTGATAACAATAAGAGTAATAAGTATAGTAATTGTCGTTCTATCGATCACATAAGCATAATATGGCTAATAATATGAGATAGATGGATAATAATAAGAGTAATAAGTATAGTAATTGTCGTTCTATCGATCATATCTGCATAATATGGTTCATAATATGAGTTAGATTGATAATAGTGAGTGTAATAAGTATAGTAATTGTAGGTCTATTGCTCATATAAGCATAATATGGGTAGTAATATGCAATAGATTGATAATAATAAGAGTAATAAGTATAGTAATTGTCGTTCTATCGATCACATAAGCATAATATGGCTAATAATGTGAGTTAGATTGATAATAGTAAGAGTAATAAGTATAGTAATTATCGTTCTACCGATCATATAAGCATAATATGGCTAATAATATGAGTTAGATTGATAACAGTGAGTGTAATAAGTATAGTCATTGTCGATCTATCGATCATATGAGCATAATATGGCTAATAATATGAGTTAGATTGGTAATGGTGAGTGTAATAAGTATAGTAATTGTAGTTCTATTGTTCATATAAGCATAATATGGTTAATAATATGCGATAGATTGATAATAATAAGAGTAATGAGTATAGTAATTGTCGTCCTATCGATCATATTTGCATAATATGGTTAATAATATGAGTTAGATTGACAATAGTGAGTGTAATAAGTATAGTAATTGTCGTTCTATCGATCACATAAGCATAATATGGCTAATAATATGAGATAGATGGATAATAATAAGAGTAATAAGTATAGTAACTGTCGTCCTATCGAGCATATCTGCATAATATGGTTCATAATATGAGTTAGATTGATAACAGTGAGTGTCATAAGTATAGTAATTGTACTTCTATTGCTCATATAAGCATTATATGGTTAATAATATGCGTTAGATTGATAATAATAAGAGTAATGAGTATAGTAATTGTCGTTCTAGGGATCATATATGCATAATATGGCTAATAATATGAGTTAGATTGATAACAATAAGAGTAATAAGTATAGTAATTGTCGTTCTATCGATCATATCTGCATAATATGGTTCATAATATGAGTTAGGTTGATAATAGTGAGCGTAATAAGTATAGTAATTGTAGTTCTATTGCTCATATAAGCATAATATGGTTAATAATATGCGATAGATTGATAATAATAAGAGTAATGAGTATAGTAATTGTCGTCCTATCGATCATATCTGCATAATATGGTTAATAATATGAGTTAGATTGACAATAGTGAGTGTAATAAGTATAGTAATTGTCGTCTACCGATCATATAAGCATAATATGGCTAATAATATGGGTTAGATTGATAATGATAAGAGTAATAACTATAGTAATTGTCGTTCTATCGATCATATAAGCATGATATGGCTAATAATATGAGTTAGATTGATTATAATAAGAGTAATAAGTATAGTAATTGTCGTTCTATCGATCATATCTGCATAATATGGTTAATAATATGAGTTAGATTGGTAATGGTGAGTGTAATAAGTATCGTAATTGTAGTTCTATTGCTCATATAAGCATAATATGGTTAATAATATGCGATAGATTGATAGTAATAAGAGTAATGAGTATAGTAATTGCCGTTCTATCGATCACATAAGCATAATATGGCCAATAAAATGAGTTAGATTGATAATAATAAGAGTAATAAGTATAGTAATTGTCGTTCTATCGATCACATAAGCATAATATGGCTAATAATATGAGTTAGATTGATAATAATAAGAGTAACCAGTATAGTAATTGTCGTTCTATCGATCATATAAGCATAATATGGCTAATAATATGAGTTAGATTGATAATAATAAGAGTAATGAGTATAGTAATTGTCGTTCTAGCGATCATATAAGCATAATATGGCTAATAATATGAGTTAGATTGACAATAGTGAGTGTAATAAGTATAGTAATTGTCGTCTATCGATCATATAAGCATAATATGGTTAATAATATGCGATAGATTGATAATAATAAGAGTAATGAGTATAGTAATTGTCGTCCTATCGATCATATTTGCATAATATGGTTAATAATATGAGTTAGATTGACAATAGTGAGTGTAATAAGTATAGTAATTGTCGTTCTATCGATCACATAAGCATAATATGGCTAATAATATGAGATAGATGGATAATAATAAGAGTAATAAGTATAGTAATTGTCGTCCTATCGAGCATATCTGCATAATATGGTTCATAATATGAGTTAGATTGATAACAGTGAGTGTAATAAGTATAGTAATTGTACTTCTATTGCTCATATAAGCATAATATGGTTAATAATATGCGTTAGATTGATAATAATAAGAGTAATGAGTATAGTAATTGTCGTTCTAGCGATCATATAAGCATAATATGGCTAATAATATGAGTTAGATTGATAATAATAAGAGTAATAAGTATAGTAATTGTCGTTCTATCGATCATATCTGCATAATATGGTTCATAATATGAGTTAGATTGATAATAGTGAGTGTAATAAGTATAGTAATTGTAGTTCTATTGCTCATATAAGCATAATATGGGTAGTAATATGCGATAGATTGATAATAATAAGAGTAATAAGTATAGTAATTGTCGTTCTATCGATCACATAAGCATAATATGGCTAATAATGTGAGTTAGATTGATAATAGTAAGAGTAATAAGTATAGTAATTATCGTTCTACCGATCATATAAGCATAATATGGCTAATAATATGAGTTAGATTGATAACAGTGAGTGTAATAAGTATAGTAATTGTCGATCTATCGATCATATGAGCTTAATATGGCTAATAATATGAGTTAGATTGGTAATGGTGAGTGTAATAAGTATAGTAATTGTAGTTCTATTGCTCATATAAGCATAATATGGTTAATAATATGCGATAGATTGATAATAATAAGAGTAATGAGTATAGTAATTGTCGTCCTATCGATCATATTTGCATAATATGGTTAATAATATGAGTTAGATTGACAATAGTGAGTGTAATAAGTATAGTAATTGTCGTTCTATCGATCACATAAGCATAATATGGCTAATAATATGAGATAGATGGATAATAATAAGAGTAATAAGTATAGTAATTGTCCTCCTATCGAGCATATCTGCATAATATGGTTCATAGTATGAGTTAGATTGATAACAGTGAGTGTCATAAGTATAGTAATTGTACTTCTATTGCTCATATAAGCATTATATGGTTAATAATATGCGTTAGATTGATAATAATAAGAGTAATGAGTATAGTAATTGTCGTTTTAGGGATCATATAAGCATAATATGGCTAATAATATGAGTTAGATTGATAACAATAAGAGTAATAAGTATAGTAATTGTCGTTCTATCGATCACATAAGCATAATATGGCTAATAATATGAGATAGATGGATAATAATAAGAGTAATAAGTATAGTAATTGTCGTCCTATCGAGCATATCTGCATAATATGGTTCATAATATAAGTTAGATTGATAACAGTGAGTGTAATAAGTATAGTAATTGTACTTCTATTGCTCATATAAGCATAATATGGTTAATAATATGCGTTAGATTGATAATAATAAGAGTAATGAGTATAGTAATTGTCGTTCTAGCGATCATATAAGCATAATATGGCTAATAATATGAGTTAGGTTGATAATAATAACAGTAATAAGTATAGTAATTGTCGTCCTATCGAGCATATCTGCATAATATGGTTCATAATATGAGTTAGATTGATAATAGTAAGAGTAATAAGTATAGTAATTATCGTTCTACCGATCATATAAGCATAATATGGCTAATAATATGAGTTAGATTGATAACAGTGAGTGTAATAAGTATAGTAATTGTCGATCTATCGATCATATGAGCATAATATGGCTAATAATATGAGTTAGATTGGTAATGGTGAGTGTAATAAGTATAGTAATTGTAATTCTATTGCTCATATAAGCATAATATGGTTAATAATATGCGATAGATTGATAATAATAAGAGTAATGAGTATAGTAATTGTCGTCCTATCGATCATATTTGCATAATATGGTTAATAATATGAGTTAGATTGACAATAGTGAGTGTAATAAGTATAGTAATTGTCGTTCTATCGATCACATAAGCATAATATGGCTAATAATATGAGATAGATGGATAATAATAAGAGTAATAAGTATAGTAATTGTCGTCCTATCGAGCATATCTGCATAATATGGTTCATAATATGAGTTAGATTGATAACAGTGAGTGTCATAAGTATAGTAATTGTACTTCTATTGCTCATATAAGCATTATATGGTTAATAATATGCGTTAGATTGATAATAATAAGAGTAATGAGTATAGTAATTGTCGTTCTAGGGATCATATAAGCATAATATGGCTAATAATATGAGTTAGATTGATAACAATAAGAGTAATAAGTATAGTAATTGTCGTTCTATCGATCATATCTGCATAATATGGTTCATAATATGAGTTAGGTTGATAATAGTGAGCGTAATAAGTATAGTAATTGTAGTTCTATTGCTCATATAAGCATAATATGGTTAATAATATGCGAAAGATTGATAATAATAAGTGTAATCAGTATAGTAATTCTCGTCCTATCGATCATATCTGCATAATATGGTTAATAATATGAGTTAGATTGACAATAGTGAGTGTAATAAGTATAGTAATTGTCGTCTACCGATCATATAAGCATAATATGGCTAATAATATGGGTTAGATTGATAATGATAAGAGTAATAACTATAGTAATTGTCGTTCTATCGATCATATAAGCATGATATGGCTAATAAAATGAGTTAGATTGATTATAATAAGAGTAATAAGTATAGTAATTGTCGTTCTATCGATCATATCTGCATAATATGGTTAATAATATGAGTTAGATTGGTAATGGTGAGTGTAATAAGTATCGTAATTGTAGTTCTATTGCTCATATAAGCATAATATGGTTAATAATATGCGATAGATTGATAGTAATAAGAGTAATGAGTATAGTAATTGCCGTTCTATCGATCACATAAGCATAATATGGCCAATAAAATGAGTTAGATTGATAATAATAAGAGTAATAAGTATAGTAATTGTCGTTCTATCGATCACATAAGCATAATATGGCTAATAATATGAGTTAGATTGATAATAATAAGAGTAACCAGTATAGTAATTGTCGTTCTATCGATCATATAAGCATAATATGGCTAATAATATGAGTTAGATTGATAATAATAAGAGTAATGAGTATAGTAATTGTCGTTCTAGCGATCATATAAGCATAATATGGCTAATAATATGAGTTAGATTGACAATAGTGAGTGTAATAAGTATAGTAATTGTCGTCTATCGATCATATAAGCATAATATGGCTAATAATATGAGTTAGATTGATAATAATAAGAGTAATAAGTATAGTAATTGTCGTTCTATCGATCATATCTGCATAATATGGTTAATAATATGAGTTAAATTGATAATAGTGAGTGTAATAAGTATTGTAATTGTCGTTCTGTCGTCCATATAAGCATAATATGGCTAATACTACAAGCTAGATTGATAATAATAAGAGTAATAAGTATAGTAATTGTCGTTCTATCGATCACATAAGCATAATATGGCCAATAATATGAGTTAGATTGATAATAGTAAGAGTAATAAGTATAGTAATTGTCGTTCTATCGATCACATAAGCATAATATGGCTAATAATATGAGATAGATGGATAATAATAAGAGTAATAAGTATAGTAATTGTCGTCCTATCGAGCATATCTGCATAATATGGTTCATAATATGAGTTAGATTGATAACAGTGAGTGTAATAAGTATAGTAATTGTACTTCTATTGCTCATATAAGCATAATATGGTTAATAATATGCGTTAGATTGATAATAATAAGAGTAATGAGTATAGTAATTGTCGTTCTAGCGATCATATAAGCATAATATGGCTAATAATATGAGTTAGATTGATAATAATAAGAGTAATAAGTATAGTAATTGTCGTTCTATCGATCATATCTGCATAATATGGTTCATAATATGAGTTAGATTGATAATAGTGAGTGTAATAAGTATAGTAATTGTAGTTCTATTGCTCATATAAGCATAATATGGGTAGTAATATGCGATAGATTGATAATAATAAGAGTAATAAGTATAGTAATTGTCGTTCTATCGATCACATAAGCATAATATGGCTAATAATGTGAGTTAGATTGATAATAGTAAGAGTAATAAGTATAGTAATTATCGTTCTACCGATCATATAAGCATAATATGGCTAATAATATGAGTTAGATTGATAACAGTGAGTGTAATAAGTATAGTAATTGTCGATCTATCGATCATATGAGCTTAATATGGCTAATAATATGAGTTAGATTGGTAATGGTGAGTGTAATAAGTATAGTAATTGTAGTTCTATTGCTCATATAAGCATAATATGGTTAATAATATGCGATAGATTGATAATAATAAGAGTAATGAGTATAGTAATTGTCGTCCTATCGATCATATTTGCATAATATGGTTAATAATATGAGTTAGATTGACAATAGTGAGTGTAATAAGTATAGTAATTGTCGTTCTATCGATCACATAAGCATAATATGGCTAATAATATGAGATAGATGGATAATAATAAGAGTAATAAGTATAGTAATTGTCCTCCTATCGAGCATATCTGCATAATATGGTTCATAGTATGAGTTAGATTGATAACAGTGAGTGTCATAAGTATAGTAATTGTACTTCTATTGCTCATATAAGCATTATATGGTTAATAATATGCGTTAGATTGATAATAATAAGAGTAATGAGTATAGTAATTGTCGTTCTAGGGATCATATATGCATAATATGGCTAATAATATGAGTTAGATTGATAACAATAAGAGTAATAAGTATAGTAATTGTCGTTCTATCGATCATATCTGCATAATATGGTTCATAATATGAGTTAGGTTGATAATAGTGAGCGTAATAAGTATAGTAATTGTAGTTCTATTGCTCATATAAGCATAATATGGTTAATAATATGCGATAGATTGATAATAATAAGAGTAATGAGTATAGTAATTGTCGTCCTATCGATCATATCTGCATAATATGGTTAATAATATGAGTTAGATTGACAATAGTGAGTGTAATAAGTATAGTAATTGTCGTCTACCGATCATATAAGCATAATATGGCTAATAATATGGGTTAGATTGATAATGATAAGAGTAATAACTATAGTAATTGTCGTTCTATCGATCATATAAGCATGATATGGCTAATAATATGAGTTAGATTGATTATAATAAGAGTAATAAGTATAGTAATTGTCGTTCTATCGATCACATAAGCATAATATGGCTAATAATATGAGATAGATGGATAATAATAGGAGTAATAAGTATAGTAATTGTCGTCATATCGAGCATATCTGCATAATATGGTTCATAATATGAGTTAGATTGATAACAGTGAGTGTAATAAGTATAGTAATTGTACTTCTATTGCTCATATAAGCATTATATGGTTAATAATATGCGTTAGATTGATAATAATAAGAGTAATGAGTATAGTAATTGTCGTTTTAGGGATCATATAAGCATAATATGGCTAATAATATGAGTTAGATTGATAACAATAAGAGTAATAAGTATAGTAATTGTAGTTCTATCGATCACATAAGCATAATATGGATAATAATATGAGATAGATGGATAATAATAAGAGTAATAAGTATAGTAATTGTCGTTCTATCGATCATATCTGCATAATATGGTTCATAATATGAGTTAGATTGATAATAGTGAGTGTAATAAGTATAGTAATTGTAGGTCTATTGCTCATATAAGCATAATATGGGTAGTAATATGCAATAGATTGATAATAATAAGAGTAATAAGTATAGTAATTGTCGTTCTATCGATCACATAAGCATAATATGGCTAATAATGTGAGTTAGATTGATAATAGTAAGAGTAATAAGTATAGTAATTATCGTTCTACCGATCATATAAGCATAATATGGCTAATAATATGAGTTAGATTGATAACAGTGAGTGTAATAAGTATAGTAATTGTCGATCTATCGATCATATGAGCATAATATGGCTAATAATATGAGTTAGATTGGTAATGGTGAGTGTAATAAGTATAGTAATTGTAGTTCTATTGCTCATATAAGCATAATATGGTTAATAATATGCGATAGATTGATAATAATAAGAGTAATGAGTATAGTAATTGTCGTCCTATCGATCATATTTGCATAATATGGTTAATAATATGAGTTAGATTGACAATAGTGAGTGTAATAAGTATAGTAATTGTCGTTCTATCGATCACATAAGCATAATATGGCTAATAATATGAGATAGATGGATAATAATAAGAGTAATAAGTATAGTAATTGTCGTCCTATCGAGCATATCTGCATAATATGGTTCATAATATGAGTTAGATTGATAACAGTGAGTGTCATAAGTATAGTAATTGTACTTCTATTGCTCATATAAGCATTATATGGTTAATAATATGCGTTAGATTGATAATAATAAGAGTAAT
The DNA here is from genome assembly GCF_050947335.1 of Megachile rotundata. Lineage (NCBI taxonomy): Eukaryota > Metazoa > Arthropoda > Insecta > Hymenoptera > Megachilidae > Megachile > Megachile rotundata. Next base: position 125,327 of record NW_027473393.1, read on the forward strand.
GAGTATAGTAATTGTCGTTCTAGGGATCATATATGCATAATATGGCTAATAATATGAGTTAGATTGATAACAATAAGAGTAATAAGTATAGTAATTGTCGTTCTATCGATCATATCTGCATAATATGGTTCATAGTATGAGTTAGGTTGATAATAGTGAGCGTAATAAGTATAGTAATTGTAGTTCTATTGCTCATATAAGCATAATATGGTTAATAATATGCGATAGATTGATAATAATAAGAGTAATGAGTATAGTAATTGTCGTCCTATCGATCATATCTGCATAATATGGTTAATAATATGAGTTAGATTGACAATAGTGAGTGTAATAAGTATAGTAATTGTCGTCTACCGATCATATAAGCATAATATGGCTAATAATATGGGTTAGATTGATAATGATAAGAGTAATAACTATAGTAATTGTCGTTCTATCGATCATATAAGCATGATATGGCTAATAATATGAGTTAGATTGATTATAATAAGAGTAATAAGTATAGTAATTGTCGTTCTATCGATCATATCTGCATAATATGGTTAATAATATGAGTTAGATTGGTAATGGTGAGTGTAATAAGTATCGTAATTGTAGTTCTATTGCTCATATAAGCATAATATGGTTAATAATATGCGATAGATTGATAGTAATAAGAGTAATGAGTATAGTAATTGCCGTTCTATCGATCACATAAGCATAATATGGCCAATAAAATGAGTTAGATTGATAATAATAAGAGTAATAAGTATAGTAATTGTCGTTCTATCGATCACATAAGCATAATATGGCTAATAATATGAGTTAGATTGATAATAATAAGAGTAACCAGTATAGTAATTGTCGTTCTATCGATCATATTTGCATAATATGGTTAATAATATGAGTTAGATTGACAATAGTGAGTGTAATAAGTATAGTAATTGTCGTCTATCGATCATATAAGCATAATATGGTTAATAATATGCGATAGATTGATAATAATAAGAGTAATGAGTATAGTAATTGTCGTCCTATCGATCATATTTGCATAATATGGTTAATAATATGAGTTAGATTGACAATAGTGAGTGTAATAAGTATAGTAATTGTCGTTCTATCGATCACATAAGCATAATATGGCTAATAATATGAGATAGATGGATAATAATAAGAGTAATAAGTATAGTAATTGTCGTCCTATCGAGCATATCTGCATAATATGGTTCATAATATGAGTTAGATTGATAACAGTGAGTGTCATAAGTATAGTAATTGTACTTCTATTGCTCATATAAGCATTATATGGTTAATAATATGCGTTAGATTGATAATAATAAGAGTAATGAGTATAGTAATTGTCGTTCTAGGGATCATATATGCATAATATGGCTAATAATATGAGTTAGATTGATAACAATAAGAGTAATAAGTATAGTAATTGTCGTTCTATCGATCATATCTGCATAATATGGTTCATAATATGAGTTAGGTTGATAATAGTGAGCGTAATAAGTATAGTAATTGTAGTTCTATTGCTCATATAAGCATAATATGGTTAATAATATGCGATAGATTGATAATAATAAGAGTAATGAGTATAGTAATTGTCGTCCTATCGATCATATCTGCATAATATGGTTAATAATATGAGTTAGATTGACAATAGTGAGTGTAATAAGTATAGTAATTGTCGTCTACCGATCATATAAGCATAATATGGCTAATAATATGGGTTAGATTGATAATGATAAGAGTAATAACTATAGTAATTGTCGTTCTATCGATCATATAAGCATGATATGGCTAATAATATGAGTTAGATTGATTATAATAAGAGTAATAAGTATAGTAATTGTCGTTCTATCGATCACATAAGCATAATATGGCTAATAATATGAGATAGATGGATAATAATAGGAGTAATATGTATAGTAATTGTCGTCATATCGAGCATATCTGCATAATATGGTTCATAATATGAGTTAGATTGATAACAGTGAGTGTAATAAGTATAGTAATTGTACTTCTATTGCTCATATAAGCATTATATGGTTAATAATATGCGTTAGATTGATAATAATAAGAGTAATGAGTATAGTAATTGTCGTTTTAGGGATCATATAAGCATAATATGGCTAATAATATGAGTTAGATTGATAACAATAAGAGTAATAAGTATAGTAATTGTCGTTCTATCGATCATATCTGCATAATATGGTTCATAATATGAGTTAGATTGATAATAGTGAGTGTAATAAGTATAGTAATTGTAGGTCTATTGCTCATATAAGCATAATATGGGTAGTAATATGCAATAGATTGATAATAATAAGAGTAATAAGTATAGTAATTGTCGTTCTATCGATCACATAAGCATAATATGGCTAATAATATGAGATAGATGGATAATAACAAGAGTAATAAGTATAGTAATTGTCGTCCTATCGAGCATATCTGCATAATATGGTTCATAATATGAGTTAGATTGATAACAGTGAGTGTAATAAGTATAGTAATTGTACTTCTATTGCTCATATAAGCATAATATGGTTAATAATATGCGTTAGATTGATAATAATAAGAGTAATGAGTATAGTAATTGTCGTTCTAGCGATCATATAAGCATAATATGGCTAATAATATGAGTTAGATTGATAATAATAAGAGTAATAAGTATAGTAATTGTCGTTCTATCGATCATATCTGCATAATATGGTTCATAATATGAGTTAGATTGATAATAGTGAGTGTAATAAGTATAGTAATTGTAGTTCTATTGCTCATATAAGCATAATATGGGTAGTAATATGCGATAGATTGATAATAATAAGAGTAATAAGTATAGTAATTGTCGTTCTATCGATCACATAAGCATAATATGGCTAATAATGTGAGTTAGATTGATAATAGTAAGAGTAATAAGTATAGTAATTATCGTTCTACCGATCATATAAGCATAATATGGCTAATAATATGAGTTAGATTGATAACAGTGAGTGTAATAAGTATAGTAATTGTCGATCTATCGATCATATGAGCTTAATATGGCTAATAATATGAGTTAGATTGGTAATGGTGAGTGTAATAAGTATAGTAATTGTAGTTCTATTGCTCATATAAGCATAATATGGTTAATAATATGCGATAGATTGATAATAATAAGAGTAATGAGTATAGTAATTGTCGTCCTATCGATCATATTTGCATAATATGGTTAATAATATGAGTTAGATTGACAATAGTGAGTGTAATAAGTATAGTAATTGTCGTTCTATCGATCACATAAGCATAATATGGCTAATAATATGAGATAGATGGATAATAATAAGAGTAATAAGTATAGTAATTGTCGTCCTATCGAGCATATCTGCATAATATGGTTCATAATATGAGTTAGATTGATAACAGTGAGTGTCATAAGTATAGTAATTGTACTTCTATTGCTCATATAAGCATTATATGGTTAATAATATGCGTTAGATTGATAATAATAAGAGTAATGAGTATAGTAATTGTCGTTCTAGGGATCATATATGCATAATATGGCTAATAATATGAGTTAGATTGATAACAATAAGAGTAATAAGTATAGTAATTGTCGTTCTATCGATCATATCTGCATAATATGGTTCATAGTATGAGTTAGGTTGATAATAGTGAGCGTAATAAGTATAGTAATTGTAGTTCTATTGCTCATATAAGCATAATATGGTTAATAATATGCGATAGATTGATAATAATAAGAGTAATGAGTATAGTAATTGTCGTCCTATCGATCATATCTGCATAATATGGTTAATAATATGAGTTAGATTGACAATAGTGAGTGTAATAAGTATAGTAATTGTCGTCTACCGATCATATAAGCATAATATGGCTAATAATATGGGTTAGATTGATAATGATAAGAGTAATAACTATAGTAATTGTCGTTCTATCGATCATATAAGCATGATATGGCTAATAATATGAGTTAGATTGATTATAATAAGAGTAATAAGTATAGTAATTGTCGTTCTATCGATCATATCTGCATAATATGGTTAATAATATGAGTTAGATTGGTAATGGTGAGTGTAATAAGTATCGTAATTGTAGTTCTATTGCTCATATAAGCATAATATGGTTAATAATATGCGATAGATTGATAGTAATAAGAGTAATGAGTATAGTAATTGCCGTTCTATCGATCACATAAGCATAATATGGCCAATAAAATGAGTTAGATTGATAATAATAAGAGTAATAAGTATAGTAATTGTCGTTCTATCGATCACATAAGCATAATATGGCTAATAATATGAGTTAGATTGATAATAATAAGAGTAACCAGTATAGTAATTGTCGTTCTATCGATCATATTTGCATAATATGGTTAATAATATGAGTTAGATTGACAATAGTGAGTGTAATAAGTATAGTAATTGTCGTCTATCGATCATATAAGCATAATATGGTTAATAATATGCGATAGATTGATAATAATAAGAGTAATGAGTATAGTAATTGTCGTCCTATCGATCATATTTGCATAATATGGTTAATAATATGAGTTAGATTGACAATAGTGAGTGTAATAAGTATAGTAATTGTCGTTCTATCGATCACATAAGCATAATATGGCTAATAATATGAGATAGATGGATAATAATAAGAGTAATAAGTATAGTAATTGTCGTCCTATCGAGCATATCTGCATAATATGGTTCATAATATGAGTTAGATTGATAACAGTGAGTGTCATAAGTATAGTAATTGTACTTCTATTGCTCATATAAGCATTATATGGTTAATAATATGCGTTAGATTGATAATAATAAGAGTAATGAGTATAGTAATTGTCGTTCTAGGGATCATATATGCATAATATGGCTAATAATATGAGTTAGATTGATAACAATAAGAGTAATAAGTATAGTAATTGTCGTTCTATCGATCATATCTGCATAATATGGTTCATAATATGAGTTAGGTTGATAATAGTGAGCGTAATAAGTATAGTAATTGTAGTTCTATTGCTCATATAAGCATAATATGGTTAATAATATGCGATAGATTGATAATAATAAGAGTAATGAGTATAGTAATTGTCGTCCTATCGATCATATCTGCATAATATGGTTAATAATATGAGTTAGATTGACAATAGTGAGTGTAATAAGTATAGTAATTGTCGTCTACCGATCATATAAGCATAATATGGCTAATAATATGGGTTAGATTGATAATGATAAGAGTAATAACTATAGTAATTGTCGTTCTATCGATCATATAAGCATGATATGGCTAATAATATGAGTTAGATTGATTATAATAAGAGTAATAAGTATAGTAATTGTCGTTCTATCGATCACATAAGCATAATATGGCTAATAATATGAGATAGATGGATAATAATAGGAGTAATATGTATAGTAATTGTCGTCATATCGAGCATATCTGCATAATATGGTTCATAATATGAGTTAGATTGATAACAGTGAGTGTAATAAGTATAGTAATTGTACTTCTATTGCTCATATAAGCATTATATGGTTAATAATATGCGTTAGATTGATAATAATAAGAGTAATGAGTATAGTAATTGTCGTTTTAGGGATCATATAAGCATAATATGGCTAATAATATGAGTTAGATTGATAACAATAAGAGTAATAAGTATAGTAATTGTCGTTCTATCGATCATATCTGCATAATATGGTTCATAATATGAGTTAGATTGATAATAGTGAGTGTAATAAGTATAGTAATTGTAGGTCTATTGCTCATATAAGCATAATATGGGTAGTAATATGCAATAGATTGATAATAATAAGAGTAATAAGTATAGTAATTGTCGTTCTATCGATCACATAAGCATAATATGGCTAATAATGTGAGTTAGATTGATAATAGTAAGAGTAATAAGTATAGTAATTATCGTTCTACCGATCATATAAGCATAATATGGCTAATAATATGAGTTAGATTGATAACAGTGAGTGTAATAAGTATAGTAATTGTCGATCTATCGATCATATGAGCATAATATGGCTAATAATATGAGTTAGATTGGTAATGGTGAGTGTAATAAGTATAGTAATTGTAGTTCTATTGCTCATATAAGCATAATATGGTTAATAATATGCGATAGATTGATAATAATAAGAGTAATGAGTATAGTAATTGTCGTCCTATCGATCATATTTGCATAATATGGTTAATAATATGAGTTAGATTGACAATAGTGAGTGTAATAAGTATAGTAATTGTCGTTCTATCGATCACATAAGCATAATATGGCTAATAATATGAGATAGATGGATAATAATAAGAGTAATAAGTATAGTAATTGTCGTCCTATCGAGCATATCTGCATAATATGGTTCATAATATGAGTTAGATTGATAACAGTGAGTGTCATAAGTATAGTAATTGTACTTCTATTGCTCATATAAGCATTATATGGTTAATAATATGCGTTAGATTGATAATAATAAGAGTAATGAGTATAGTAATTGTCGTTCTAGGGATCATATATGCATAATATGGCTAATAATATGAGTTAGATTGATAACAATAAGAGTAATAAGTATAGTAATTGTCGTTCTATCGATCATATCTGCATAATATGGTTCATAATATGAGTTAGGTTGATAATAGTGAGCGTAATAAGTATAGTAATTGTAGTTCTATTGCTCATATAAGCATAATATGGTTAATAATATGCGATAGATTGATAATAATAAGAGTAATGAGTATAGTAATTGTCGTCCTATCGATCATATCTGCATAATATGGTTAATAATATGAGTTAGATTGACAATAGTGAGTGTAATAAGTATAGTAATTGTCGTCTACCGATCATATAAGCATAATATGGCTAATAATATGGGTTAGATTGATAATGATAAGAGTAATAACTATAGTAATTGTCGTTCTATCGATCATATAAGCATGATATGGCTAATAATATGAGTTAGATTGATTATAATAAGAGTAATAAGTATAGTAATTGTCGTTCTATCGATCATATCTGCATAATATGGTTAATAATATGAGTTAGATTGGTAATGGTGAGTGTAATAAGTATCGTAATTGTAGTTCTATTGCTCATATAAGCATAATATGGTTAATAATATGCGATAGATTGATAGTAATAAGAGTAATGAGTATAGTAATTGCCGTTCTATCGATCACATAAGCATAATATGGCCAATAAAATGAGTTAGATTGATAATAATAAGAGTAATAAGTATAGTAATTGTCGTTCTATCGATCACATAAGCATAATATGGCTAATAATATGAGTTAGATTGATAATAATAAGAGTAACCAGTATAGTAATTGTCGTTCTATCGATCATATTTGCATAATATGGTTAATAATATGAGTTAGATTGACAATAGTGAGTGTAATAAGTATAGTAATTGTCGTCTATCGATCATATAAGCATAATATGGTTAATAATATGCGATAGATTGATAATAATAAGAGTAATGAGTATAGTAATTGTCGTCCTATCGATCATATTTGCATAATATGGTTAATAATATGAGTTAGATTGACAATAGTGAGTGTAATAAGTATAGTAATTGTCGTTCTATCGATCACATAAGCATAATATGGCTAATAATATGAGATAGATGGATAATAATAAGAGTAATAAGTATAGTAATTGTCGTCCTATCGAGCATATCTGCATAATATGGTTCATAATATGAGTTAGATTGATAACAGTGAGTGTAATAAGTATAGTAATTGTACTTCTATTGCTCATATAAGCATAATATGGTTAATAATATGCGTTAGATTGATAATAATAAGAGTAATGAGTATAGTAATTGTCGTTCTAGCGATCATATAAGCATAATATGGCTAATAATATGAGTTAGATTGATAATAATAAGAGTAATAAGTATAGTAATTGTCGTTCTATCGATCATATCTGCATAATATGGTTCATAATATGAGTTAGATTGATAATAGTGAGTGTAATAAGTATAGTAATTGTAGTTCTATTGCTCATATAAGCATAATATGGGTAGTAATATGCGATAGATTGATAATAATAAGAGTAATAAGTATAGTAATTGTCGTTCTATCGATCACATAAGCATAATATGGCTAATAATGTGAGTTAGATTGATAATAGTAAGAGTAATAAGTATAGTAATTATCGTTCTACCGATCATATAAGCATAATATGGCTAATAATATGAGTTAGATTGATAACAGTGAGTGTAATAAGTATAGTAATTGTCGATCTATCGATCATATGAGCTTAATATGGCTAATAATATGAGTTAGATTGGTAATGGTGAGTGTAATAAGTATAGTAATTGTAGTTCTATTGCTCATATAAGCATAATATGGTTAATAATATGCGATAGATTGATAATAATAAGAGTAATGAGTATAGTAATTGTCGTCCTATCGATCATATTTGCATAATATGGTTAATAATATGAGTTAGATTGACAATAGTGAGTGTAATAAGTATAGTAATTGTCGTTCTATCGATCACATAAGCATAATATGGCTAATAATATGAGATAGATGGATAATAATAAGAGTAATAAGTATAGTAATTGTCGTCCTATCGAGCATATCTGCATAATATGGTTCATAATATGAGTTAGATTGATAACAGTGAGTGTCATAAGTATAGTAATTGTACTTCTATTGCTCATATAAGCATTATATGGTTAATAATATGCGTTAGATTGATAATAATAAGAGTAATGAGTATAGTAATTGTCGTTTTAGGGATCATATAAGCATAATATGGCTAATAATATGAGTTAGATTGATAACAATAAGAGTAATAAGTATAGTAATTGTCGTTCTATCGATCACATAAGCATAATATGGCTAATAATATGAGATAGATGGATAATAATAAGAGTAATAAGTATAGTAATTGTCGGCCTATCGAGCATATCTGCATAATATGGTTCATAATATGAGTTAGATTGATAACAGTGAGTGTAATAAGTATAGTAATTGTACTTCTATTGCTCATATAAGCATAATATGGTTAATAATATGCGTTAGATTGATAATAATAAGAGTAATGAGTATAGTAATTGTCGTTCTAGCGATCATATAAGCATAATATGGCTAATAATATGAGTTAGGTTGATAATAATAACAGTAATAAGTATAGTAATTGTCGTCCTATCGAGCATATCTGCATAATATGGTTCATAATATGAGTTAGATTGATAACAGTGAGTGTCATAAGTATAGTAATTGTACTTCTATTGCTCATATAAGCATTATATGGTTAATAATATGCGTTAGATTGATAATAATAAGAGTAATGAGTATAGTAATTGTCGTTCTAGGGATCATATAAGCATAATATGGCTAATAATATGAGTTAGATTGATAACAATAAGAGTAATAAGTATAGTAATTGTCGTTCTATCGATCATATCTGCATAATATGGTTCATAATATGAGTTAGGTTGATAATAGTGAGCGTAATAAGTATAGTAATTGTAGTTCTATTGCTCATATAAGCATAATATGGTTAATAATATGCGATAGATTGATAATAATAAGAGTAATGAGTATAGTAATTGTCGTCCTATCGATCATATCTGCATAATATGGTTAATAATATGAGTTAGATTGACAATAGTGAGTGTAATAAGTATAGTAATTGTCGTCTACCGATCATATAAGCATAATATGGCTAATAATATGGGTTAGATTGATAATGATAAGAGTAATAACTATAGTAATTGTCGTTCTATCGATCATATAAGCATGATATGGCTAATAATATGAGTTAGATTGATTATAATAAGAGTAATAAGTATAGTAATTGTCGTTCTATCGATCATATCTGCATAATATGGTTAATAATATGAGTTAGATTGGTAATGGTGAGTGTAATAAGTATCGTAATTGTAGTTCTATTGCTCATATAAGCATAATATGGTTAATAATATGCGATAGATTGATAGTAATAAGAGTAATGAGTATAGTAATTGTCGTTCTATCGATCATATAAGCATAATATGGCTAATAATATGAGTTAGATTGATAATAATAAGAGTAATGAGTATAGTAATTGTCGTTCTAGCGATCATATAAGCATAATATGGCTAATAATATGAGTTAGATTGACAATAGTGAGTGTAATAAGTATAGTAATTGTCGTCTATCGATCATATGAGCATAATATGGCTAATAATATGAGTTAGATTGATAATGGTGAGTGTAATAAGTATAGTAATTGTAGTTCTATTGCTCATATAAGCATAATATGGTTAATAATATGCGATAGATTGATAATAATAAGAGTAATGAGTATAGTAATTGTCGTCCTATCGATCATATTTGCATAATATGGTTAATAATATGAGTTAGATTGACAATAGTGAGTGTAATAAGTATAGTAATTGTCGTTCTATCGATCACATAAGCATAATATGGCTAATAATATGAGATAGATGGATAATAATAAGAGTAATAAGTATAGTAATTGTCGTCCTATCGAGCATATCTGCATAATATGGTTCATAATATGAGTTAGATTGATAACAGTGAGTGTCATAAGTATAGTAATTGTACTTCTATTGCTCATATAAGCATTATATGGTTAATAATATGCGTTAGATTGATAATAATAAGAGTAATGAGTATAGTAATTGTCGTTCTAGCGATCATATAAGCATAATATGGCTAATAATATGAGTTAGATTGATAACAATAAGAGTAATAAGTATAGTAATTGTCGTTCTATCGATCATATCTGCATAATATGGTTCATAATATGAGTTAGATTGATAATAGTGAGTGTAATAAGTATAGTAATTGTAGTTCTATTGCTCATATAAGCATAATATGGTTAATAATATGCGATAGATTGATAATAATAAGAGTAATGAGTATAGTAATTGTCGTCCTATCGATCATATCTGCATAATATGGTTAATAATATGAGTTAGATTGACAATAGTGAGTGTAATAAGTATAGTAATTGTCGTCTACCGATCATATAAGCATAATATGGCTAATAATATGGGTTAGATTGATAATGATTAGAGTAATAACTATAGTAATTGTCGTTCTATCGATCATATAAGCATGATATGGCTAATAATATGAGTTAGATTGATTATAATAAGAGTAATAAGTATAGTAATTGTCGTTCTATCGATCACATAAGCATAATATGGCTAATAATATGAGATAGATGGATAATAATAAGAGTAATAAGTATAGTAATTGTCGTCATATCGAGCATATCTGCATAATATGGTTCATAATATGAGTTAGATTGATAACAGTGAGTGTAATAAGTATAGTAATTGTACTTCTATTGCTCATATAAGCATTATATGGTTAATAATATGCGTTAGATTGATAATAATAAGAGTAATGAGTATAGTAATTGTCGTTTTAGGGATCATATAAGCATAATATGGCTAATAATATGAGTTAGATTGATAACAATAAGAGTAATAAGTATAGTAATTGTCGTTCTATCGATCACATAAGCATAATATGGCTAATAATGTGAGTTAGATTGATAATAGTAAGAGTAATAAGTATAGTAATTATCGTTCTACCGATCATATAAGCATAATATGGCTAATAATATGAGTTAGATTGATAACAGTGAGTGTAATAAGTATAGTAATTGTCGATCTATCGATCATATGAGCTTAATATGGCTAATAATATGAGTTAGATTGGTAATGGTGAGTGTAATAAGTATAGTAATTGTAGTTCTATTGCTCATATAAGCATAATATGGTTAATAATATGCGATAGATTGATAATAATAAGAGTAATGAGTATAGTAATTGTCGTCCTATCGATCATATTTGCATAATATGGTTAATAATATGAGTTAGATTGACAATAGTGAGTGTAATAAGTATAGTAATTGTCGTTCTATCGATCACATAAGCATAATATGGCTAATAATATGAGATAGATGGATAATAATAAGAGTAATAAGTATAGTAATTGTCGTCCTATCGAGCATATCTGCATAATATGGTTCATAATATGAGTTAGATTGATAACAGTGAGTGTCATAAGTATAGTAATTGTACTTCTATTGCTCATATAAGCATTATATGGTTAATAATATGCGTTAGATTGATAATAATAAGAGTAATGAGTATAGTAATTGTCGTTTTAGGGATCATATAAGCATAATATGGCTAATAATATGAGTTAGATTGATAACAATAAGAGTAATAAGTATAGTAATTGTCGTTCTATCGATCACATAAGCATAATATGGCTAATAATATGAGATAGATGGATAATAATAAGAGTAATAAGTATAGTAATTGTCGTCCTATCGAGCATATCTGCATAATATGGTTCATAATATGAGTTAGATTGATAACAGTGAGTGTAATAAGTATAGTAATTGTACTTCTATTGCTCTTATAAGCATAATATGGTTAATAATATGCGATAGATTGATAATAATAAGAGTAATGAGTATAGTAATTGTCGTCCTATCGATCATATCTGCATAATATGGTTAATAATATGAGTTAGATTGACAATAGTGAGTGTAATAAGTATAGTAATTGTCGTCTACCGATCATATAAGCATAATATGGCTAATAATATGGGTTAGATTGATAATGATTAGAGTAATAACTATAGTAATTGTCGTTCTATCGATCATATAAGCATGATATGGCTAATAATATGAGTTAGATTGATTATAATAAGAGTAATAAGTATAGTAATTGTCGTCCTATCGAGCATATCTGCATAATATGGTTCATAATATGAGTTAGATTGATAACAGTGAGTGTCATAAGTATAGTAATTGTACTTCTATTGCTCATATAAGCATTATATGGTTAATAATATGCGTTAGATTGATAATAATAAGAGTAATGAGTATAGTAATTGTCGTTCTAGGGATCATATATGCATAATATGGCTAATAATATGAGTTAGATTGATAACAATAAGAGTAATAAGTATAGTAATTGTCGTTCTATCGATCATATCTGCATAATATGGTTCATAATATGAGTTAGGTTGATAATAGTGAGCGTAATAAGTATAGTAATTGTAGTTCTATTGCTCATATAAGCATAATATGGTTAATAATATGCGATAGATTGATAATAATAAGAGTAATAACTATAGTAATTGTCGTTCTATCGATCATATAAGCATGATATGGCTAATAATATGAGTTAGATTGATTATAATAAGAGTAATAAGTATAGTAATTGTCGTTCTATCGATCATATCTGCATAATATGGTTAATAATATGAGTTAGATTGGTAATGGTGAGTGTAATAAGTATCGTAATTGTAGTTCTATTGCTCATATAAGCATAATATGGTTAATAATATGCGATAGATTGATAGTAATAAGAGTAATGAGTATAGTAATTGCCGTTCTATCGATCACATAAGCATAATATGGCCAATAAAATGAGTTAGATTGATAATAATAAGAGTAATAAGTATAGTAATTGTCGTTCTATCGATCACATAAGCATAATATGGCTAATAATATGAGTTAGATTGATAATAATAAGAGTAACCAGTATAGTAATTGTCGTTCTATCGATCATATAAGCATAATATGGCTAATCATATAAGTTAGATTGATAATAATAAGAGTAATGAGTATAGTAATTGTCGTCCTATCGATCATATTTGCATAATATGGTTAATAATATGAGTTAGATTGACAATAGTGAGTGTAATAAGTATAGTAATTGTCGTTCTATCGATCACATAAGCATAATATGGCTAATAATATGAGATAGATGGATAATAATAAGAGTAATAAGTATAGTAATTGTCGTCCTATCGAGCATATCTGCATAATATGGTTCATAATATGAGTTAGATTGATAACAGTGAGTGTAATAAGTATAGTAATTGTACTTCTATTGCTCATATAAGCATAATATGGTTAATAATATGCGTTAGATTGATAATAATAAGAGTAATGAGTATAGTAATTGTCGTTCTAGCGATCATATAAGCATAATATGGCTAATAATATGAGTTAGATTGATAATAATAAGAGTAATAAGTATAGTAATTGTCGTTCTATCGATCATATCTGCATAATATGGTTCATAATATGAGTTAGATTGATAATAGTGAGTGTCATAAGTATAGTAATTGTAGTTCTATTGCTCATATAAGCATAATATGGGTAGTAATATGCGATAGATTGATAATAATAAGAGTAATGAGGATAGTAATTGTCGTCCTATCGATCATATTTGCATAATATGGTTAATAATATGAGTTAGATTGACAATAGTGAGTGTAATAAGTATAGTAATTGTCGTTCTATCGATCACATAAGCATAATATGGCTAATAATATGAGATAGATGGATAATAATAAGAGTAATAAGTATAGTAATTGTCGTCCTATCGAGCATATCTGCATAATATGGTTCATAATATGAGTTAGATTGATAACAGTGAGTGTCATAAGTATAGTAATTGTACTTCTACTGCTCATATAAGCATTATATGGTTAATAATATGCGTTAGATTGATAATAATAAGAGTAATGAGTATAGTAATTGTCGTTCTAGCGATCATATAAGCATAATATGGCTAATAATATGAGTTAGGTTGATAATAATAACAGTAATAAGTATAGTAATTGTCGTCCTATCGAGCATATCTGCATAATATGGTTCATAATATGAGTTAGGTTGATAATAGTGAGCGTAATAAGTATAGTAATTGTACTTCTATTGCTCATATAAGCATTATATGGTTAATAATATGCGTTAGATTGATAATAATAAGAGTAATGAGTATAGTAATTGTCGTTCTAGGGATCATATAAGCATAATATGGCTAATAATATGAGTTAGATTGATAACAATAAGAGTAATAAGTATAGTAATTGTCGTTCTATCGATCATATCTGCATAATATGGTTCATAATATGAGTTAGGTTGATAATAGTGAGCGTAATAAGTATAGTAATTGTAGTTCTATTGCTCATATAAGCATAATATGGTTAATAATATGCGATAGATTGATAATAATAAGAGTAATGAGTATAGTAATTGTCGTCCTATCGATCATATCTGCATAATATGGTTAATAATATGAGTTAGATTGACAATAGTGAGTGTAATAAGTATAGTAATTGTCGTCTACCGATCATATAAGCATAATATGGCTAATAATATGGGTTAGATTTATAATGATAAGAGTAATAACTATAGTAATTGTCGTTCTATCGATCATATAAGCATGATATGGCTAATAATATGAGTTAGATTGATTATAATAAGAGTAATAAGTATAGTAATTGTCGTTCTATCGATCATATCTGCATAATATGGTTAATAATATGAGTTAGATTGGTAATGGTGAGTGTAATAAGTATCGTAATTGTAGTTCTATTGCTCATATAAGCATAATATGGTTAATAATATGCGATAGATTGATAGTAATAAGAGTAATGAGTATAGTAATTGCCGTTCTATCGATCACATAAGCATAATATGGCCAATAAAATGAGTTAGATTGATAACAATAAGAGTAATAAGTATAGTAATTGTCGTTCTATCGATCACATAAGCATAATATGGCTAATAATATGAGTTAGATTGATAATAATAAGAGTAACCAGTATAGTAATTGTCGTTCTATCGATCATTTAAGCATAATATGGGTAATAATATGAGTCAGATTGATAATAATAACAGTAATAAGTATAGTAATTGTTGTTCTATCGATAATATAAGCATAATATGGCTAATAATATGAGTTAGATTGATAATACTAAGAGTAGTGAGTATAGTAATTCTCGTTCTATCGATCATATAAGCATAATATGGCTAATAATATGAGTTAGATTGATAATAACAAGAGTAATGAGTATAGTAATTGTAGTTCTATCGATCATTTATGCATAATATGGCTAATATATGAGTTAGATTGATAATAATAACAGTAATAAGTATAGTAATTGTCGTTCTATCGATAATATAACCATAATATGGCTAATAATATGAGTTAGATTGATAATACTAAGAGTAGTGAGTATAGTAATTCTCGTTCTATCGATCATATAAGCATAATATGGCTAATAATATGAGTTAGATTGATAATAATAAGAGTAATAAGTATAGTGATTGTCGTTCTCTCGATCATATAAGCATAATATGGCTAATAATATGAGTTAGAGTGATAATACTAAGAGTAGTGAGTATAGTAATTCTCGTTCTATCGATCATATAAGCATAATATGGCTAATAATATGAGTTAGATTGATAATAATAAGAGTAATGAGTATAGTAATTGTAGATCTATCGATCATTTAAGCATAATATGGCTAATAATATGAGTTAGATTGATAATAATAACAGTAATAAGTATAGTAATTGTCGTTCTATCGATAATATAACCATAATATGGCTAATAATATGAGTTAGATTGATAACACTAAGAGTAGTGAGTATAGTAATTCTCGTTCTATCGATCATATACGCATAATATGGCTAATAATATGAGTTAGATTGATAATAATAAGAGTAATGAGTATAGTAATTGTAGATCTATCGATCATTTAAGCATAATATGGCTAATAATATGAGTTAGATTGATAAT
This sequence comes from Megachile rotundata, assembly GCF_050947335.1. Classification (NCBI taxonomy): domain Eukaryota; kingdom Metazoa; phylum Arthropoda; class Insecta; order Hymenoptera; family Megachilidae; genus Megachile; species Megachile rotundata. The sequence goes on from NW_027473393.1 coordinate 141,901, forward strand.
AATAACAGTAATAAGTATAGTGATTGTCGTTCTATCGATCATTTAAGCATAATATGGGTAATAATATGAGTCAGATTGATAATAATAACAGTAATAAGTATAGTAATTGTCGTTCTATCGATAATATAACCATAATATGGCTAATAATATGAGTTAGATTGATAATACTAAGAGTAGTGAGTATAGTAATTCTCGTTCTATCGATCATATAAGCATAATATGGCTAATAATATGAGTTAGATTGATAATAATAAGAGTAATGAGTATAGTACTTGTCGTTCTATCGATCATATAAGCATAATATGGCTAATAATATGAGTTAGATTGATAATAATAAGAGTAATAAGTATAGTAATTGTCGTTCTATCGATCATATAAGCATAATATGGCTAATAATATGAGTTAGATTGATAATACTAAGAGTAGTGAGTATAGTAATTCTCGTTCTATCGATCATATAAGCATAATATGGCTAATAATATGAGTCAGATTCATAATAATAACAGTAATAAGTATAGTAATTGTCGTTCTATCGATAATATAACCATAATATGGCTAATAATATGAGTTACATTGATAATACTAAAAGTAGTGAGTATAGTAATTCTCGTTCTATCGATCATATAAGCATAATATGGCTAATAATATGAGTTAGATTGATAATAATAAGAGTAATAACTACGGTAATTGTCGTTCTATGGATCATATAAGCATAATAAGGCTAATAATATGAGTTAGATTGATAATAATAAGAGTAATGAGTATAGTAATTGTAGATCTATCGATCATTTAAGCATAATATGGCTAATAATATGAGTTAGATTGATAATAATAACAATAATAAGTATAGTAATTGTAGTTCTATCGATCATTTAAGCATAATATGGCTAATAATATGAGTTAGATTGATAATAATAACAGTAATAAGAATAGTAATTGTCGTTCTATCGATAATATAACCATAATATGGCTAATAATATGAGTTAGATTGATAATACTAAGAGTAGTGAGTATAGTAATTCTCGTTCTATCGATCATATAAGCATAATATGGCTAATAATATGAGTTAGATTGATAATAATAAGAGTAATAAGTATAGTGATTGTCGTTCTCTCGATCATATAAGCATAACATGGCTAATAATATGAGTTAGAGTGATAATACTAAGAGTAGTGAGTATAGTAATTCTCATTCTGTCGATCATATAAGCATAATATGGCTAATAATATGAGTTAGATTGATAATAATAAGAGTAATAAGTATAGTATTTGTCGTTCTATCGGTCATATAAGCATAATATGGCTAATAATATGAGTTAGATTGATAATAATAAGAGTTATAAGTATAGTAATTGTCGTTCTATCGATCATATAAGCATAATATGGCTAATAATATGAGTTAGATTGATAATACTAAGAGTAGTGAGTATAGTAATTCTCGTTCTATCGATCATATAAGCATAATATGGCTAATAATATGAGTTAGATTGATAATAATAAGAGTAATGAGTATAGTAATTGTAGATCTATCGATCATTTAAGCATAATATGGCTAATAATATGAGTTAGATTGATAATAATAACAATAATAAGTATAGTAATTGTCGTTCTATCGATCATTTAAGCATAATATGGGTAATAATATGAGTCAGATTGATAATAATAACAGTAATAAGTATAGTAATTGTCGTTCTATCGATAATATAAGCATAATATGGCTAATACTATGAGTTAGATTGATAATACTAAGAGTAGTGAGTATAGTAATTCTCGTTCTATCGATCATATAAGCATAATATGGCTAATAATATGAGTTAGATTGATAATAACAAGAGTAATGAGTATAGTAATTGTAGTTCTATCGATCATTTAAGCATAATATGGCTAATAATATGAGTTAGATTGATAATAATAACAGTAATAAGTATAGTAATTGTCGTTCTATCGATAATATAACCATAATATGGCTAATAATATGAGTTAGATTGATAATACTAAGAGTAGTGAGTATAGTAATTCTCGTTCTATCGATCATATAAGCATAATATGGCTAATAATATGAGTTAGATTGATAATAATAAGAGTAATAAGTATAGTGATTGTCGTTCTCTCGATCATATAAGCATAACATGGCTAATAATATGAGTTAGAGTGATAATACTAAGAGTAGTGAGTATAGTAATTCTCATTCTGTCGATCATATAAGCATAATATGGCTAATAATATGAGTTAGATTGATAAAAATAACAGTAATAAGTATAGTAATTGTCGTTCTATCGATAATATAATCATAATATGGCTAATAATATGAGTTACATTGATAATACTAAGAGTAGTGAGTATAGTAATTCTCGTTCTATCGATCATACAAGCATAATATGGCTAATAATATGAGTTAAATGGATAATAATAAGAGTAATAAGTATAGTATTTGTCGTTCTATCGATCATATAAGCATAATATGGCTAATAATATGAGTTAGATTGATAATACTAAGAGTAGTGAGTATAGTAATTCTCGTTCTATCGATCATATAAGCATAATATGGCTAATAATATGAGTTAGATTGATAATAATAAGAGTAATAAGTATAGTATTTGTCGTTCTATCCATCATGTAAGCATAATATGGCTAATAATACGAGTTAGATTGATAATAATAAGAGTAATGAGTATAGTAATTGTAGATCTATCGATCATTTAAGCATAATATTCCTAATAATATGAGTTACATTGATAATAATAACAGTAATAAGTATAGTAATTGTCGTTCTATCGATAATATAATCATAATATGGCTAATAATATGAGTTACATTGATAATACTAAGAGTAGTGAGTATAGTAATTCTCGTTCTATCGATCATACAAGCATAATATGGCTAATAATATGAGTTAAATGGATAATAATAAGAGTAATAAGTATAGTATTTGTCGTTCTATCGATCATATAAGCATAATATGGCTAATAATATGAGTTAGATTGATAATACTAAGAGTAGTGAGTATAGTAATTCTCGTTCTATCGATCATATAAGCATAATATGGCTAATAATATGAGTTAGATTGATAATAATAAGAGTAATGAGTATAGTAATTGTAGATCTATCGATCATTTAAGCATAATATGGCTAATAATATGAGTTAGATTGATAATAATAACAGTAATAAGTATAGTAATTGTCGTTATATCGATCATATAACCATAATATGGCTAATAGCATGAGTTAGATTGATAATAATAAGAGTAATGAGTATAGTAATTGTCGTTCTATCGATCATATCTGCATAATATGGTTAATAATATGAGTTAGATTGATAATAGTGAGTGTAATAAATATAGTAATTGTCGTTCTATGGCTCATATAAGCACAATATGGCTAATAATATGAGTTAGATTGATAATAATAAGAGTAATAAGTATAGTAATTGTCGTTCTATCGATCATATAAGCATAATATGGCTAATAATATGAGTTAGATTGATAATAATAAGAGTAACAAGTATAGTAATTGTCGTTCTATCGATCATATAAGCATAATATGGCTAATAATATGAGTTAGATTGATAATACTAAGAGTAGTGAGTATAGTAATTCTCGTTCTATCGATCATATAAGCATAATATGGCTAATAATATGAGTTAGATTGATAATAATAACAATAATAAGTATAGTAATTTTCGTTCTATCGATCATTTAAGCATAATATGGGTAATAATATGAGTCAGATTGATAATAATAACAGTAATAAGTATAGTAATTGTCGTTCTATCGATAATATAAGCATAATATGGCTAATACTATGAGTTAGATTGATAATACTAAGAGTAGTGAGTATAGTAATTCTCGTTCTATCGATCATATAAGCATAATATGGCTAATAATATGAGTTAGATTGATAATAACAAGAGTAATGAGTATAGTAATTGCAGTTCTATCGATCATTTAAGCATAATATGGCTAATAATATGAGTTAGATTGATAATAATAACAGTAATAAGTATAGTAATTGTCGTTCTATCGATAATATAACCATAATATGGCTAATAATATGAGTTAGATTGATAATACTAAGAGTAGTGAGTATAGTAATTCTCGTTCTATCGATCATATAAGCATAATATGGCTAATAATATGAGTTAGATTGATAATAATAAGAGTAATAAGTATAGTGATTGTCGTTCTCTCGATCATATAAGCATAACATGGCTAATAATATGAGTTAGAGTGATAATACTAAGAGTAGTGAGTATAGTAATTCTCATTCTGTCGATCATATAAGCATAATATGGCTAATAATATGAGTTAGATTGATAATAATAACAGTAATAAGTATAGTAATTGTCGTTCTATCGATAATATAAGCATAATATGGCTAATAATATGAGTTCGATTGATAATACTAAGAGTAGTGAGTATAGTAATTGTCGTTCTATCGATCATATAAGCATAATATGGCTAATAATATGAGTTAGATTGATAATAATAAGAGTAATAAGTATAGTATTTGTCGTTCTATCCACCATGTAAGCATAATATGGCTAATAATACGAGTTAGATTGATAATAATAAGAGTAATGAGTATAGTAATTGTAGATCTATCGATCATTTAAGCATAATATTCCTAATAATATGAGTTACATTGATAATAATAACAGTAATAAGTATAGTAATTGTCGTTCTATCGATAATATAATCATAATATGGCTAATAATATGAGTTACATTGATAATACTAAGAGTAGTGAGTATAGTAATTCTCGTTCTATCGATCATACAAGCATAATATGGCTAATAATATGAGTTAAATGGATAATAATAAGAGTAATAAGTATAGTATTTGTCGTTCTATCGATCATATAAGCATAATATGGCTAATAATATGAGTTAGATTGATAATAATAAGAGTAATAAGTATAGTATTTGTCGTTCTATCGATCATATAAGCATAATATGGCTAATAATATGAGTTAGATTGATAATAATAAGAGTAATAAGTATAGTAATTGTCGTTCTATCGATCATATAAGCATAATATGGCTAATAATATGAGTTAGATTGATAATACTAAGAGTAGTGAGTATAGTAATTCTCGTTCTATCGATCATATAAGCATAATATGGCTAATAATATGAGTTAGATTGATAATAATAAGAGTAATGAGTATAGTAATTGTAGATCTATCGATCATTTAAGCATAATATGGCTAATAATATGAGTTAGATTGATAATAATAACAGTAATAAGTATAGTAATTGTCGTTCTATCGATCATTTAAGCATAATATGGGTAATAATATGAGTCAGATTGATAATAATAACAGTAATAAGTATAGTAATTGTCGTTCTATCGATAATATAAGCATAATATGGCTAATAATATGAGTTAGATTGATAATACTAAGAGTAGTGAGTATAGTAATTCTCGTTCTATCGATCATATATGCATAATATGGCTAATAATATGAGTTAGATTGATAATAACAAGAGTAATGAGTATAGTAATTGTAGTTCTATCGATCATTTAAGCATAATATGGCTAATAACATGAGTTAGATTGATAATAATAACAGTAATAAGTATAGTAATTGTCGTTCTATCGATAATATAACCATAATATGGCTAATAATATGAGTTAGATTGATAATGCTAAGAGTAGTGAGTATAGTAATTCCCGTTCTATCGATCATATAAGCATAATATGGCTAATAATATGAGTTAGATTGATAATACTAAGAGTAGTGAGTATAGTAATTCTCATTCTATCGATCATATAAGCACAATATGGCTAATAATATGAGTTAGATTGATAATAATAAGAGTAATAAGTATAGTAATTGTCGTTCTATCGATCATATCTGCATAATATGGTTAATAATATGAGTTAGATTGATAATAATAAGAGTAATAAGTGTAGTAATTGTCGTTATATCGATCATATAACCATAATATGGCTAATAGCATGAGTTAGATTGATAATAATAAGAGTAATGAGTATAGTAATTGTCGTTCTATCGATCATATCTGCATAATATGGTTAATAATATGAGTTAGATTGATAATAGTGAGTGTAATAAATATAGTAATTGTCGTTCTATCGCTCATATAAGCACAATATGGCTAATAATATGAGTTAGATTGATAATAATAAGAGTAATAAGTATAGTAATTGTCGTTCTATCGATCATATAAGCATAATATGGCTAATAATATGAGTTAGATTGATAATAATAAGAGTAACAAGTATAGTAATTGTCGTTCTATCGATCATATAAGCATAATATGGCTAATAATATGAGTTAGATTGATAATACTAAGAGTAGTGAGTATAGTAATTCTCGTTCTATCGATCATATAAGCATAATATGGCTAATAATATGAGTTAGATTGATAATAATAAGAGTAATGAGTATAGTAATTGTAGATCTATCGATCATTTAAGCGTAATATGGCTAATAATATGAGTTAGATTGATAATAATAACAATAATAAGTATAGTAATTGTCGTTCTATCGATCATTTAAGCATAATATGGGTAATAATATGAGTCAGATTGATAATAATAACAGTAATAAGTATGGTAATTGTCGTTCTATCGATAATATAAGCATAATATGGCTAATACTATGAGTTAGATTGATAATACTAAGAGTAGTGAGTATAGTAATTCTCGTTCTATCGATCATATAAGCATAATAAGGCTAATAATATGAGTTAGATTGATAATACTAAGAGTAGTGAGTATAGTAATTGTCGTTCTATCGATCATATAAGCATAATATGGCTAATAATATGAGTTAGATTGATAATAATAAGAGTAATGAGTATAGTAATTGTAGATCTATCGATCATTTAAGCATAATATGGCTAATAATATGAGTTAGATTGATAATAATAAGTGTAATAAGTATAGTAATTGTCGCTCTATCGATCATATAAGCATAATATGGCTAATAATATGAGTTAGATTGATAATAATAAGAGTAATAAGTATAGTAATTGTCGTTCTATCGATCATATAAGCATAATATGGCTAATAATATGAGTTAGATTGATAATACTAAGAGTAGTGAGTATAGTAATTCTCGTTCTATCGATCATATAAGCATAATATGGCTAATAATATGAGTTAGATTGATAATAATAAGAGTAATGAGTATAGTAATTGTAGATCTATCGATCATTTAAGCGTAATATGGCTAATAATATGAGTTAGATTGATAATAATAACAATAATAAGTATAGTAATTGTCGTTCTATCGATCATTTAAGCATAACATGGGTAATAATATGAGTCAGATTGATAATAATTACAGTAATAAGTATGGTAATTGTCGTTCTATCGATAATATAAGCATAATATGGCTAATACTATGAGTTAGATTGATAATACTAAGAGTAGTGAGTATAGTAATTCTCGTTCTATCGATCATATAAGCATAATAAGGCTAATAATATAAGTTAGATTGATAATACTAAGAGTAGTGAGTATAGTAATTGTCGTTCTATCGATCATATAAGCATAATATGGCTAATAATATGAGTTAGATTGATAATAATAAGAGTAATGAGTATAGTAATTGTAGATCTATCGATCATTTAAGCATAATATGGCTAATAATATGAGTTAGATTGATAATAATAACAGTAATAAGTATAGTAATTGTCGTTCTATCGATAATATAACCATAATATGGCTAATAATATGAGTTAGATTGATAATACTAAGAGTAGTGAGTATAGTAATTCTCGTTCTATCGATCATATAAGCATAATATGGCTAATAATATGAGTTAGATTGATAATAATAAGAGTAATAAGTATAGTAATTGTCGTTCTCTCGATCATATAAGCATAATATGGCTAATAATATGAGTTAGAGTGATAATACTAAGAGTAGTGAGTACAGTAATTCTCATTCTATCGATCATATAAGCATAATATGGCTAGTAATATGAGTTAGATTGATAATAATAAGAGTAATAAGTATAGTATTTGTCGTTCTATCGATCATGTAAGCATAATATGGCTAATAATACGAGTTAGATTGATAATAATAAGAGTAATGAGTATAGTAATTGTAGATCTATCGATCATTTAAGCATAATATGGCTAATAATATGAGTTAGATTGATAATAATAAGAGTAATGAGTATAGTAATTGTAGATCTATCGATCATTTAAGCATAATATGGCTAATAATATGAGTTAGATTGATAATAATAACAGTAATAGGTATAGTAATTGTCGTTCTATCGATCATTTAAGCATAATATGGGTAATAATATGAGTCAGATTGATAATAACAGTAATAAGTATAGTAATTGTTGTTCTATCGATAATATAAGCATAATATGGCTAATAATATGAGTTAGATTGATAATACTAAGAGTAGTGAGTATAGTAATTCTCGTTCTATCGATCATATAAGCATAATATGGCTAATAATATGAGTTAGATTGATAATAACAAGAGTAATGAGTATAGTAATTGTAGTTCTATCGATCATTTATGCATAATATGGCTAATATATGAGTTAGATTGATAATAATAACAGTAATAAGTATAGTAATTGTCGTTCTATCGATAATATAACCATAATATGGCTAATAATATGAGTTAGATTGATAATAATAAGAGTAATGAGTATAGTAATTGTAGATCTATCGATCATTTAAGCATAATATGGCTAATAATATGAGTTAGATTGATAATAATAACAGTAATAAGTATAGTAATTGTCGTTCTATCGATAATATAACCATAATATGGCTAATAATATGAGTTAGATTGATAACACTAAGAGTAGTGAGTATAGTAATTCTCGTTCTATCGATCATATAAGCATAATATGGCTAATAATATGAGTTAGATTGATAATAATAAGAGTAATGAGTATAGTAATTGTAGATCTATCGATCATTTAAGCATAATATGGCTAATAATATGAGTTAGATTGATAATAATAACAGTAATAAGTATAGTAATTGTCGTTCTATCGATCATTTAAGCATAATATGGGTAATAATATGAGTCAGATTGATAATAATAACAGTAATAAGTATAGTAATTGTCGTCCTATCGATAATATAACCATAATATGGCTAATAATATGAGTTAGATTGATAATACTAAGAGTAGTGAGTATAGTAATTCTCGTTCTATCGATCATATAAGCATAATATGGCTAATAATATGAGTTAGATTGATAATAATAAGAGTAATGAGTATAGTACTTGTCGTTCTATCGATCATATAAGCATAATATGGCTAATAATATGAGTTAGATTGATAATAATAAGAGTAATAAGTATAGTAATTGTCGTTCTATCGATCATATAAGCATAATATGGCTAATAATATGAGTTAGATTGATAATACTAAGAGTAGTGAGTATAGTAATTCTCGTTCTATCGATCATATAAGCATAATATGGCTAATAATATGAGTCAGATTCATAATAATAACAGTAATAAGTATAGTAATTGTCGTTCTATCGATAATATAACCATAATATGGCTAATAATATGAGTTACATTGATAATACTAAGAGTAGTGAGTATAGTAATTCTCGTTCTATCGATCATATAAGCATAATATGGCTAATAATATGAGTTAGATTGATAATAATAAGAGTAATAACTACGGTAATTGTCGTTCTATGGATCATATAAGCATAATAAGGCTAATAATATGAGTTAGAGTGATAATACTAAGAGTGGTGAGTATAGTAATTCTCATTCTATCGATCATATAAGCATAATATGGCTAATAATATGAGTTAGATTGATAATAATAAGAGTAATGAGTATAGTAATTGTAGTTCTGTCGATCATATCGGCATAATATGGTTAATAATATGAGTTAGAGTGATAATACTAAGAGTAGTGAGTATAGTAATTCTCATTCTATCGATCATATAAGCATAATATGGCTAATAATATGAGTTAGATTGATAATACTAAGAGTAGTGAGTATAGTAATTCTCGTTCTATCGATCATATAAGCATAATATGGCTAATAATATGAGTTAGATTGATAATAATAAGAGTAATGAGTATAGTAATTGTAGATCTATCGATCATTTAAGCATAATATGGCTAATAATATGAGTTAGATTGATAATAATAACAATAATAAGTATAGTAATTGTAGTTCTATCGATCATTTAAGCATAATATGGCTAATAATATGAGTTAGATTGATAATAATAACAGTAATAAGTATAGTAATTGTCGTTCTATCGATAATATAACCATAATATGGCTAATAATATGAGTTAGATTGATAATACTAAGAGTAGTGAGTATAGTAATTCTCGTTCTATCGATCATATAAGCATAATATGGCTAATAATATGAGTTAGATTGATAATAATAAGAGTAATAAGTATAGTGATTGTCGTTCTCTCGATCATATAAGCATAACATGGCTAATAATATGAGTTAGAGTGATAATACTAAGAGTAGTGAGTATAGTAATTCTCATTCTGTCGATCATATAAGCATAATATGGCTAATAATATGAGTTAGATTGATAATAATAAGAGTAATAAGTATAGTATTTGTCGTTCTATCGGTCATATAAGCATAATATGGCTAATAATATGAGTTAGATTGATAATAATAAGAGTTATAAGTATAGTAATTGTCGTTCTATCGATCATATAAGCATAATATGGCTAATAATATGAGTTAGATTGATAATACTAAGAGTAGTGAGTATAGTAATTCTCGTTCTATCGATCATATAAGCATAATATGGCTAATAATATGAGTTAGATTGATAATAATAGGAGTAATGAGTATAGTAATTGTAGATCTATCGATCATTTAAGCATAATATGGCTAATAATATGAGTTAGATTGATAATAATAACAATAATAAGTATAGTAATTGTCGTTCTATCGATCATTTAAGCATAATATGGGTAATAATATGAGTCAGATTGATAATAATAACAGTAATAAGTATAGTAATTGTCGTTCTATCGATAATATAAGCATAATATGGCTAATACTATGAGTTAGATTGATAATACTAAGAGTAGTGAGTATAGTAATTCTCGTTCTATCGATCATATAAGCATAATATGGCTAATAATATGAGTTAGATTGATAATAATAAGAGTAATAAGTATAGTGATTGTCGTTCTCTCGATCATATAAGCATAACATGGCTAATAATATGAGTTAGAGTGATAATACTAAGAGTAGTGAGTATAGTAATTCTCATTCTGTCGATCATATAAGCATAATATGGCTAATAATATGAGTTAGATTGATAATAATAACAGTAATAAGTATAGTAATTGTCGTTCTATCGATAATATAAGCATAATATGGCTAATAATATGAGTTAGATTGATAATACTAAGAGTAGTGAGTATAGTAATTGTCGTTCTATCGATCATATAAGCATAATATGGCTAATAATATGAGTTAGATTGATAATAATAAGAGTAATAAGTATAGTATTTGTCGTTCTATCCATCATGTAAGCATAATATGGCTAATAATACGAGTTAGATTGATAATAATAAGAGTAATGAGTATAGTAATTGTAGATCTATCGATCATTTAAGCATAATATTCCTAATAATAAGAGTTACATTGATAATAATAACAGTAATAAGTATAGTAATTGTCGTTCTATCGATAATATAATCATAATATGGCTAATAATATGAGTTACATTGATAATACTAAGAGTAGTGAGTATAGTAATTCTCGTTCTATCGATCATACAAGCATAATATGGCTAATAATATGAGTTAAATGGATAATAATAAGAGTAATAAGTATAGTATTTGTCGTTCTATCGATCATATAAGCATAATATGGCTAATAATATGAGTTAGATTGATAATAATAAGAGTAATAAGTATAGTATTTGTCGTTCTATCGATCATATAAGCATAATATAGCTAATAATATGAGTTAGATTGATAATGCTAAGAGTAGTGAGTATAGTAATTGTCGTTCTATCGATCATATAAGCATAATATGGCTAATAATATGAGTTAGATTGATAATAATAAGAGTAATGAGTATAGTAATTGTAGATCTATCGATCATTTAAGCATAATATGGCTAATAATATGAGTTAGATTGATAATAATAACAGTAATAAGTATAGTAATTGTCGTTCTATCGATAATATAACCATAATATGGCTAATAATATGAGTTAGATTGATAATACTAAGAGTAGTGAGTATAGTAATTCTCGTTCTATCGATCATATAAGCATAATATGGCTAATAATATGAGTTAGATTGATAATAATAAGAGTAATAAGTATAGTAATTGTCGTTCTCTCGATCATATAAGCATAATATGGCTAATAATATGAGTTAGAGTGATAATACTAAGAGTAGTGAGTACAGTAATTCTCATTCTATCGATCATATAAGCATAATATGGCTAGTAATATGAGTTAGATTGATAATAATAAGAGTAATAAGTATAGTATTTGTCGTTCTATCGATCATGTAAGCATAATATGGCTAATAATACGAGTTAGATTGATAATAATAAGAGTAATGAGTATAGTAATTGTAGATCTATCGATCATTTAAGCATAATATGGCTAATAATATGAGTTAGATTGATAATAATAAGAGTAATGAGTATAGTAATTGTAGATCTATCGATCATTTAAGCATAATATGGCTAATAATATGAGTTAGATTGATAATAATAACAGTAATAGGTATAGTAATTGTCGTTCTATCGATCATTTAAGCATAATATGGGTAATAATATGAGTCAGATTGATAATAACAGTAATAAGTATAGTAATTGTTGTTCTATCGATAATATAAGCATAATATGGCTAATAATATGAGTTAGATTGATAATACTAAGAGTAGTGAGTATAGTAATTCTCGTTCTATCGATCATATAAGCATAATATGGCTAATAATATGAGTTAGATTGATAATAACAAGAGTAATGAGTATAGTAATTGTAGTTCTATCGATCATTTATGCATAATATGGCTAATATATGAGTTAGATTGATAATAATAACAGTAATAAGTATAGTAATTGTCGTTCTATCGATAATATAACCATAATATGGCTAATAATATGAGTTAGATTGATAATAATAAGAGTAATGAGTATAGTAATTGTAGATCTATCGATCATTTAAGCATAATATGGCTAATAATATGAGTTAGATTGATAATAATAACAGTAATAAGTATAGTAATTGTCGTTCTATCGATAATATAACCATAATATGGCTAATAATATGAGTTAGATTGATAACACTAAGAGTAGTGAGTATAGTAATTCTCGTTCTATCGATCATATAAGCATAATATGGCTAATAATATGAGTTAGATTGATAATAATAAGAGTAATGAGTATAGTAATTGTAGATCTATCGATCATTTAAGCATAATATGGCTAATAATATGAGTTAGATTGATAATAATAACAGTAATAAGTATAGTAATTGTCGTTCTATCGATCATTTAAGCATAATATGGGTAATAATATGAGTCAGATTGATAATAATAACAGTAATAAGTATAGTAATTGTCGTCCTATCGATAATATAACCATAATATGGCTAATAATATGAGTTAGATTGATAATACTAAGAGTAGTGAGTATAGTAATTCTCGTTCTATCGATCATATAAGCATAATATGGCTAATAATATGAGTTAGATTGATAATAATAAGAGTAATGAGTATAGTACTTGTCGTTCTATCGATCATATAAGCATAATATGGCTAATAATATGAGTTAGATTGATAATAATAAGAGTAATAAGTATAGTAATTGTCGTTCTATCGATCATATAAGCATAATATGGCTAATAATATGAGTTAGATTGATAATACTAAGAGTAGTGAGTATAGTAATTCTCGTTCTATCGATCATATAAGCATAATATGGCTAATAATATGAGTCAGATTCATAATAATAACAGTAATAAGTATAGTAATTGTCGTTCTATCGATAATATAACCATAATATGGCTAATAATATGAGTTACATTGATAATACTAAGAGTAGTGAGTATAGTAATTCTCGTTCTATCGATCATATAAGCATAATATGGCTAATAATATGAGTTAGATTGATAATAATAAGAGTAATAACTACGGTAATTGTCGTTCTATGGATCATATAAGCATAATAAGGCTAATAATATGAGTTAGAGTGATAATACTAAGAGTGGTGAGTATAGTAATTCTCATTCTATCGATCATATAAGCATAATATGGCTAATAATATGAGTTAGATTGATAATAATAAGAGTAATGAGTATAGTAATTGTAGTTCTGTCGATCATATCGGCATAATATGGTTAATAATATGAGTTAGAGTGATAATACTAAGAGTAGTGAGTATAGTAATTCTCATTCTATCGATCATATAAGCATAATATGGCTAATAATATGAGTTAGATTGATAATACTAAGAGTAGTGAGTATAGTAATTCTCGTTCTATCGATCATATAAGCATAATATGGCTAATAATATGAGTTAGATTGATAATAATAAGAGTAATGAGTATAGTAATTGTAGATCTATCGATCATTTAAGCATAATATGGCTAATAATATGAGTTAGATTGATAATAATAACAATAATAAGTATAGTAATTGTAGTTCTATCGATCATTTAAGCATAATATGGCTAATAATATGAGTTAGATTGATAATAATAACAGTAATAAGTATAGTAATTGTCGTTCTATCGATAATATAACCATAATATGGCTAATAATATGAGTTAGATTGATAATACTAAGAGTAGTGAGTATAGTAATTCTCGTTCTATCGATCATATAAGCATAATATGGCTAATAATATGAGTTAGATTGATAATAATAAGAGTAATAAGTATAGTGATTGTCGTTCTCTCGATCATATAAGCATAACATGGCTAATAATATGAGTTAGAGTGATAATACTAAGAGTAGTGAGTATAGTAATTCTCATTCTGTCGATCATATAAGCATAATATGGCTAATAATATGAGTTAGATTGATAATAATAAGAGTAATAAGTATAGTATTTGTCGTTCTATCGGTCATATAAGCATAATATGGCTAATAATATGAGTTAGATTGATAATAATAAGAGTTATAAGTATAGTAATTGTCGTTCTATCGATCATATAAGCATAATATGGCTAATAATATGAGTTAGATTGATAATACTAAGAGTAGTGAGTATAGTAATTCTCGTTCTATCGATCATATAAGCATAATATGGCTAATAATATGAGTTAGATTGATAATAATAGGAGTAATGAGTATAGTAATTGTAGATCTATCGATCATTTAAGCATAATATGGCTAATAATATGAGTTAGATTGATAATAATAACAATAATAAGTATAGTAATTGTCGTTCTATCGATCATTTAAGCATAATATGGGTAATAATATGAGTCAGATTGATAATAATAACAGTAATAAGTATAGTAATTGTCGTTCTATCGATAATATAAGCATAATATGGCTAATACTATGAGTTAGATTGATAATACTAAGAGTAGTGAGTATAGTAATTCTCGTTCTATCGATCATATAAGCATAATATGGCTAATAATATGAGTTAGATTGATAATAATAAGAGTAATAAGTATAGTGATTGTCGTTCTCTCGATCATATAAGCATAACATGGCTAATAATATGAGTTAGAGTGATAATACTAAGAGTAGTGAGTATAGTAATTCTCATTCTGTCGATCATATAAGCATAATATGGCTAATAATATGAGTTAGATTGATAATAATAACAGTAATAAGTATAGTAATTGTCGTTCTATCGATAATATAAGCATAATATGGCTAATAATATGAGTTAGATTGATAATACTAAGAGTAGTGAGTATAGTAATTGTCGTTCTATCGATCATATAAGCATAATATGGCTAATAATATGAGTTAGATTGATAATAATAAGAGTAATAAGTATAGTATTTGTCGTTCTATCCATCATGTAAGCATAATATGGCTAATAATACGAGTTAGATTGATAATAATAAGAGTAATGAGTATAGTAATTGTAGATCTATCGATCATTTAAGCATAATATTCCTAATAATAAGAGTTACATTGATAATAATAACAGTAATAAGTATAGTAATTGTCGTTCTATCGATAATATAATCATAATATGGCTAATAATATGAGTTACATTGATAATACTAAGAGTAGTGAGTATAGTAATTCTCGTTCTATCGATCATACAAGCATAATATGGCTAATAATATGAGTTAAATGGATAATAATAAGAGTAATAAGTATAGTATTTGTCGTTCTATCGATCATATAAGCATAATATGGCTAATAATATGAGTTAGATTGATAATAATAAGAGTAATAAGTATAGTATTTGTCGTTCTATCGATCATATAAGCATAATATAGCTAATAATATGAGTTAGATTGATAATGCTAAGAGTAGTGAGTATAGTAATTCCCGTTCTATCGATCATATAAGCACAATATGGCTAATAATATGAGTTAGATTGATAATAATAAGAGTAATAAGTATAGTAATTGTCGTTCTATCGATCATATAAGCATAATATGGCTAATAATATGAGTTAGAGTGATAATACTAAGAGTAGTGAGTACAGTAATTCTCATTCTATCGATCATATAAGCATAATATGGCTAGTAATATGAGTTAGATTGATAATAATAAGAGTAATAAGTATAGTATTTGTCGTTCTATCGATCATGTAAGCATAATATGGCTAATAATACGAGTTAGATTGATAATAATAAGAGTAATGAGTATAGTAATTGTAGATCTATCGATCATTTAAGCATAATATGGCTAATAATATAAGTTAGATTGATAATAATAAGAGTAATGAGTATAGTAATTGTAGATCTATCGATCATTTAAGCATAATATGGCTAATAATATGAGTTAGATTGATAATAATAACAGTAATAAGTATAGTAATTGTCGTTCTATCGATCATTTAAGCATAATATGGGTAATAATATGAGTCAGATTGATAATAATAACAGTAATAAGTATAGTAATTGTTGTTCTATCGATAATATAAGCATAATATGGCTAATAATATGAGTTAGATTGATAATACTAAGAGTAGTGAGTATAGTAATTCTCGTTCTATCGATCATATAAGCATAATATGGCTAATAATATGAGTTAGATTGATAATAACAAGAGTAATGAGTATAGTAATTGTAGTTCTATCGATCATTTATGCATAATATGGCTAATATATGAGTTAGATTGATAATAATAACAGTAATAAGTATAGTAATTGTCGTTCTATCGATAATATAACCATAATATGGCTAATAATATGAGTTAGATTGATAATACTAAGAGTAGTGAGTATAGTAATTCTCGTTCTATCGATCATATAAGCATAATATGGCTAATAATATGAGTTAGATTGATAATAATAAGAGTAATAAGTATAGTGATTGTCGTTCTCTCGATCATATAAGCATAATATGGCTAATAATATGAGTTAGAGTGATAATACTAAGAGTAGTGAGTATAGTAATTCTCGTTCTATCGATCATATAAGCATAATATGGCTAATAATATGAGTTAGATTGATAATAACAAGAGTAATGAGTATAGTAATTGTAGTTCTATCGATCATTTATGCATAATATGGCTAATATATGAGTTAGATTGATAATAATAACAGTAATAAGTATAGTAATTGTCGTTCTATCGATAATATAACCATAATATGGCTAATAATATGAGTTAGATTGATAATACTAAGAGTAGTGAGTATAGTAATTCTCGTTCTATCGATCATATAAGCATAATATGGCTAATAATATGAGTTAGATTGATAATAATAAGAGTAATAAGTATAGTGATTGTCGTTCTCTCGATCATATAAGCATAATATGGCTAATAATATGAGTTAGAGTGATAATACTAAGAGTAGTGAGTATAGTAATTCTCGTTCTATCGATCATATAAGCATAATATGGCTAATAATATGAGTTAGATTGATAATAACAAGAGTAATGAGTATAGTAATTGTAGTTCTATCGATCATTTATGCATAATATGGCTAATATATGAGTTAGATTGATAATAATAACAGTAATAAGTATAGTAATTGTCGTTCTATCGATAATATAACCATAATATGGCTAATAATATGAGTTAGATTGATAATACTACGAGTAGTGAGTATAGTAATTCTCGTTCTATCGATCATATAAGCATAATATGGCTAATAATATGAGTTAGATTGATAATAATAAGAGTAATAAGTATAGTGATTGTCGTTCTCTCGATCATATAAGCATAATATGGCTAATAATATGAGTTAGAGTGATAATACTAAGAGTAGTGAGTATAGTAATTCTCGTTCTATCGATCATATAAGCATAATATGGCTAATAATATGAGTTAGATTGATAATAATAAGAGTAATGAGTATAGTAATTGTAGATCTATCGATCATTTAAGCATAATATGGCTAATAATATGAGTTAGATTGATAATAATAACAGTAATAAGTATAGTAATTGTCGTTCTATCGATAATATAACCATAATATGGCTAATAATATGAGTTAGATTGATAACACTAAGAGTAGTGAGTATAGTAATTCTCGTTCTATCGATCATATAAGCATAATATGGCTAATAATATGAGTTAGATTGATAATAATAAGAGTAATGAGTATAGTAATTGTAGATCTATCGATCATTTAAGCATAATATGGCTAATAATATGAGTTAGATTGATAATAATAACAGTAATAGGTATAGTAATTGTCGTTCTATCGATCATTTAAGCATAATATGGGTAATAATATGAGTCAGATTGATAATAACAGTAATAAGTATAGTAATTGTTGTTCTATCGATAATATAAGCATAATATGGCTAATAATATGCGTTAGATTGATAATACTAAGAGTAGTGAGTATAGTAATTCTCGTTCTATCGATCATATAAGCATAATATGGCTAATAATATGAGTTAGATTGATAATAACAAGAGTAATGAGTATAGTAATTGTAGTTCTATCGATCATTTATGCATAATATGGCTAATATATGAGTTAGATTGATAATAATAAGAGTAATGAGTATAGTAATTGTAGATCTATCGATCATTTAAGCATAATATGGCTAATAATATGAGTTAGATTGATAATACTACGAGTAGTGAGTATAGTAATTCTCGTTCTATCGATCATATAAGCATAATATGGCTAATAATATGAGTTAGATTGATAATAATAAGAGTAATAAGTATAGTGATTGTCGTTCTCTCGATCATATAAGCATAATATGGCTAATAATATGAGTTACAGTGATAATACTAAGAGTAGTGAGTATAGTAATTCTCGTTCTATCGATCATATAAGCATAATATGGCTAATAATATGAGTTAGATTGATAATAATAAGAGTAATGAGTATAGTAATTGTAGATCTATCGATCATTTAAGCATAATATGGCTAATAATATGAGTTAGATTGATAATAATAACAGTAATAAGTATAGTAATTGTCGTTCTATCGATAATATAACCATAATATGGCTAATAATATGAGTTAGATTGATAACACTAAGAGTAGTGAGTATAGTAATTCTCGTTCTATCGATCATATAAGCATAATATGGCTAATAATATGAGTTAGATTGATAATAATAAGAGTAATGAGTATAGTAATTGTAGATCTATCGATCATTTAAGCATAATATGGCTAATAATATGAGTTAGATTGATAATAATAACAGTAATAAGTATAGTAATTGTCGTTCTATCGATAATATAAGCATAATATGGCTAATAATATGAGTTAGATTGATAATACTAAGAGTAGTGAGTATAGTAATTGTCGTTCTATCGATCATATAAGCATAATATGGCTAATAATATGAGTTAGATTGATAATAATAAGAGTAATAAGTATAGTATTTGTCGTTCTATCCATCATGTAAGCATAATATGGCTAATAATACGAGTTAGATTGATAATAATAAGAGTAATGAGTATAGTAATTGTAGATCTATCGATCATTTAAGCATAATATTCCTAATAATAAGAGTTACATTGATAATAATAACAGTAATAAGTATAGTAATTGTCGTTCTATCGATAATATAATCATAATATGGCTAATAATATGAGTTACATTGATAATACTAAGAGTAGTGAGTATAGTAATTCTCGTTCTATCGATCATACAAGCATAATATGGCTAATAATATGAGTTAAATGGATAATAATAAGAGTAATAAGTATAGTATTTGTCGTTCTATCGATCATATAAGCATAATATGGCTAATAATATGAGTTAGATTGATAATAATAAGAGTAATAAGTATAGTATTTGTCGTTCTATCGATCATATAAGCATAATATAGCTAATAATATGAGTTAGATTGATAATGCTAAGAGTAGTGAGTATAGTAATTCCCGTTCTATCGATCATATAAGCATAATATGGCTAATAATATGAGTTAGATTGATAATAATAAGAGTAATAAGTATAGTAATTGTCGTTCTCTCGATCATATAAGCATAATATGGCTAATAATATGAGTTAGAGTGATAATACTAAGAGTAGTGAGTACAGTAATTCTCATTCTATCGATCATATAAGCATAATATGGCTAGTAATATGAGTTAGATTGATAATAATAAGAGTAATAAGTATAGTATTTGTCGTTCTATCGATCATGTAAGCATAATATGGCTAATAATACGAGTTAGATTGATAATAATAAGAGTAATGAGTATAGTAATTGTAGATCTATCGATCATTTAAGCATAATATGGCTAATAATATGAGTTAGATTGATAATAATAAGAGTAATGAGTATAGTAATTGTAGATCTATCGATCATTTAAGCATAATATGGCTAATAATATGAGTTAGATTGATAATAATAACAGTAATAAGTATAGTAATTGTCGTTCTATCGATCATTTAAGCATAATATGGGTAATAATATGAGTCAGATTGATAATAATTACAGTAATAAGTATAGTAATTGTTGTTCTATCGATAATATAAGCATAATATGGCTAATAATATGAGTTAGATTGATAATACTAAGAGTAGTGAGTATAGTAATTCTCGTTCTATCGATCATATAAGCATAATATGGCTAATAATATGAGTTAGATTGATAATAACAAGAGTAATGAGTATAGTAATTGTAGTTCTATCGATCATTTATGCATAATATGGCTAATATATGAGTTAGATTGATAATAATAACAGTAATAAGTATAGTAATTGTCGTTCTATCGATAATATAACCATAATATGGCTAATAATATGAGTTAGATTGATAATACTAAGAGTAGTGAGTATAGTAATTCTCGTTCTATCGATCATATAAGCATAATATGGCTAATAATATGAGTTAGATTGATAATAATAAGAGTAATAAGTATAGTGATTGTCGTTCTCTCGATCATATAAGCATAATATGGCTAATAATATGAGTTAGAGTGATAATACTAAGAGTAGTGAGTATAGTAATTCTCGTTCTATCGATCATATAAGCATAATATGGCTAATAATATGAGTTAGATTGATAATAACAAGAGTAATGAGTATAGTAATTGTAGTTCTATCGATCATTTATGCATAATATGGCTAATATATGAGTTAGATTGATAATAATAACAGTAATAAGTATAGTAATTGTCGTTCTATCGATAATATAACCATAATATGGCTAATAATATGAGACAGATTGATAATAATAACAGTAATAAGTATAGTAATTGTTGTTCTATCGATAATATAAGCATAATATGGCTAATAATATGAGTTAGATTGATAATACTAAGAGTAGTGAGTATAGTAATTCTCGTTCTATCGATCATCTAAGCATAATATGGCTAATAATATGAGTTAGATTGATAATAACAAGAGTAATGAGTATAGTAATTGTAGTTCTATCGATCATTTATGCATAATATGGCTAATATATGAGTTAGATTGATAATAATAACAGTAATAAGTATAGTAATTGTCGTTCTATCGATAATATAACCATAATATGGCTAATAATATGAGTTAGATTGATAATACTAAGAGTAGTGAGTATAGTAATTCTCGTTCTATCGATCATATAAGCATAATATGGCTAATAATATGAGTTAGATTGATAATAATAAGAGTAATAAGTATAGTGATTGTCGTTCTCTCGATCATATAAGCATAATATGGCTAATAATATGAGTTAGAGTGATAATACTAAGAGTAGTGAGTATAGTAATTCTCGTTCTATCGATCATATAAGCATAATATGGCTAATAATATGAGTTAGATTGATAATAACAAGAGTAATGAGTATAGTAATTGTAGTTCTATCGATCATTTATGCATAATATGGCTAATATATGAGTTAGATTGATAATAATAACAGTAATAAGTATAGTAATTGTCGTTCTATCGATAATATAACCATAATATGGCTAATAATATGAGTTAGATTGATAATACTAAGAGTAGTGAGTATAGTAATTCTCGTTCTATCGATCATATAAGCATAATATGGCTAATAATATGAGTTAGATTGATAATAATAAGAGTAATAAGTATAGTGATTGTCGTTCTCTCGATCATATAAGCATAATATGGCTAATAATATGAGTTAGAGTGATAATACTAAGAGTAGTGAGTATAGTAATTCTCGTTCTATCGATCATATAAGCATAATATGGCTAATAATATGAGTTAGATTGATAATAACAAGAGTAATGAGTATAGTAATTGTAGTTCTATCGATCATTTATGCATAATATGGCTAATATATGAGTTAGATTGATAATAATAACAGTAATAAGTATAGTAATTGTCGTTCTATCGATAATATAACCATAATATGGCTAATAATATGAGTTAGATTGATAATACTACGAGTAGTGAGTATAGTAATTCTCGTTCTATCGATCATATAAGCATAATATGGCTAATAATATGAGTTAGATTGATAATAATAAGAGTAATAAGTATAGTGATTGTCGTTCTCTCGATCATATAAGCATAATATGGCTAATAATATGAGTTAGAGTGATAATACTAAGAGTAGTGAGTATAGTAATTCTCGTTCTATCGATCATATAAGCATAATATGGCTAATAATATGAGTTAGATTGATAATAATAAGAGTAATGAGTATAGTAATTGTAGATCTATCGATCATTTAAGCATAATATGGCTAATAATATGAGTTAGATTGATAATAATAACAGTAATAAGTATAGTAATTGTCGTTCTATCGATAATATAACCATAATATGGCTAATAATATGAGTTAGATTGATAACACTAAGAGTAGTGAGTATAGTAATTCTCGTTCTATCGATCATATAAGCATAATATGGCTAATAATATGAGTTAGATTGATAATAATAAGAGTAATGAGTATAGTAATTGTAGATCTATCGATCATTTAAGCATAATATGGCTAATAATATGAGTTAGATTGATAATAATAACAGTAATAGGTATAGTAATTGTCGTTCTATCGATCATTTAAGCATAATATGGGTAATAATATGAGTCAGATTTATAATAACAGTAATAAGTATAGTAATTGTTGTTCTATCGATAATATAAGCATAATATGGCTAATAATATGAGTTAGATTGATAATACTAAGAGTAGTGAGTATAGTAATTCTCGTTCTATCGATCATATAAGCATAATATGGCTAATAATATGAGTTAGATTGATAATAACAAGAGTAATGAGTATAGTAATTGTAGTTCTATCGATCATTTATGCATAATATGGCTAATATATGAGTTAGATTGATAATAATAAGAGTAATGAGTATAGTAATTGTAGATCTATCGATCATTTAAGCATAATATGGCTAATAATATGAGTTAGATTGATAATACTACGAGTAGTGAGTATAGTAATTCTCGTTCTATCGATCATATAAGCATAATATGGCTAATAATATGAGTTAGATTGATAATAATAAGAGTAATAAGTATAGTGATTGTCGTTCTCTCGATCATATAAGCATAATATGGCTAATAATATGAGTTACAGTGATAATACTAAGAGTAGTGAGTATAGTAATTCTCGTTCTATCGATCATATAAGCATAATATGGCTAATAATATGAGTTAGATTGATAATAATAAGAGTAATGAGTATAGTAATTGTAGATCTATCGATCATTTAAGCATAATATGGCTAATAATATGAGTTAGATTGATAATAATAACAGTAATAAGTATAGTAATTGTCGTTCTATCGATAATATAACCATAATATGGCTAATAATATGAGTTAGATTGATAACACTAAGAGTAGTGAGTATAGTAATTCTCGTTCTATCGATCATATAAGCATAATATGGCTAATAATATGAGTTAGATTGATAATAATAAGAGTAATGAGTATAGTAATTGTAGATCTATCGATCATTTAAGCATAATATGGCTAATAATATGAGTTAGATTGATAATAATAACAGTAATAAGTATAGTAATTGTCGTTCTATCGATCATTTAAGCATAATATGGGTAATAATATGAGTCAGATTGATAATAATAACAGTAATAAGTATAGTAATTGTTGTTCTATCGATAATATAAGCATAATATGGCTAATAATATGAGTTAGATTGATAATACTAAGAGTAGTGAGTATAGTAATTCTCGTTCTATCGATCATATAAGCATAATATGGCTAATAATATGAGTTAGATTCATAATAACAAGAGTAATGAGTATAGTAATTGTAGATCTATCGATCATTTAAGCATAATATGGCTAATAATATGAGTTAGATTGATAATAATAAGAGTAATAAGTATAGTAATTCTCGTTCTATCGATCATATAAGCATAATAAGGCTAATAATATGAGTTAGATTGATAATACTAAGAGTAGTGAGTATAGTAATTGTCGTTCTATCGATCATATAAGCATAATATGGCTAATAATATGAGTTAGATTGATAATACTAAGAGTAGTGAGTATAGTAATTCTCGTTCTATCGATCATATAAGCATAATATGGCTAATAATATGAGTTAGATTGATAATAATAAGAGTAATAAGTATAGTATTTGTCGTTCTCTCGATCATATAAGCATAATATGGCTAATAATATGAGTTAGAGTGATAATACTAAGAGTAGTGAGTACAGTAATTCTCATTCTATCGATCATATAAGCATAATATGGCTAGTAATATGAGTTAGATTGATAATAATAAGAGTAATAAGTATAGTATTTGTCGTTCTATCGATCATGTAAGCATAATATGGCTAATAATACGAGTTAGATTGATAATAATAAGAGTAATGAGTATAGTAATTGTAGATCTATCGATCATTTAAGCATAATATGGCTAATAATATGAGTTAGATTGATAATTATAAGAGTAATGAGTATAGTAATTGTAGATCTATCGATCATTTAAGCATAATATGGCTAATAATATGAGTTAGATTGTTAATAATAACAGTAATAAGTATAGTAATTGTCGTTCTATCGATCATTTAAGCATAATATGGGTAATAATATGAGTCAGATTGATAATAATAACAGTAATAAGTATAGTAATTGTTGTTCTATAGATAATATAAGCATAATATGGCTAATAATATGAGTTAGATTGATAATACTAAGAGTAGTGAGTATAGTAATTCTCGTTCTATCGATCATATAAGCGTAATATGGCTAATAATATGAGTTAGATTGATAATAACAAGAGTAATGAGTATAGTAATTGTAGTTCTATCGATCATTTATGCATAATATGGCTAATATATGAGTTAGATTGATAATAATAACAGTAATGAGTATAGTAATTGTCGTTCTATCGATAATATAACCATAATATGGCTAATAATATGAGCTAGATTGATAATACTAAGAGTAGTGAGTATAGTAATTCTCGTTCTATCGATCATATAAGCATAATATGGCTAATAATATGAGTTAGATTGATAATAATAAGAGTAATAAGTACAGTGATTGTCGTTCTCTCGATCATATAAGCATAATATGGCTAATAATATGAGTTAGAGTGATAATACTAAGAGTAGTGAGTATAGTAATTCTCGTTCTATCGATCATATAAGCATAATATGGCTAATAATATGAGTTAGATTGATAATAACAAGAGTAATGAGTATAGCAATTGTAGTTCTATCGATCATTTATGCATAATATGGCTAATATATGAGTTAGATTGATAATAATAACAGTAATAAGTATAGTAATTGTCGTTCTATCGATAATATAACCATAATATGGCTAATAGTATGAGTTAGATTGATAATAATAAGAGTAATAAGTATAGTGATTGTCGTTCTCTCGATCATATAAACATAATATGGCTAATAATATGAGTTAGAGTGATAATACTAATTGTAGTGAGTATAGTAATTCTCGTTCTATCGATCATATAAGCATAATATGGCTAATAATATGAGTTAGATTGATAATAATAAGAGTAATAAGTATAGTAATTGTCGTTCTATCGATAATATAACCATAATATGGCTAATAATATGAGTTAGATTGATAATACTAAGAGTAGTGAGTATAGTAATTCTCGTTCTATCGATCATATAAGCATAATATGGCTAATAATGTGAGTTAGATTGATAATACTAAGAGTAGTGAGTATAGTAATTCTCGTTCTATCGATCATATAAGCATAATATGGCTAATAATATGAGTTAGATTGATAATAACAAGAGTAATGAGTATAGTAATTGTAGTTCTATCGATCATTTATGCATAATATGGCTAATATATGAGTTAGATTGATAATAATAACAGTAATAAGTATAGTAATTGTCGTTCTATCGATAATATAACCATAATATGGCTAATAATATGAGTTAGATTGATAATACTAAGAGTAGTGAGTATAGTAATTCTCGTTCTATCGATCATATAAGCATAATATGGCTAATAATATGAGTTAGATTGATAATAATAAGAGTAATAAGTATAGTGATTGTCGTTCTCTCGATCATATAAGCATAATATGGCTAATAATATGAGTTAGAGTGATAATACTAAGAGTAGTGAGTATAGTAATTCTCGTTCTATCGATCATATAAGCATAATATGGCTAATAATATGAGTTAGATTGATAATAATAAGAGTAATGAGTATAGTAATTGTAGATCTATCGATCATTTAAGCATAATATGGCTAATAATATGAGTTAGATTGATAATAATAACAGTAATAAGTATAGTAATTGTCGTTCTATCGATAATATAACCATAATATGGCTAATAATATGAGTTAGATTGATAACACTAAGAGTAGTGAGTATAGTAATTCTCGTTCTATCGATCATATAAGCATAATATGGCTAATATTATGAGTTAGATTGATAATAATAAGAGTAATGAGTATAGTAATTGTAGATCTATCGATCATTTAAGCATAATATGGCTAATAATATGAGTTAGATTGATAATAATAACAGTAATAAGTATAGTAATTGTCGTTCTATCGATCATTTAAGCATAATATGGGTAATAATATGAGTCAGATTGATAATAATAACAGTAATAAGTATAGTAATTGTTGTTCTATCGATAATATAAGCATAATATGGCTAATAATATGAGTTAGATTGATAATACTAAGAGTAGTGAGTATAGTAATTCTCGTTCTATCGATCATATAAGCATAATATGGCTAATAATATGAGTTAGATTCATAATAACAAGAGTAATGAGTATAGTAATTGTAGATCTATCGATCATTTAAGCATAATATGGCTAATAATATGAGTTAGATTGATAATAATAACAGTAATAAGTATAGTAATTGTCGTTCTATCGATAATATAACCATAATATGGCTAATAATATGAGTTAGATTGATAATACTAAGAGTAGTGAGTATAGTAATTCTCGTTCTATCGATCATATAAGCATAATATGGCTAATAATATGAGTTAGATTGATAATAATAAGAGTAATAAGTATAGTAATTGTCGTTCTCTCGATCATATAAGCATAATATGGCTAATAATATGAGTTAGAGTGATAATACTAAGAGTAGTGAGTACAGTAATTCTCATTCTATCGATCATATAAGCATAATATGGCTAGTAATATGAGTTAGATTGATAATAATAAGAGTAATAAGTATAGTATTTGTCGTTCTATCGATCATGTAAGCATAATATGGCTAATAATACGAGTTAGATTGATAATAATAAGAGTAATGAGTATAGTAATTGTAGATCTATCGATCATTTAAGCATAATATGGCTAATAATATGAGTTAGATTGATAATAATAAGAGTAATGAGTATAGTAATTGTAGATCTATCGATCATTTAAGCATAATATGGCTAATAATATGAGTTAGATTGATAATAATAACAGTAATAAGTATAGTAATTGTCGTTCTATCGATCATTTAAGCATAATATGGGTAATAATATGAGTCAGATTGATAATAATAACAGTAATAAGTATAGTAATTGTTGTTCTATAGATAATATAAGCATAATATGGCTAATAATATGAGTTAGATTGATAATACTAAGAGTAGTGAGTATAGTAATTCTCGTTCTATCGATCATATAAGCATAATATGGCTAATAATATGAGTTAGATTGATAATAACAAGAGTAATGAGTATAGTAATTGTAGTTCTATCGATCATTTATGCATAATATGGCTAATATATGAGTTAGATTGATAATAATAACAGTAATAAGTATAGTAATTGTCGTTCTATCGATAATATAACCATAATATGGCTAATAATATGAGTTAGATTGATAATACTAAGAGTAGTGAGTATAGTAATTCTCGTTCTATCGATCATATAAGCATAATATGGCTAATAATATGAGTTAGATTGATAATAATAAGAGTAATAAGTATAGTGATTGTCGTTCTCTCGATCATATAAGCATAATATGGCTATTAATATGAGTTAGAGTGATAATACTAAGAGTAGTGAGTATAGTAATTCTCGTTCTATCGATCATATAAGCATAATATGGCTAATAATATGAGTTAGATTGATAATAATAAGAGTAATGAGTTTAGTAATTGTAGATCTATCGATCATTTAAGCATAATATGGCTAATAATATGAGTTAGATTGATAATAATAAGAGTAATAAGTATAGTATTTGTCGTTCTATCGATCATATAAGCATAATATGGCTAATAATATGAATTAGATTGATAATAATAAGAGTAATAAGTATAGTAATTGTCGTTCTATCGATCATTTAAGCATAATATGGGTAATAATATGAGTCAGATTGATAATAATAACAGTAATAAGTATAGTAATTGTCGTTCTATCGATAATATAAGCATAATATGGCTAATAATATGAGTTAGATTGATAATACTAAGAGTAGTGAGTATAGTAGTTCTCGTTCTATCGATCATATAAGCATAATATGGCTAATAATATGAGTTAGATTGATAATAATAAGAGTAATAAGTATAGCAATTGCCGTTCTATCGATCATATAAGCATAATAAGGCTAATAATATGAGTTAGATTGATAATACTAAGAGTAGTGAGTATAGTAATTGTCGTTCTATCGATCATATAAGCATAATATGGCTAATAATATGAGTTAGATTGATAATAATAAGAGTAATGAGTATAGTAATTGTAGATCTATCGATCATTTAAGCATAATATGGCTAATAATATGAGTTAGATTGATAATAATAAGAGTAATAAGTATAGTAATTGTCGTTCTCTCGATCATATAAGCATAGTATGGCTAGTAATATGAGTTAGATTGATAATAATAAGAGTAATAAGTATAGTATTTGTCGTTCTATCGATCATGTAAGCATAATATGGCTAATAATACGAGTTAGATTGATAATAATAAGAGAAATGAGTATAGTAATTGTAGATCTATCGATCATTTAAGCATAATATGGCTAATAATATGAGTTAGATTGATAATAATAAGAGTAATGAGTATAGTAATTGTGGATCTATCGATCATTTAAGCATAATATGGCTAATAATATGAGTTAGATTGATAATAATAACAGTAATAAGTATAGTAATTGTCGTTCTATCGATCATTTAAGCATAATATGGGTAATAATATGAGTCAGATTGATAATAATAACAGTAATAAGTATAGTAATTGTTGTTCTATCGATAATATAAGCATAATATGGCTAATAATATGAGTTAGATTGATAATACTAAGAGTAGTGAGTATAGTAATTCTCGTTCTATCGATCATATAAGCATAATATGGCTAATAATATGAGTTAGATTGATAATAACAAGAGTAATGAGTATAGTAATTGTAGTTCTATCGATCATTTATGCATAATATGGCTAATAATATGAGTTAGATTGATAATACTAAGAGTAGTGAGTATAGTAATTCTCGTTCTATCGATCATATAAGCATAATATGGCTAATAATATGAGTTAGATTGATAATAATAAGAGTAATAAGTATAGTGATTGTCGTTCTCTCGATCATATAAGCATAATATGGCTAATAATATGAGTTAGAGTGATAATACTAAGAGTAGTGAGTATAGTAATTCTCGTTCTATCGATCATATAAGCATAATATGGCTAATAATATGAGTTAGATTGATAATAATAAGAGTAATGAGTTTAGTAATTGTAGATCTATCGATCATTTAAGCATAATATGGCTAATAATATGAGTTAGATTGATAATAATAAGAGTAATAAGTATAGTATTTGTCGTTCTATCGATCATATAAGCATAATATGGCTAATAATATGAATTAGATTGATAATAATAAGAGTAATAAGTATAGTAATTGTCGTTCTATCGATCATTTAAGCATAATATGGGTAATAATATGAGTCAGATTGATAATAATAACAGTAATAAGTATAGTAATTGTCGTTCTATCGATAATATAAGCATAATATGGCTAATAATATGAGTTAGATTGATAATACTAAGAGTAGTGAGTATAGTAGTTCTCGTTCTATCGATCATATAAGCATAATATGGCTAATAATATGAGTTAGATTGATAATAATAAGAGTAATAAGTATAGCAATTGCCGTTCTATCGATCATATAAGCATAATAAGGCTAATAATATGAGTTAGATTGATAATACTAAGAGTAGTGAGTATAGTAATTGTCGTTCTATCGATCATATAAGCATAATATGGCTAATAATATGAGTTAGATTGATACTAATAAGAGTAATGAGTATAGTAATTGTAGATCTATCGATCATTTAAGCATAATATGGCTAATAATATGAGTTAGATTGATAATAATAAGAGTAATAAGTATAGTAATTGTCGTTCTCTCGATCATATAAGCATAGTATGGCTAGTAATATGAGTTAGATTGATAATAATAAGAGTAATAAGTATAGTATTTGTCGTTCTATCGATCATGTAAGCATAATATGGCTAATAATACGAGTTAGATTGATAATAATAAGAGAAATGAGTATAGTAATTGTAGATCTATCGATCATTTAAGCATAATATGGCTAATAATATGAGTTAGATTGATAATAATAAGAGTAATGAGTATAGTAATTGTGGATCTATCGATCATTTAAGCATAATATGGCTAATAATATGAGTTAGATTGATAATAATAACAGTAATAAGTATAGTAATTGTCGTTCTATCGATCATTTAAGCATAATATGGGTAATAATATGAGTCAGATTGATAATAATAACAGTAATAAGTATAGTAATTGTTGTTCTATCGATAATATAAGCATAATATGGCTAATAATATGAGTTAGATTGATAATACTAAGAGTAGTGAGTATAGTAATTCTCGTTCTATCGATCATATAAGCATAATATGGCTAATAATATGAGTTAGATTGATAATAACAAGAGTAATGAGTATAGTAATTGTAGTTCTATCGATCATTTATGCATAATATGGCTAATATATGAGTTAGATTGATAATAATAACAGTCATAAGTATAGTAATTGTCGTTCTATCGATAATATAACCATAATATGGCCAATAATATGAGTTAGATTGATAATACTAAGAGTAGTGAGTATAGTAATTCTCGTTCTATCGATCATATAAGCATAATATGGCTAATAATATGAGTTAGATTGATAATAATAAGAGTAATAAGTATAGTGATTACCGTTCTCTCGATCATATAAGCATAATATGGCTAATAATATGAGTTAGAGTGATAATACTAAGAGTAGTGAGTATAGTAATTCTCGTTCTATCGATCATATAAGCATAATATGGCTAATAATAAGAGTTAGATTGATAATAATAAGAGTAATGAGTATAGTAATTGTAGATCTATCGATCATTTAAGCATAATATGGCTAATAATATGAGTTAGATTGATAATAATAACAGTAATAAGTATAGTAATTGTCGTTCTATCGATAATATAACCATAATATGGCTAATAATATGAGTTAGATTGATAACACTAAGAGTAGTGAGTATAGTAATTCTCGTTCTATCGATCATATAAGCATAATATGGCTAATAATATGAGTTAGATTGATAATAATAAGAGTAATGAGTATAGTAATTGTAGATCTATCGATCATTTAAGCATAATATGGCTAATAATATGAGTTAGATTGATAATAATAACAGTAATAAGTATAGTAATTTTCGTTCTATCGATCATTTAAGCATAATATGGGTAATAATATGAGTCAGATTGATAATAATAACAGTAATAAGTATAGTAATTGTTGTTCTATCGATAATATAAGCATAATATGGCTAATAATATGAGTTAGATTGATAATACTAAGAGTAATGAGTATAGTAATTGTCGTTCTATCGATCATTTAAGCATAATATGGGTAATAATATGAGTCAGATTGATAATAATAAGAGTAATAAGTATAGTATTTGTCGTTCTATCGATCATGTAAGCATAATATGGCTAATAATATGAGTTAGATTGATAATACTAAGAGTAGTGAGTATAGTAATTCTCGTTCTACCGATCATATAAGCATAATATGGCTAATAATATGAGTTAGATTGATAATAATAAGAGGAATAAGTATAGTATTTGTCGTTCTATCGATCATGTAAGCATAATATGGCTAATAATACGAGTTAGATTGATAATAATAAGAGTAATGAGTATAGTAATTGTAGATCTATCGATCATTTAAGCATAATATTCCTAATAATATGAGTTAGATTGATAATAATAACAGTAATAAGTATAGTAATTGTCGTTCTATCGATAATATAATCATAATATGGCTAATAATATGAGTTAGATTGATAATACTAAGAGTAGTGAGTATAGTAATTCTCGTTCTATCGATCATATAAGCATAATATGGCTAATAATATGAGTTAGATTGATAATAATAAGAGTAATAAGTATAGTATTTGTCGTTCTATCGATCATATAAGCATAATATGGCTAATAATATGAGTTAGATTGATAATAATAAGAGTAATAAGTATAGTATTTGTCGTTCTATCGATCATATAAGCATAATATGGCTAATAATATGAGTTAGATTTATAATAATGAGAGTAATAAGTATAGTAATTGTCGTTCTATCGATCATATAAGCACAATATGGCTAATAATATGAGTTAGATTGATAATAATAAGAGTAATGAGTATAGTAATTGTTCTATCGATCATATAAGCATAATATGGCTAATAATATGAGTTAGATTTATAATAATAAGAGTAATAAGTATAGTAATTGTCGTTCTATCGATCATATAAGCACAATATGGCTAATAATATGAGTTAGATTGATAATAATAAGAGTAATAAGTATAGTAATTGTCGTTCTATCGATCATATCTGCATAATATGGTTAATAATATGAGTTAGATTGATAACAATAAGAGTAATAAGTATAGTAATTGTCGTTATATCGATCATATAACCATAATATGGCTAATAGCATGAGTTAGATTGATAATAATAAGAGTAATGAGTATAGTAATTGTCGTTCTATCGATCATATCTGCATAATATGGTTAATAATATGAGTTAGATTGATAATAGTGAGTGTAATAAATATAGTAATTGTCGTTCTATCGCTCATGTAATCACAATATGGCTAATAATATGAGTTAGATTGATAATAATATGAGAAATAAGTATAGTAATTGTCGTTCTATCGATCATATAAGCATAATATGGCTAATAATATGAGTTAGATTGATAATAATAAGAGCAATGAGTATAGTAATTGTAGTTCTATCGATCATATCTGCATAATATGGTAAATAATATGAGTTAGAATGATAATAATAAGAGTAAGCAGTATAGTAATTGTCGTTCTATCGATCATATCTGCATAATATGGTCAATAATATGAGTTAGATTGATAATAGTGAGTGTAATAAGTATAGTGAATGTCGTTCTATCGATCATATCAGCATAATATGGGTAATAATATGAGTTGGGTTGATAATAATAAGAGTAATGAGTATAGTAATTGTAGTTCTATCGATCATATAAGCATAATGTGGCTAATAATATGAGTTAGATTGATAATAGTGAGTGTAATAAATATAGTAATTGTGGTTCTATCGCTCATGTAATCACAATATGGCTAATAATATGAGTTAGATTGATAATAATAAGAGTAATGAGTATAGTAATTGTCGTTCTATCGATCATATCTGCATAATATGGTTAATAATATGAGTTAGATTGATAATAGTGAGTGTAATAAATATAGTAATTGTCGTTCTGTCGCTCATATAAGCACAATATGGCTAATAATATGAGTTAGATTGATAATAATAAGAGTAATAAGTATAGTAATTGTCGTTCTATCGATCATATAAGCATAATAAGGCTAATAATATGAGTTAGAGTGATAATAATAAGAGTAATAAGTACAGTAGTTGTCGTTCTATCGATCATATAAGCATAATAAGGCTAAAAATATGAGTTAGACTGATAATACTAAGAGTAGTGAGTATAGTAATTCTCATTCTATCGATCATATAAGCATAATATGGCTAATAATATGAGTTAGATTGATAATAATAAGAGTAATAAGTATAGTAATTGTTGTTCTCTCGATCATATGAGCATAATATGGCTAATAATATGAGTTAGAGTGATAATACTAAGAGTAGTGAGTATAGTAATTCTCATTCTATCGATCATATAAGCATAATATGGCTTATAATATGAGTTAGATTGATAATAATAACAGTAATAAGTATAGTAATTGTCGTTCTATCGATAATATAAGCATAATATGGCTAATAATATGAGTTAGATTGATAATACTAAGAGTAGTGAGTATAGTAATTGTCGTTATATCGATCATATAACCATAATATGGCTAATAGCATGAGTTAGATTGATAATAATAAGAGTAATGAGTATAGTAATTGTCGTTCTATCGATCATATCTGCATAATATGGTTAATAATATGAGTTAGATTGATAATAGTGAGTGTAATAAATATAGTAATTGTCGTTCTATCGCTCATGTAATCACAATATGGCTAATAATATGAGTTTGATTGATAATAATACGAGTAATAAGTATAGTAATTGTCGTTCTATCGATCATATAAGCATAATATGGCTAATAATATGAGTTAGTATGATAATAATAAGAGTAATGAGTATAGTAATTGTAGTTCTATCGATCATATCTGCATAATATGGTTAATAATATGAGTTAGAATGATAATAATAAGAGTAATAAGTATAGTAATTGTCGTTCTATCGATTATATCTGCATAATATGGTTAATAATATGAGTTAGATTGATAATAGTGAGTGTAATAAGTATAGTGAATGTCGTTCTATCGATCATATCAGCATAATATGGGTAATAATATGAGTTGGGTTGATAATAATAAGAGTAATGAGGGTAGTAATTGTCGTTCTATCGATCATATAAGCATAATATGGCTAATAATATGAGTTAGATTGATAATAATAAGTGTAATAAGTATAGTAATTGTCGTTCTGTCGATCATAATTGCATAATATGGTTAATAATATGAGTTAGATTGATAATAATAAGAGTAATAAGTATAGTAATTGTCGTTATATCGATCATGTAACCATAATATGGCTAATAGCATGAGTTAGATTGATAATAATAAGAGTAATGAGTATAGTAATTGTCGTTCTATCGATCATATCTGCATAATATGGTTAATAATATGAGTTAGATTGATAATAGTGAGTGTAATAAATATAGTAATTGTCGTTCTATCGATCATATAAGCATAATATGGCTAATAATACGAGTTAGATTGATAATAATAAGTGTAATAAGTATAGTAATTGTCGTTCTGTCGATCATAATTGCATAATATGGTTAATAATATGAGTTAGATTGATAATAATAAGAGCAATGAGTATAGTAATTGTCGTACTATCGATCATATAAGCATAATATGGCTAATAATATGAGTTAGATTGATAATAATAAGTGTAAGAAGTATAGTAATTGTCGTTCTATCGATCATATCTGCATAATATGGTTAATAATATGAGTTAGATTGATAATAGTGAGTGTAATAAATATAGTAATTGTCGTTCTATCGCTCATATAAGCACAATATGGCTAATAATATGAGTTAGATTGATAATAATAAGAGTAATAAGTATAGTAATTGTCGTTCTATCGATCATATAAGCATAATATGGCTAACAATATGAGTTAGATTGATAATAATAAGAGTAATAAGTATAGTAATTGTCGTTCTATCGATAATATAAGCATAATATGGCTAATAATATGAGTTAGATTTATAATAATAAGAGTAATAAGTATAGTAATTGTCGTTCTATCGATCATATAAGCACAATATGGCTAATAATATGAGTTAGATTGATAAGAATAAGAGTAATAAGTATAGTAATGGTCGTTCTATCGATCATATCTGCATAATATGGTTAATAATATGAGTTAGATTGATAATAATAAGAGTAATAAGTGTAGTAATTGTCGTTCTATCGATAATATAAGCATAATATGGCTAATAGCATGAGTTAGATTGATAATAATAAGTGTAAGAAGTATAGTAATTGTCGTTCTATCGATCATATCTGCATAATATGGTTAATAATATGAGTTAGATTGATAATAGTGAGTGTAATAAATATAGTAATTGTCGTTCTATCGCTCATATAAGCACAATATGGCTAATAATAGGAGTTAGATTGATAATAATAAGAGTAATAAGTATAGTAATTGTCGTTCTATCGATCATATCTGCATAATATGGTTAATAATATGAGTTAAATTGATAATAGTGAGTGTAATAAGTATTGTAATTGTCGTTCTGTCGTCCATATAAGCATAATATGGCTAATACTACAAGCTAGATTGATAATAATAAGAGTAATAAGTATAGTAATTGTCGTTCTATCGATCACATAAGCATAATATGGCCAATAATATGAGTTAGATTGATAATAATAAGTGTAAGAAGTATAGTAATTGTCGTTCTATCGATCATATCTGCATAATATGGTTAATAATATGAGTTAGATTGATAATAGTGAGTGTAATAAATATAGTAATTGTCGTTCTATCGCTCATATAAGCACAATATGGCTAATAATATGAGTTAGATTGATAATAATAAGAGTAATAAGTATAGTAATTGTCGTTCTATCGATCATATAAGCATAATATGGCTAACAATATGAGTTAGATTGATAATAATAAGAGTAATAAGTATAGTAATTGTCGTTCTATCGATAATATAAGCATAATATGGCTAATAATATGAGTTAGATTTATAATAATAAGAGTAATAAGTATAGTAATTGTCGTTCTATCGATCATATAAGCACAATATGGCTAATAATATGAGTTAGATTGATAAGAATAAGAGTAATAAGTATAGTAATGGTCGTTCTATCGATCATATCTGCATAATATGGTTAATAATATGAGTTAGATTGATAATAATAAGAGTAATAAGTGTAGTAATTGTCGTTCTATCGATAATATAAGCATAATATGGCTAATAGCATGAGTTAGATTGATAATAATAAGTGTAAGAAGTATAGTAATTGTCGTTCTATCGATCATATCTGCATAATATGGTTAATAATATGAGTTAGATTGATAATAGTGAGTGTAATAAATATAGTAATTGTCGTTCTATCGCTCATATAAGCACAATATGGCTAATAATAGGAGTTAGATTGATAATAATAAGAGTAATAAGTATAGTAATTGTCGTTCTATCGATCATATAAGCATAATATGGCTAACAATATGAGTTAGATTGATAATAATAAGAGTAATAAGTACAGTAATTGTCGTTCTATCGATCATATAAGCATAATAAGGCTAATAATATGAGTTAGATTGATAATAATAACAGTAATAAGTATAGTAATTGTCGTTCTATCGATAATATAAGCATAATATGGCTAATAATATGAGTTAGATTGATAATACTAAGAGTAGTGAGTATAGTAATGGTCGTTCTATCGATCATATAAGCATAATATGGCTAATAATATGAGTTAGATTGATAATAATAAGAGTAATGAGTATAGTAATTGTCGTTCTATCGATCATATAAGCATAATATGGCTAATAATATGAGTTAGATTTATAATAATAAGAGTAATAAGTATAGTAATTGTCGTTCTATCGATCATATAAGCACAATATGGCTAATAATATGAGTTAGATTGATAAGAATAAGAGTAATAAGTATAGTAATTGTCGTTCTATCGATCATATCTGCATAATATGGTTAATAATATGAGTTAGATTGATAATAATAAGAGTAATAAGTGTAGTAATTGTCGTTCTATCGATAATATAAGCATAATATGGCTAATAATATGAGTTAGATTGATAATACTAAGAGTAGTGAGTATAGTAATTGTCGTTCTATCGATCATATAAGCATAATATGGCTAATAATATGAGTTAGATTGATAATAATAAGAGTAATGAGTATAGTAATTGTAGTTCTATCGATCATATCTGCATAATATGGTTAATAATATGAGTTAGAATGATAATAATAAGAGTAATAAGTATAGTAATTGTCGTTCTATCGATCATATCTGCATAATATGGTTAATAATATGAGTTAGATTGATAATAGTGAGTGTAATAAGTATAGTGAATGTCGTTCTATCGATCATATCAGCATAATATGGGTAATAATATGAGTTGGGTTGATAATAATAAGAGTAATGAGTATAGTAATTGTAGTTCTATCGATCATATAAGCATAATGTGGCTAATAATATGAGTTAGACTCATAATAATAAGAGTAATAAGTATAGTAATTGTCGTTCTATCGATCATATAAGCATAATATGGCTAATAATATGAGTTAGATTTATAATAATAAGAGTAATAAGTATAGTAATTGTCGTTCTATCGATCATATACGCACAATATGGCTAATAATATGAGTTAGATTGATAATAATAAGAGTAATAAGTATAGTAATTGTCGTTCTATCGATCATATCTGCATAATATGGTTAATAATATGAGTTACATTGATAATAATAAGAGTAATAAGTATAGTAATTCACATTCTATCGATCATATATGCGTAATATGGCTA
Source organism: Megachile rotundata (assembly GCF_050947335.1). Lineage (NCBI taxonomy): Eukaryota > Metazoa > Arthropoda > Insecta > Hymenoptera > Megachilidae > Megachile > Megachile rotundata. Next base: position 181,437 of record NW_027473393.1, read on the forward strand.
ATAATATGAGTTCGATTGATAATAATAAGAGTAATAAGTACAGTAGTTGTCGTTCTATCGATCATATAAGCATAATAAGGCTAAAAATATGAGTTAGACTGATAATACTAAGAGTAGTGAGTATAGTAATTCTCATTCTATCGATCATATAAGCATAATATGGCTAATAATATGAGTTAGATTGATAATAATAAGAGTAATAAGTATAGTAATTGTTGTTCTCTCGATCATATGAGCATAATATGGCTAATAATATGAGTTAGAGTGATAATACTAAGAGTAGTGAGTATAGTAATTCTCATTCTATCGATCATATAAGCATAATATGGCTTATAATATGAGTTAGATTGATAATAATAACAGTAATAAGTATAGTAATTGTCGTTCTATCGATAATATAAGCATAATATGGCTAATAATATGAGTTAGATTGATAATACTAAGAGTAGTGAGTATAGTAATTGTCGTTATATCGATCATATAACCATAATATGGCTAATAGCATGAGTTAGATTGATAATAATAAGAGTAATGAGTATAGTAATTGTCGTTCTATCGATCATATCTGCATAATATGGCTAATAATATGAGTTAGATTGATAATAATAAGAGTAATGAGTATAGTAATTGTAGTTCTATCGATCATATCTGCATAATATGGTTAATAATATGAGTTAGAATGATAATAATAAGAGTAATAAGTATAGTAATTGTCGTTCTATCGATTATATCTGCATAATATGGTTAATAATATGAGTTAGATTGATAATAGTGAGTGTAATAAGTATAGTGAATGTCGTTCTATCGATCATATCAGCATAATATGGGTAATAATATGAGTTGGGTTGATAATAATAAGAGTAATGAGGATAGTAATTGTCGTTCTATCGATCATATAAGCATAATATGGCTAATAATATGAGTTAGATTGATAATAATAAGTGTAATAAGTATAGTAATTGTCGTTCTGTCGATCACAATTGCATAATATGGTTAATAATATGAGTTAGATTGATAATAATAAGAGTAATAAGTATAGTAATTGTCGTTATATCGATCATGTAACCATAATATGGCTAATAGCATGAGTTAGATTGATAATAATAAGAGTAATGAGTATAGTAATTGTCGTTCTATCGATCATATCTGCATAATATGGTTAATAATATGAGTTAGATTGATAATAGTGAGTGTAATAAATATAGTAATTGTCGTTCTATCGATCATATAAGCATAATATGGCTAATAATACGAGTTAGATTGATAATAATAAGTGTAATAAGTATAGTAATTGTCGTTCTGTCGATCATAATTGCATAATATGGTTAATAATATGAGTTAGATTGATAATAGTGAGTGTAATAAATATAGTAATTGTCGTTCTATCGCTCATATAAGCACAATATGGCTAATAATATGAGTTAGATTGATAATAATAAGAGTAATGAGGATAGTAATTGTCGTTCTATCGATCATATAAGCATAATATGGCTAACAATATGAGTTAGATTGATAATAATAAGAGTAATAAGTACAGTAATTGTCGTTCTATCGATCATATAAGCATAATAAGGCTAATAATATGAGTTAGATTGATAATAATAACAGTAATAAGTATAGTAATTGTCGTTCTATCGATAATATAAGCATAATATGGCTAATAATATGAGTTAGATTGATAATACTAAGAGTAGTGAGTATAGTAATTGTCGTTCTATCGATCATATAAGCATAATATGGCTAATAATATGAGTTAGATTGATAATAATAAGAGTAATGAGTATAGTAATTGTCGTTCTATCGATCATATAAGCATAATATGGCTAATAATATGAGTTAGATTTATAATAATAAGAGTAATAAGTATAGTAATTGTCGTTCTATCGATCATATAAGCACAATATGGCTAATAATATGAGTTAGATTGATAAGAATAAGAGTAATAAGTATAGTAATTGTCGTTCTATCGATCATATCTGCATAATATGGTTAATAATATGAGTTAGATTGATAATAATAAGAGTAATAAGTGTAGTAATTGTCGTTCTATCGATAATATAAGCATAATATGGCTAATAGCATGAGTTAGATTGATAATAATAAGAGTAGTGAGTATAGTAATTGTCGTTCTATCGATCATATCTGCATAATATGGTTAATAATATGAGTTAGATTGATAATAGTGAGTGTAATAAATATAGTAATTGTCGTTCTATCGCTCATGTAATCACAATATGGCTAATAATATGAGTTAGATTGATAATAATATGAGTAATAAGTATAGTAATTGTCGTTCTATCGATAATATAAGCATAATATGGCTAATAATATGAGTTAGATTGATAATACTAAGAGTAGTGAGTACAGTAATTGTCGTTCTATCGATCATATAAGCATAATATGGCTAATAATATGAGTTAGATTGATAATAATAAGAGTAATGAGTATAGTAATTGTTGTTCTATCGATCATATCTGCATAATACGGTTAATAATATGAGTTGGAATGATAATAATAAGAGTAATAAGTATAGTAATTGTCGTTCTATCGATCATCTGCATAATATGGTTAATAATATGAGTTAGATTGATAATAGTGAGTGTAATAAGTATAGTGAATGTCGTTCTATCGATCATATCAGCATAATATGGGTAATAATATGAGTTAGATTTATAATAATAAGAGTAATAAGTATAGTAATTGTCGTTCTATCGATCATATAAGCACAATATGGCTAATAATATGAGTTAGATTGATAATAATAAGAGTAATAAGTATAGTAATTGTCGTTCTATCGATCATATCTGCATAATATGGTTAATAATATGAGTTAGATTGATAATAATAAGAGTAATAAGTATAGTAATTGTCGTTCTATCGATCATATAAGCATAATATGGCTAATAATATGAGTTAGATTGATAATAATAAGAGTAATGAGTATAGTAATTGTAGTTCTATCGATCATATCTGCATAATATGGTTAATAATATGAGTTAGAATGATAATAATAAGAGTAATAAGTATAGTAATTGTCGTTCTATCGATCATATCTGCATAATATGGTTAATAATATGAGTTAGATTGATAATAGTGAGTGTAATAAGTATAGTGAATGTCGTTCTATCGATCATATCAGCATAATATGGGTAATAATATGATTTGGGTTGATAATAATAAGAGTAATGAGTATAGTAATTGTAGTTCTATCGATCATATAAGCATAATGTGGCTAATAATATGAGTTAGATTCAAAATAATAAGAGTAATAAGTATAGTAATTGTCGTTCTATCGATCATATAAGCATAATATGGCTAATAATATGAGTTAGATTTATAATAATAAGAGTAATAAGTACAGTAATTGTCGTTCTATCGATCATATACGCACAATATGGCTAATAATATGAGTTAGATTGATAATAATAAGAGTAATAAGTATAGTAATTGTCGTTCTATCGATCATATCTGCATAATATGGTTAATAATATGAGTTAGATTGATAATAATAAGAGTAATAAGTATAGTAATTGTCGTTCTATCGCTCATGTAATCACAATATGTCTAATAATATGAGTTAGATTGATAATAATAAGAGTAATAAGTATAGTGATTGTCGTTCTATCGATCATATAAGCATAATATGGCTAATAATATGAGTTAGATTGATAATAATAAGTGTAATAAGTATAGTAATTGTCGTTCTGTCGATCATAATTGCATAATATGGTTAATAATATGAGTTAGATTGATAATAATAAGAGCAATGAGTATAGTAATTGTCGTACTATCGATCATATAAGCATAATATGGCTAATAATATGAGTTACATTGATAATAATAAGTGTAAGAAGTATAGTAATTGTCGTTCGATCGATCATATAACCATAATATGGCTAATAGCATGAGTTGGATTGATAATAATAAGAGTAATGAGTATAGTAATTGTAGTTCTATCGATCATATAACCATAATATGGCTAATAATATGAGTTAGATTGATAATACTAAGAGTAGTGAGTATAGTAATTCTCGTTCTATCGATCATATAAGCATAATATGGCTAATAATATGAGTTAGATTGATAATAATAAGAGTAATAAGTACAGTAGTTGTCGTTCTATCGATCATATAAGCATAATAAGGCTAAAAATATGAGTTAGACTGATAATACTAAGAGTAGTGAGTATAGTAATTCTCATTCTATCGATCATATAAGCATAATATGGCTAATAATATGAGTTAGATTGATAATAATAAGAGTAATAAGTATAGTAATTGTTGTTCTCTCGATCATATGAGCATAATATGGCTAATAATATGAGTTAGAGTGATAATACTAAGAGTAGTGAGTATAGTAATTCTCATTCTATCGATCATATAAGCATAATATGGCTAATAATATGAGTTAGATTGATAATAATAACAGTAATAAGTATAGTAATTGTCGTTCTATCGATAATATAAGCATAATATGGATAATAATATGAGTTAAATTGATAATACTAAGAGTAGTGAGTATAGTAATTGTCGTTATATCGATCATATAACCATAATATGGCTAATAGCATGAGTTAGATTGATAATAATAAGAGTAATGAGTATAGTAATTGTCGTTCTATCTATCATATCTGCATAATATGGTTAATAATATGAGTTAGATTGATAATAGTGAGTGTAATAAATATAGTAATTGTCGTTCTATCGCTCATGTAATCACAATATGGGTAATAATATGAGTTAGATTGATAATAATATGAGTAATAAGTATAGTAATTGTCGTTCTATCGATCATATAAGCATAATATGGCTAATAATATGAGTTAGATTGATAATAATAAGTGTAATAAGTATAGTAATTGTCGTTCTGTCGATCATAATTGCATAATATGGTTAATAATATGAGTTAGATTGATAATAATAAGAGTAATAAGTATAGTAATTGTCGTTATATCGATCATGTAACCATAATATGGCTAATAGCATGAGTTAGATTGATAATAATAAGAGTAATGAGTATAGTAATTGTCGTTCTATCGATCATATCTGCATAATATGGTTAATAATATGAGTTAGATTGATAATAGTGAGTGTAATAAATATAGTAATTGTCGTTCTATCGATCATATAAGCATAATATGGCTAATAATACGAGTTAGATTGATAATAATAAGTGTAATAAGTATAGTAATTGTCGTTCTGTCGATCATAATTGCATAATATGGTTAATAATATCAGTTAGATTGATAATAATAAGAGCAATGAGTATAGTAATTGTCGTACTATCGATCATATAAGCATAATATGGCTAATAATATGAGTTAGATTGATAATAATAAGAGTAATAAGTATAGTGATTGTCGTTCTATCGATCATATAATCATAATATGGCTAATAATATGAGTTAGATTGATAATAATAAGTGTAATAAGTATAGTAATTGTCGTTCTGTCGATCATAATTGCATAATATGGTTAATAATATGAGTTAGATTGATAATAATAAGAGCAATGAGTATAGTAATTGTCGTACTATCGATCATATAAGCATAATATGGCTAATAATATGAGTTACATTGATAATAATAAGTGTAAGAAGTATAGTAATTGTCGTTCGATCGATCATATAACCATAATATGGCTAATAGCATGAGTTGGATTGATAATAATAAGAGTAATGAGTATAGTAATTGTAGTTCTATCGATCATATAACCATAATATGGCTAATAATATGAGTTAGATTGATAATACTAAGAGTAGTGAGTATAGTAATTCTCGTTCTATCGATCATATAAGCATAATATGGCTAATAATATGAGTTAGATTGATAATAATAAGAGTAATAAGTACAGTAGTTGTCTTTCTATCGATCATATAAGCATAATAAGGCTAAAAATATGAGTTAGACTGATAATACTAAGAGTAGTGAGTATAGTAATTCTCATTCTATCGATCATATAAGCATAATATGGCTAATAATATGAGTTAGATTGATAATAATAAGAGTAATAAGTATAGTAATTGTTGTTCTCTCGATCATATGAGCATAATATGGCTAATAATATGAGTTAGAGTGATAATACTAAGAGTAGTGAGTATAGTAATTCTCATTCTATCGATCATATAAGCATAATATGGCTAATAATATGAGTTAGATTGATAATAATAACAGTAATAAGTATAGTAATTGTCGTTCTATCGATAATATAAGCATAATATGGATAATAATATGAGTTAGATTGATAATACTAAGAGTAGTGAGTATAGTAATTGTCGTTATATCGATCATATAACCATAATATGGCTAATAGCATGAGTTAGATTGATAATAATAAGAGTAATGAGTATAGTAATTGTCGTTCTATCTATCATATCTGCATAATATGGTTAATAATATGAGTTAGATTGATAATAGTGAGTGTAATAAATATAGTAATTGTCGTTCTATCGCTCATTTAATCACAATATGGGTAATAATATGAGTTAGATTGATAATAATATGAGTAATAAGTATAGTAATTGTCGTTCTATCGATCATATAAGCATAATATGGCTAATAATATGAGTTAGATTGATAATAATAAGTGTAATAAGTATAGTAATTGTCGTTCTGTCGATCATAATTGCATAATATGGTTAATAATATGAGTTAGATTGATAATAATAAGAGTAATAAGTATAGTAATTGGCGTTATATCGATCATGTAACCATAATATGGCTAATAGCATGAGTTGGATTGATAATAATAAGAGTAATGAGTATAGTAATTGTCGTTCTATCGATCATATCTGCATAATATGGTTAATAATATGAGTTAGATTGATAATAGTGAGTGTAATAAATATAGTAATTGTCGTTCTATCGATCATATAAGCATAATATGGCTAATAATACGAGTTAGATTGATAATAATAAGTGTAATAAGTATAGTAATTGTCGTTCTGTCGATCATAATTGCATAATATGGTTAATAATATGAGTTAGATTGATAATAATAAGTGTAATAAGTATAGTAATTGTCGTTCTGTCGATCATAATTGCATAATATGGTTAATAATATGAGTTAGATTGATAATAATAAGAGCAATGAGTATAGTAATTGTCGTACTATCGATCATATAAGCATAATATGGCTAATAATATGAGTTACATTGATAATAATAAGTGTAAGAAGTATAGTAATTGTCGTTCTATCGATAATATAAGCATAATATGGCTAATAATATGAGTTAGATTGATAATACTAAGAGTAGTGAGTATAGTAATTGTCGTTCTATCGATCATATAAGCATAATATGGCTAATAATATGAGTTAGATTGATAATAATAAGAGTAATGAGTATAGTAATTGTCGTTCTATCGACCATATAAGCATAATATGGCTAATAATATGAGTTAGATTTATAATAATAAGAGTAATAAGTATAGTAATTGTCGTTCTATCGATCATATCTGCATAATATGGTTAATAATATGAGTTAGAATGATAATAATAAGAGTAATAAGTATAGTAATTGTCGTTCTATCGATCATATCTGCATAATATGGTTAATAATATGAGTTAGATTGATAATAGTGAGTGTAATAAGTATAGTGAATGTCGTTCTATCGATCATATCAGCATAATATGGGTAATAATATGATTTGGGTTGATAATAATAAGAGTAATGAGTATAGTAATTGTAGTTCTATCGATCATATAAGCATAATGTGGCTAATAATATGAGTTAGATTCAAAATAATAAGAGTAATAAGTATAGTAATTGTCGTTCTATCGATCATATAAGCATAATATGGCTAATAATATGAGTTAGATTTATAATAATAAGAGTAATAAGTATAGTAATTGTCGTTCTATCGATCATATACGCACAATATGGCTAATAATATGAGTTAGATTGATAATAATAAGAGTAATAAGTATAGTAATTGTCGTTCTATCGATCATATCTGCATAATATGGTTAATAATATGAGTTAGATTGATAATAATAAGAGTAATAAGTATAGTAATTGTCGTTCTATCGCTCATGTAATCACAATATGTCTAAAAATATGAGTTAGATTGATAATAATAAGAGTAATAAGTATAGTGATTGTCGTTCTATCGATCATATAATCATAATATGGCTAATAATATGAGTTAGATTGATAATAATAAGTGTAATAAGTATAGTAATTGTCGTTCTGTCGATCATAATTGCATAATATGGTTAATAATATGAGTTAGATTGATAATAATAAGAGCAATGAGTATAGTAATTGTCGTACTATCGATCATATAAGCATAATATGGCTAATAATATGAGTTACATTGATAATAATAAGTGTAAGAAGTATAGTAATTGTCGTTCGATCGATCATATAACCATAATATGGCTAATAGCATGAGTTGGATTGATAATAATAAGAGTAATGAGTATAGTAATTGTAGTTCTATCGATCATATAACCATAATATGGCTAATAATATGAGTTAGATTGATAATACTAAGAGTAGTGAGTATAGTAATTCTCGTTCTATCGATCATATAAGCATAATATGGCTAATAATATGAGTTAGATTGATAATAATAAGAGTAATAAGTACAGTAGTTGTCTTTCTATCGATCATATAAGCATAATAAGGCTAAAAATATGAGTTAGACTGATAATACTAAGAGTAGTGAGTATAGTAATTCTCATTCTATCGATCATATAAGCATAATATGGCTAATAATATGAGTTAGATTGATAATAATAAGAGTAATAAGTATAGTAATTGTTGTTCTCTCGATCATATGAGCATAATATGGCTAATAATATGAGTTAGAGTGATAATACTAAGAGTAGTGAGTATAGTAATTCTCATTCTATCGATCATATAAGCATAATATGGCTAATAATATGAGTTAGATTGATAATAATAACAGTAATAAGTATAGTAATTGTCGTTCTATCGATAATATAAGCATAATATGGATAATAATATGAGTTAGATTGATAATACTAAGAGTAGTGAGTATAGTAATTGTCGTTATATCGATCATATAACCATAATATGGCTAATAGCATGAGTTAGATTGATAATAATAAGAGTAATGAGTATAGTAATTGTCGTTCTATCTATCATATCTGCATAATATGGTTAATAATATGAGTTAGATTGATAATAGTGAGTGTAATAAATATAGTAATTGTCGTTCTATCGCTCATGTAATCACAATATGGGTAATAATATGAGTTAGATTGATAATAATATGAGTAATAAGTATAGTAATTGTCGTTCTATCGATCATATAAGCATAATATGGCTAATAATATGAGTTAGATTGATAATAATAAGTGTAATAAGTATAGTAATTGTCGTTCTGTCGATCATAATTGCATAATATGGTTAATAATATGAGTTAGATTGATAATAATAAGAGTAATAAGTATAGTAATTGTCGTTATATCGATCATGTAACCATAATATGGCTAATAGCATGAGTTGGATTGATAATAATAAGAGTAATGAGTATAGTAATTGTCGTTCTATCGATCATATCTGCATAATATGGTTAATAATATGAGTTAGATTGATAATAGTGAGTGTAATAAATATAGTAATTGTCGTTCTATCGATCATACAAGCATAATATGGCTAATAATACGAGTTAGATTGATAATAATAAGTGTAATAAGTATAGTAATTGTCGTTCTGTCGATCATAATTGCATAATATGGTTAATAATATGAGTTAGATTGATAATAATAAGTGTAATAAGTATAGTAATTGCCGTTCTGTCGATCATAATTGCATAATATGGTTAATAATATGAGTTAGATTGATAATAATAAGAGCAATGAGTATAGTAATTGTCGTACTATCGATCATATAAGCATAATATGGCTAATAATATGAGTTACATTGATAATAATAAGTGTAAGAAGTATAGTAATTGTCGTTCGATCGATCATATAACCATAATATGGCTAATAGCATGAGTTGGATTGATAATAATAAGAGTAATGAGTATAGTAATTGTAGTTCTATCGATCATATAACCATAATATGGCTAATAATATGAGTTAGATTGATAATACTAAGAGTAGTGAGTATAGTAATTCTCGTTCTATCGATCATATAAGCATAATATGGCTAATAATATGAGTTAGATTGATAATAATAAGAGTAATAAGTACAGTAGTTGTCTTTCTATCGATCATATAAGCATAATAAGGCTAAAAATATGAGTTAGACTGATAATACTAAGAGTAGTGAGTATAGTAATTCTCATTCTATCGATCATATAAGCATAATATGGCTAATAATATGAGTTAGATTGATAATAATAAGAGTAATAAGTATAGTAATTGTTGTTCTCTCGATCATATGAGCATAATATGGCTAATAATATGAGTTAGAGTGATAATACTAAGAGTAGTGAGTATAGTAATTCTCATTCTATCGATCATATAAGTATAATATGGCTAATAATATGAGTTAGATTGATAATAATAACAGTAATAAGTATAGTAATTGTCGTTCTATCGATAATATAAGCATAATATGGATAATAATATGAGTTAGATTGATAATACTAAGAGTAGTGAGTATAGTAATTGTCGTTATATCGATCATATAACCATAATATGGCTAATAGCATGAGTTAGATTGATAATAATAAGAGTAATGAGTATAGTAATTGTCGTTCTATCTATCATATCTGCATAATATGGTTAATAATATGAGTTAGATTGATAATAGTGAGTGTAATAAATATAGTAATTGTCGTTCTATCGCTCATGTAATCACAATATGGGTAATAATATGAGTTAGATTGATAATAATATGAGTAATAAGTATAGTAATTGTCGTTCTATCGATCATATAAGCATAATATGGCTAATAATATGAGTTAGATTGATAATAATAAGTGTAATAAGTATAGTAATTGTCGTTCTGTCGATCATAATTGCATAATATGGTTAATAATATGAGTTAGATTGATAATAATAAGAGTAATAAGTATAGTAATTGTCGTTCTATCGATAATATAAGCATAATATGGATAATAATATGAGTTAGATTGATAATACTAAGAGTAGTGAGTATAGTAATTGTCGTTATATCGATCATATAACCATAATATGGCTAATAGCATGAGTTAGATTGATAATAATAAGAGTAATGAGTATAGTAATTGTCGTTCTATCTATCATATCTGCATAATATGGTTAATAATATGAGTTAGATTGATAATAGTGAGTGTAATAAATATAGTAATTGTCGTTCTATCGCTCATGTAATCACAATATGGGTAATAATATGAGTTAGATTGATAATAATATGAGTAATAAGTATAGTAATTGTCGTTCTATCGATCATATAAGCATAATATGGCTAATAATATGAGTTAGATTGATAATAATAAGTGTAATAAGTATAGTAATTGTCGTTCTGTCGATCATAATTGCATAATATGGTTAATAATATGAGTTAGATTGATAATAATAAGAGTAATAAGTATAGTAATTGTCGTTATATCGATCATGTAACCATAATATGGCTAATAGCATGAGTTGGATTGATAATAATAAGAGTAATGAGTATAGTAATTGTCGTTCTATCGATCATATCTGCATAATATGGTTAATAATATGAGTTAGATTGATAATAGTGAGTGTAATAAATATAGTAATTGTCGTTCTATCGATCATATAAGCATAATATGGCTAATAATACGAGTTAGATTGATAATAATAAGTGTAATAAGTATAGTAATTGTCGTTCTGTCGATCATAATTGCATAATATGGTTAATAATATGAGTTAGATTGATAATAATAAGAGCAATGAGTATAGTAATTGTCGTACTATCGATCATATAAGCATAATATGGCTAACAATATGAGTTAGATTGATAATAATAAGAGTAATAAGTACAGTAATTGTCGTTCTATCGATCATATAAGCATAATAAGGCTAATAATATGAGTTAGATTGATAATAATAACAGTAATAAGTATAGTAATTGTCGTTCTATCGATAATATAAGCATAATATGGCTAATAATATGAGTTAGATTGATAATACTAAGAGTAGTGAGTATAGTAATTGTCGTTCTATCGATCATATAAACATAATATGGCTAATAATATGAGTTAGATTGATAATAATAAGAGTAATGAGTATAGTAATTGTCGTTCTATCGACCATATAAGCATAATATGGCTAATAATATGAGTTAGATTTATAATAATAAGAGTAATAAATATAGTAATTGTCGTTCTATCGATCATATAAGCACAATATGGCTAATAATATGAGTTAGATTGATAAGAATAAGAGTAATAAGTATAGTAATTGTCGTTCTATCGATCATATCTGCATAATATGGTTAATAATATGAGTTAGATTGATAATAATAAGAGTAATAAGTGTAGTAATTGTCGTTCTATCGATAATATAAGCATAATATGGCTAATAGCATGAGTTAGATTGATAATAATAAGAGTAATGAGTATAGTAATTGTCGTTCTATCGATCATATCTGCATAATATGGTTAATAATATGAGTTAGAATGATAATAATAAGAGTAATAAGTATAGTAATTGTCGTTCTATCGATCATATCTGCATAATATGGTTAATAATATGAGTTAGATTGATAATAGTGAGTGTAATAAGTATAGTGAATGTCGTTCTATCGATCATATCAGCATAATATGGGTAATAATATGAGTTGGGTTGATAATAATAAGAGTAATGAGTATAGTAATTGTAGTTCTATCGATCATATAAGCATAATGTGGCTAATAATATGAGTTAGATTCATAATAATAAGAGTAATAAGTATAGTAATTGTCGTTCTATCGATCATATAAGCATAATATGGCTAATAATATGAGTTAGATTTATAATAATAAGAGTAATAAGTATAGTAATTGTCGTTCTATCGATCATATACGCACAATATGGCTAATAATATGAGTTAGATTGATAATAATAAGAGTAATAAGTATAGTAATTGTCGTTCTATCGATCATATAAGCATAATAAGGCTAATAATATGAGTTAGATTGATAATAATAACAGTAATAAGTATAGTAATTGTCGTTCTATCGATCATATCTGCATAATATGGTTAATAATATGAGTTAGATTGATAATAGTGAGTGTAATAAATATAGTAATTGTCGTTCTATCGCTCATGTAATCACAATGTGGCTAATAATATGAGTTAGATTCATAATAATAAGAGTAATAAGTATAGTAATTGTCGTTCTATCGATCATATAAGCATAATATGGCTAATAATATGAGTTAGATTTATAATAATAAGAGTAATAAGTATAGTAATTGTCGTTCTATCGATCATATACGCACAATATGGCTAATAATATGAGTTAGATTGATAATAATAAGAGTAATAAGTATAGTAATTGTCGTTCTATCGATCATATCTGCATAATATGGTTAATAATATGAGTTAGATTGATAATAATAAGAGTAATAAGTATAGTAATTGTCGTTCTATCGATCATATAAGCATAATATGGCTAATAATATGAGTTAGATTTATAATAATAAGAGTAATAAGTATAGTAATTGTCGTTCTATCGATCATATACGCACAATATGGCTAATAATATGAGTTAGATTGATAATAATAAGAGTAATAAGTATAGTAATTGTCGTTCTATCGATCATATCTGCATAATATGGTTAATAATATGAGTTAGATTGATAATAATAAGAGTAATAAGTATAGTAATTGTCGTTCTATCGCTCATGTAATCACAATATGGCTAATAATATGAGTTAGATTGATAATAATAAGAGTAATAAGTATAGTGATTGTCGTTCTATCGATAATATAAGCATAATATGGCTAATAATACGAGTTAGATTGATAATAATAAGTGTAATAAGTATATTAATTGTCGTTCTGTCGATCATAATTGCATAATATGGTTAATAATATGAGTTAGATTGATAATAATAAGAGCAATGAGTATAGTAATTGTCGTACTATCGATCATATAAGCATAATATTGCTAACAATATGAGTTAGATTGATAATAATAAGAGTAATAAGTACAGTAATTGTCGTTCTATCGATCATATAAGCATAATAAGGCTAATAACATGAGTTAGATTGATAATAATAACAGTAATAAGTATAGTAATTGTCGTTCTATCGATCATATCTGCATAATATGGTTAATAATATGAGTTAGATTGATAATAGTGAGTGTAATAAATATAGTAATTGTCGTTCTATCGCTCATGTAATCACAATATGGCTAATAATATGAGTTAGATTGATAATAATATGAGTAATAAGTATAGTAATTGTCGTTCTATCGATAATATAAGCATAATATGGCTAATAATATGAGTTAGATTGATAATACTAAGAGTAGTGAGTATAGTAATTGTCGTTCTATCGATCATATAAGCATAATATGGCTAATAATATGAGTTAGATTGATAATAATAAGAGTAATGAGTATAGTAATTGTTGTTCTATCGATCATATCTGCATAATACGGTTAATAATATGAGTTGGAATGATAATAATAAGAGTAATAAGTATAGTAATTGTCGTTCTATCGATCATCTGCATAATATGGTTAATAATATGAGTTAGATTGATAATAGTGAGTGTAATAAGTATAGTGAATGTCGTTCTAACGATCATATCAGCATAATATGGGTAATAATATGAGTTAGATTTATAATAATAAGAGTAATAAGTATAGTAATTGTCGTTCTATCGATCATATAAGCACAATATGGCTAATAATATGAGTTAGATTGATAATAATAAGAGTAATAAGTATAGTAATTGTCGTTCTATCGATCATATAAGCATAATAAGGCTAATAATATGAGTCAGATTGATAATAATAACAGTAATAAGTATAGTAATTGTCGTTCTATCGATAATATAAGCATAATATGGCTAATAATATGAGTTAGATTGATAATACTAAGAGTAGGGAGTATAGTAATTGTCGTTCTATCGATCATATAAGCATAATAAGGCTAATAATATGAGTTAGAGTGATAATAATAAGAGTAATAAGTATAGTATTTGTCGTTCTATCGATCATATAAGCATAATATGGCTAATAATATGAGTTAGATTGATAATAATAAGAGTAATGAGTATAGTAATTGTAGTTCTATCGATCATATCTTCATAATATGGTTAATAATATGAGTTAGAATGATAATAATAAGAGTAATAAGTATAGTAATTGTCGTTCTATCGATCATATAAGCATAATATGGCTAATAATATGAGTTAGATTGATAATACTAAGAGTAGTGAGTATAGTAATTGTCGTTATATCGATCACATAACCATAATATGGCTAATAGCATGAGTTAGATTGATAATAATAAGAGTAATGAGTATAGTAATTGTCGTTCTATCGATCATATCTGCATAATATGGTTAATAATATGAGTTAGATTGATAATAGTGAGTGTAATAAATATAGTAATTGTCGTTCTATCGCTCATGTAATCACAATATGGCTAATAATATGAGTTAGATTGATAATAATATGAGTAATAAGTATAGTAATTGTCGTTCTATCGATCATATAAGCATAATATGGCTAATAATATGAGTTAGATTGATAATAATAAGAGTAATGAGTATAGTAATTGTAGTTCTATCGATCATATCTTCATAATATGGTTAATAATATGAGTTAGAATGATAATAATAAGAGTAATAAGTATAGTAATTGTCGTTCTATCGATCATATCTGCATAATATGGTTAATAATATGAGTTAGATTGATAATAGTGAGTGTAATAAGTATAGTGAATGTCGTTCTATCGATCTTATCAGCATAATATGGGTAATAATATGAGTTGGGTTGATAATAATAAGAGTAATGAGGATAGTAATTGTCGTTCTATCGATCATATAAGCATAATATGGCTAATAATATGAGTTAGGTTTATAATAATAAGAGTAATAAGTATAGTAATTGTCGTTCTATCGATCATATAAGCACAATATGGCTAATAATATGAGTTAGATTGATAATAATAAGAGTAATAAGTATAGTAATTGTCGTTCTATCGATCATATCTGCATAATATGGTTAATAATATGAGCTAGATTGATAATAATAAGAGTAATAAGTATAGTAATTGTCATTATATCGATCATATAACCATAATATGGCTAATAGCATGAGTTAGATTGATAATAATAAGAGTAATAAGTACAGTAGTTGTCGTTCTATCGATCATATAAGCATAATAAGGCTAAAAATATGAGTTAGAGTGATAATACTAAGAGTAGTGAGTATAGTAATTCTCATTCTATCGATCATATAAGCATAATATGGCTAATAATATGAGTTAGATTGATAATAATAAGAGTAATAAGTATAGTAATTGTTGTTCTCTCGATCATATGAGCATAATATGGCTAATAATATGAGTTAGAGTGATAATACTAAGAGTAGTGAGTATAGTAATTCTCATTCTATCGATCATATAAGCATAATATGGCTAATAATATGAGTTAGATTGATAATAATAACAGTAATAAGTATAGTAATTGTCGTTCTATCGATAATATAAGCATAATATGGATAATAATATGAGTTAGATTGATAATACTAAGAGTAGTGAGTATAGTAATTGTCGTTATATCGATCATATAACCATAATATGGCTAATAGCATGAGTTAGATTGATAATAATAAGAGTAATGAGTATAGTAATTGTCGTTCTATCGATCATATCTGCATAATATGGTTAATAATATGAGTTAGATTGATAATAGTGAGTGTAATAAATATAGTAATTGTCGTTCTATCGCTCATGTAATCACAATATGGCTAATAATATGAGTTAGATTGATAATAATATGAGTAATAAGCATAGTAATTGTCGTTCTATCGATCATATAAGCATAATATGGCTAATAATATGAGTTAGATTGATAATAATAAGAGTAATGAGTATAGTAATTGTAGTTCTATCGATCATATCTGCATAATATGGTTAATAATATGAGTTAGAATGATAATAATAAGAGTAATAAGTATAGTAATTGTCGTTCTATCGATCATATCTGCATAATATGGTTAATAATATGAGTTAGATTGATAATAGTGAGTGTAATAAGTATAGTGAATGTCGTTCTATCGATCATATCAGCATAATGTGGGTAATAGTATGAGTTGGGTTGATAATAATAAGAGTAATGAGGATAGTAATTGTCGTTCTATCGATCATATAAGCATAATATGGCTAATAATATGAGTTAGATTGATAATAATAATTGTAATAAGTATAGTAATTGTCGTTCTGTCGATCATAATTGCATAATATGGTTAATAATATGAGTTAGATTGATAATAATAAGAGCAATGAGTATAGTAATTGTCGTACTATCGATCATATAAGCATAATATGGCTAATAATATGAGTTAGATTGATAATAATAAGTGTAAGAAGTATAGTAATTGTCGTTCTATCGATCATATCTGCATAATATGGTTAATAATATGAGTTAGATTGATAATAATAAGAGTAATAAGTATAGTAATTGTCGTTATATCGATCATGTAACCATAATATGGCTAATAGCATGAGTTAGATTGATAATAATAAGAGTAATGAGTATAGTAATTGTCGTTCTATCGATCATATCTGCATAATATGGTTAACAATATGAGTTAGATTGATAATAGTGAGTGTAATAAATATAGTAATTGTCGTTCTATCGATCATATAAGCATAATATGGCTAATAATATGAGTTAGATTGATAATAATAAGTGTAATAAGTATAGTAATTGTCGTTCTGTCGATCATAATTGCATAATATGGTTAATAATATAAGTTAGATTGATAATAATAAGAGCAATGAGTATAGTAATTGTCGTACTATCGATCATATAAGCATAATATGGCTAATAATATGAGTTAGATTGATAATAATAAGTGTAAGAAGTATAGTAATTGTCGTTCGATCGATCATATCTGCATAATATGGCTAATAATATGAGTTAGGTTTATAATAATAAGAGTAATAAGTATAGTAATTGTCGTTCTATCGATCATATAAGCACAATATGGCTAATAATATGAGTTAGATTGATAATAATAAGAGGAATAAGTATAGTAATTGTCGTTCTATCGATCATATCTGCATAATATGGTTAATAATATGAGTTAGATTGATAATAATAAGAGTAATAAGTATAGTAATTGTCGTTATATCGATCATATAACCATAATATGGCTAATAGCATGAGTTGGATTGATAATAATAAGAGTAATGAGTATAGTAATTGTAGTTCCATCGATCATATAACCATAATATGGCTAATAATATGAGTTAGATTGATAATACTAAGAGTAGTGAGTACAGTAATTCTCGTTCTATCGATCATATAAGCATAATATGGCTAATAATATGAGTTAGATTGATAACAATAAGAGTAATAAGTACAGTAGTTGTCGTTCTATCGATCATATAAGCATAATAAGGCTAAAAATATGAGTTAGAGTGATAATACTAAGAGTAGTGAGTATAGTAATTCTCATTCTATCGATCATATAAGCATAATATGGCTAATAATATGAGTTAGATTGATAATAATAAGAGTAATAAGTATAGTAATTGTTGTTCTCTCGATCATATGAGCATAATATGGCTAATAATATGAGTTAGAGTGATAATACTAAGAGTAGTGAGTATAGTAATTCTCATTCTATCGATCATATAAGCATAATATGGCCAATAATATGAGTTAGATTGATAATAATAACAGTAATAAGTATAGTAATTGTCGTTCTATCGATAATATAAGCATAATATGGATAATAATATGAGTTAGATTGATAATACTAAGAGTAGTGAGTATAGTAATTGTCGTTATATCGATCATATAACCATAATATGGCTAATAGCATGAGTTAGATTGATAATAATAAGAGTAATGAGTATAGTAATTGTCGTTCTATCGATCATATCTGCATAATATGGTTAATAATATGAGTTAGATTGATAATAGTGAGTGTAATAAATATAGTAATTGTCGTTCTATCGCTCATGTAATCACAATATGGCTAATAATATGAGTTAGATTGATAATAATATGAGTAATAAGTATAGTAATTGTCGTTCTATCCATCATATAAGCATAATATGGCTAATAATATGAGTTAGATTGATAATAATAAGAGTAATGAGTATAGTAATTGTAGTTCTATCGATCATATCTGCATAATATGGTTAATAATATGAGTTAGAATGATAATAATAAGAGTAATAAGTATAGTAATTGTCGTTCTATCGATCATATCTGCATAATATGGTTAATAATATGAGTTAGATTGATAATAGTGAGTGTCATAAGTATAGTGAATGTCGTTCTATCGATCATATCAGCATAATATGGGTAATAATATGAGTTGGGTTGATAATAATAAGAGTAATGAGGATAGTAATTGTCGTTCTATCGATCATATAAGCATAATATGGCTAATAATATGAGTTAGATTGATAATAATAATTGTAAGAAGTATAGTAATTGTCGTTCTATCGATCATATCTGCATAATATGGTTAATAATATGAGTTAGATTGATAATAATAAGAGTAATAAGTATAGTAATTGTCGTTATATCGATCATGTAACCATAATATGGCTAATAGCATGAGTTAGATTGATAATAATAAGAGTAATGAGTATAGTAATTGTCGTTCTATCGATCATATCTGCATAATATGGTTAACAATATGAGTTAGATTGATAATAGTGAGTGTAATAAATATAGTAATTGTCGTTCTATCGATCATATAAGCATAATATGGCTTATAATATGAGTTAGATTGATAATAATAAGTGTAATAAGTATAGTAATTGTCGTTCTGTCGATCGTAATTGCATAATATGGTTAATAATATGAGTTAGATTGATAATAATAAGAGCAATGAGTATAGTAATTGTCGTACTATCGATCATATAAGCATAATATGGCTAATAATATGAGTTAGATTGATAATAATAAGTGTAAGAAGTATAGTAATTGTCGTTCGATCGATCATATCTGCATAATATGGTTAATAATATGAGTTAGATTGATAATAATAAGAGTAATGAGTATAGTAATTGTCGTTCTATCGATCATATAAGCATAATATGGCTAATAATGTGAGTTAGATTGATAATAGTGAGTGTAATAAGTATAGAAATTGTCGTTCTATCGATCATATCTGTATAATGTGGTTAATAATATGAGTTAGATTGATAATAATAAGAGTAATGAGTATAGTAATTGTCGTACTATCGATCATATAAGCCTAATATGGCTAATAATATGAGGTAGATTGATAATACTAAGAGTAGTGAGTATAGTAATTCTCGTTCTATCGATCATATAAGCATAATATGGCTAATAATATGAGTTAGGTTTATAATAATAAGAGTAATAAGTATAGTAATTGTCGTTCTATCGATCATATAAGCACAATATGGCCAATAATATGAGTTAGATTGATAATAGTGAGTGTAATAAGTATAGTAATTGTAGTTCTATTGCTCATATAAGCATAATATGGTTAATAATATGCGATAGATTGATAATAATAAGAGTAATGAGTATAGTAATTGTCGTCCTATCGATCATATCTGCATAATATGGTTAATAATATGAGTTAGATTGACAATAGTGAGTGTAATAAGTATAGTAATTGTCGTTCTATCGATCATATAAGCATAATATGGCTAATAATATGAGTTAGATTGATAATAATAAGAGTAATGAGTATAGCAATTGTCGTTCTATCGATCATATAAGCATAATATGGTTAATAATATGAGTTAGATTGATAACAGTGAGTGTAATAAGTATAGTAATTGTACTTCTATTGCTCATATAAGCATAATATGGTTAATAATATGCGTTAGATTGATAATAATAAGAGTAATGAGTATAGTAATTGTCGTTCTAGCGATCATATAAGCATAATATGGCTAATAATATGAGTTAGATTGATAATAATAAGAGTAATAAGTATAGTAATTGTCGTTCTATCGATCATATCTGCATAATATGGTTCATAATATGAGTTAGATTGATAACAGTGAGTGTAATAAGTATAGTAATTGTAGTTCTATTGCTCATATAAGCATAATATAGGTAGTAATATGCGATAGATTGATAATAATAAGAGTAATAAGTATAGTAATTGTCGTTCTATCGATCACATAAGCATAATATGGCTAATAATGTGAGTTAGATTGATAATAGTAAGAGTAATAAGTATAGTAATTATCGTTCTACCGATCATATAAGCATAATATGGCTAATAATATGAGTTAGATTGATAATAGTGAGTGTAATAAGTATAGTAATTGTAGTTCTATTGCTCATATAAGCATAATATAGGTAGTAATATGCGATAGATTGATAATGATAAGAGTAATAAGTATAGTAATTGTCGTTCTATCGATCACATAAGCATAATATGGCTAATAATGTGAGTTAGATTGATAATAGTAAGAGTAATAAGTATAGTAATTATCGTTCTACCGATCATATAAGCATAATATGGCTAATAATATGAGTTAGATTGATAACAGTGAGTGTAATAAGTATAGTAATTGTCGATCTATCGATCATATAAGCATAATATGGCTAATAATATGAGTTAGATTGGTAATGGTGAGTGTAATAAGTATAGTAATTGTAGTTCTATTGCTCATATAAGCATAATATGGTTAATAATATGCGATAGATTGATAATAATAAGAGTAATGAGTATAGTAAATGTCGTCCTATCAATCATATTTGCATAATATGGTTAATAATATGAGTTAGATTGACAATAGTGAGTGTAATAAGTATAGTAATTGTCGTTCTATCGATCATATAAGCATAATATGGCTAATAATATGAGTTAGATTGATAATAATAAGAGTAATGAGTATAGCAATTGTCGTTCTATCGATCATATAAGCATAATATGGTTAATAATATGAGTTAGATTGATAACAGTGAGTGTAATAAGTATAGTAATTGTACTTCTATTGCTCATATAAGCATAATATGGTTAATAATATGCGTTAGATTGATAATAATAAGAGTAATGAGTATAGTAATTGTCGTTCTAGCGATCATATAAGCATAATATGGCTAATAATATGAGTTAGATTGATAATAATAAGAGTAATAAGTATAGTAATTGTCGTTCTATCGATCATATCTGCATAATATGGTTCATAATATGAGTTAGATTGATAATAGTGAGTGTAATAAGTATAGTAATTGTAGTTCTATTGCTCATATAAGCATAATATAGGTAGTAATATGCGATAGATTGATAATAATAAGAGTAATAAGTATAGTAATTGTCGTTCTATCGATCACATAAGCATAATATGGCTAATAATGTGAGTTAGATTGATAATAGTAAGAGTAATAAGTATAGTAATTATCGTTCTACCGATCATATAAGCATAATATGGCTAATAATATGAGTTAGATTGATAACAGTGAGTGTAATAAGTATAGTAATTGTCGATCTATCGATCATATAAGCATAATATGGCTAATAATATGAGTTAGATTGGTAATGGTGAGTGTAATAAGTATAGTAATTGTAGTTCTATTGCTCATATAAGCATAATATGGTTAATAATATGCGATAGATTGATAATAATAAGAGTAATGAGTATAGTAAATGTCGTCCTATCAATCATATTTGCATAATATGGTTAATAATATGAGTTAGATTGACAATAGTGAGTGTAATAAGTATAGTAATTGTCGTTCTATCGATCACATAAGCATAATATGGCTAATAATATGAGATAGATGGATAATAATAAGAGCAATAAGTATAGTAATTGTCGTCCTATCGAGCATATCTGCATAATATGGTCCATACTATGAGTTAGATTGATAACAGTGAGTGTCATAAGTATAGTAATTGTACTTCTATTGCTCATATAAGCATTATATGGTTAATAATATGCGTTAGATTGATAATAATAAGAGTAATGAGTATAGTAATTGTCGTTCTAGCGATCATATAAGCATAATATGGCTAATAATATGAGTTAGATTGATAAAAATAAGAGTAATAAGTATAGTAATTGTCGTTCTATCGATCATATCTGCATAATATGGTTCATAATATGAGTTAGATTGATAATAGTGAGTGTAATAAGTATAGTAATTGTAGTTCTATTGCTCATATAAGCATAATATGGTTAATAATATGCGATAGATTGATAATAATAAGAGTAATGAGTATAGTAATTGTCGTCCTATCGATCATATCTGCATAATATGGTTAATAATATGAGTTAGATTGACAATAGTGAGTGTAATAAGTATAGTAATTGTCGTTCTATCGATCATATAAGCATAATATGGCTAATAATATGAGTTAGATTGATAATAATAAGAGTAATGAGTATAGCAATTGTCGTTCTATCGATCATATAAGCATAATATGGTTAATAATATGAGTTAGATTGATAACAGTGAGTGTAATAAGTATAGTAATTGTACTTCTATTGCTCATATAAGCATAATATGGTTAATAATATGCGTTAGATTGATAATAATAAGAGTAATGAGTATAGTAATTGTCGTTCTAGCGATCATATAAGCATAATATGGCTAATAATATGAGTTAGATTGATAATAATAAGAGTAATAAGTATAGTAATTGTCGTTCTATCGATCATATCTGCATAATATGGTTCATAATATGAGTTAGATTGATAATAGTGAGTGTAATAAGTATAGTAATTGTAGTTCTATTGCTCATATAAGCATAATATAGGTAGTAATATGCGATAGATTGATAATAATAAGAGTAATAAGTATAGTAATTGTCGTTCTATCGATCACATAAGCATAATATGGCTAATAATGTGAGTTAGATTGATAATAGTAAGAGTAATAAGTATAGTAATTATCGTTCTACCGATCATATAAGCATAATATGGCTAATAATATGAGTTAGATTGATAACAGTGAGTGTAATAAGTATAGTAATTGTCGATCTATCGATCATATAAGCATAATATGGCTAATAATATGAGTTAGATTGGTAATGGTGAGTGTATTAAATATAGTAATTGTAGTTCTATTGCTCATATAAGCATAATATGGTTAATAATATGCGATAGATTGATAATAATAAGAGTAATGAGTATAGTAAATGTCGTCCTATCAATCATATTTGCATAATATGGTTAATAATATGAGTTAGATTGACAATAGTGAGTGTAATAAGTATAGTAATTGTCGTTCTATCGATCACATAAGCATAATATGGCTAATAATATGAGATAGATGGATAATAATAAGAGTAATAAGTATAGTAATTGTCGTCCTATCGAGCATATCTGCATAATATGGTTCATAATATGAGTTAGATTGATAACAGTGAGTGTCATAAGTATAGTAATTGTACTTCTATTGCTCATATAAGCATTATATGGTTAATAATATGCGTTAGATTGATAATAATAAGAGTAATGAGTATAGTAATTGTCGTTCTAGCGATCATATAAGCATAATATGGCTAATAATATGAGTTAGATTGATAATAATAAGAGTAATAAGTATAGTAATTGTCGTCCTATCGAGCATATCTGCATAATATGGTCCATAATATGAGTTAGATTGATAACAGTGGGTGTAATAAGTATAGTAATTGTACTTCTATTGCTCATATAAGCATAATATGGTTAATAATATGCGTTAGATTGATAATAATAAGAGTAATAAGTATAGTAATTGTCGTTCTAGCGATCATATAAGCATAATATGGCTAATAATATGAGTTAGATTGATAATAATAAGAGTAATAAGTATAGTAATTGTCGTTCTATCGATCATATCTGCATAATATGGTTCATAATATGAGTTAGATTGATAATAGTGAGTGTAATAAGTATAGTAATTGTAGTGCTATTGCTCATATAAGCATAATATAGGTAGTAATATGCGATAGATTGATAATAATAAGAGTAATAAGTATAGTAATTGTCGTTCTATCGATCACATAAGCATAATATGGCTAATAATGTGAGTTAGATTGATAATAGTAAGAGTAATAAGTATAGTAATTATCGTTCTACCGATCATATAAGCATAATATGGCTAATAATATGAGTTAGATTGATAACATTGAGTGTAATAAGTATAGTAATTGTCGATCTATCGATCATATAAGCATAATATGGCTAATAATATGAGTTAGATTGGTAATGGTGAGTGTAATAAGTATAGTAATTGTAGTTCTATTGCTCATATAAGCATAATATGGTTAATAATATGCGATAGATTGATAATAATAAGAGTAATGAGTATAGTAAATGTCGTCCTATCAATCATATTTGCATAATATGGTTAATAATATGAGTTAGATTGACAATAGTGAGTGTAATAAGTATAGTAATTGTCGTTCTATCGATCACATAAGCATAATATGGCTAATAATATGAGATAGATGGATAATAATAAGAGCAATATGTATAGTAATTGTCGTCCTATCGAGCATATCTGCATAATATGGTCCATACTATGAGTTAGATTGATAACAGTGAGTGTCATAAGTATAGTAATTGTACTTCTATTGCTCATATAAGCATTATATGGTTAATAATATGCGTTAGATTGATAATAATAAGAGTAATGAGTATAGTAATTGTCGTTCTAGCGATCATATAAGCATAATATGGCTAATAATATGAGTTAGATTGATAAAAATAAGAGTAATAAGTATAGTAATTGTCGTTCTATCGATCATATCTGCATAATATGGTTCATAATATGAGTTAGATTGATAATAGTGAGTGTAATAAGTATAGTAATTGTAGTTCTATTGCTCATATAAGCATAATATGGTTAATAATATGCGATAGATTGATAATAATAAGAGTAATGAGTATAGTAATTGTCGTCCTATCGATCATATCTGCATAATATGGTTAATAATATGAGATAGATTGACAATAGTGAGTGTAATAAGTATAGTAATTGTCGTCTGTCGATCATATAAGCATAATATGGCTAATAATATGAGTTAGATTGATAATAATAAGAGTAATAAGTATAGTAATTGTCGTTCTATCGATCATATCTGCATAATATGGTTAATAATATGAGTTAAATTGATAATAGTGAGTGTAATAAGTATTGTAATTGTCGTTCTGTCGTCCATATAAGCATAATATGGCTAATACTACAAGCTAGATTGATAATAATAAGAGTAATAAGTATAGTAATTGTCGTTCTGTCGATCATATTTGCATAATATGGTTAATAATATGAGTTAGATAAACAATAGTGAGTGTAATAAGTATAGTAATTGTCGTTCTATCGATCACATAAGCATAATATGGCTAATAATATGAGATAGATCGATAATAATAAGAGTAATAAGTATAGTAATTGTCGTCCTATCGAGCATATCTGCATAATATGGTTCATAATATGAGTTAGATTGATAACAGTGAGTGTAATAGGTATAGTAATTGTACTTCTATTGCTCATATAAGCATAATATGGTTAATAATATGCGTTAGATTGATAATAATAAGAGTAATGAGTATAGTAATTGTCGTTCTAGCGATCATATAAGCATAATATGGCTAATAATATGAGTTAGATTGATAATAATAAGAGTAATAAGTATAGTAATTGTCGTTCGATCGATCATATCTGCATAATATGGTTCATAATATAAGTTAGATTGATAATAGTGAGTGTAATAAGTATAGTAATTGTAGTTCTATTGCTCATATAAGCATAATATGGGTAGTAATATGCGATAGATTGATAATAATAAGAGTAATAAGTATAGTAATTGTCGTTCTATCGATCACATAAGCATAATATGGCTAATAATGTGAGTTAGATTGATAATAGTAAGAGTAATAAGTATAGTAATTATCGTTCTACCGATCATATAAGCATAATATGGCTAATAATATGAGTTAGATTGATAACAGTGAGTGTAATAAGTATAGTAATTGTCGATCTATCGATCATATAAGCATAATATGGCTAATAATATGGGTTAGATTGATAATGATAAGAGTAATAATTATAGTAATTGTCGTTCTATCGATCATATAAGCATGATATGGCTAATAATATGAGTTAGATTGATTATAATAAGAGTAATAAGTATAGTAATTGTCGTTCTATCGATCATATCTGCATAATATGGTTAATAATATGAGTTAGATTGGTAATGGTGAGTGTAATAAGTATAGTAATTGTAGTTGTATTGCTCATATAAGCATAATATGGTTAATAATATGCGATAGATTGATAGTAATAAGAGTAATGAGTATAGTAATTGCCGTTCTATCGATCACATAAGCATAATATGGCCAATAAAATGAGTTAGATTGATAATAATAAGAGTAATGAGTATAGTAATTGTCGTTCTATCGATCACATAAGCATAATATGGCTAATAATATGAGTTAGATTGATAATAATAAGAGTAACCAGTATAGTAATTGTCGTTCTATCGATCATATAAGCATAATATGGCTAATAATATGAGTTAGATTGATAATAATAAGAGTAATGAGTATAGCAATTGTCGTTCTATCGATCATATAAGCATAATATGGTTAATAATATGAGTTAGATTGATAACAGTGAGTGTAATAAGTATAGTAATTGTACTTCTATTGCTCATATAAGCATAATATGGTTAATAATATGCGTTAGATTGATAATAATAAGAGTAATGAGTATAGTAATTGTCGTTCTAGCGATCATATAAGCATAATATGGCTAATAATATGAGTTAGATTGATAATAATAAGAGTAATAAGTATAGTAATTGTCGTTCTATCGATCATATCTGCATAATATGGTTCATAATATGAGTTAGATTGATAATAGTGAGTGTAATAAGTATAGTAATTGTAGTTCTATTGCTCATATAAGCATAATATAGGTAGTAATATGCGATAGATTGATAATAATAAGAGTAATAAGTATAGTAATTGTCGTTCTATCGATCACATAAGCATAATATGGCTAATAATGTGAGTTAGATTGATAATAGTAAGAGTAATAAGTATAGTAATTATCGTTCTACCGATCATATAAGCATAATATGGCTAATAATATGAGTTAGATTGATAATAGTGAGTGTAATAAGTATAGTAATTGTAGTTCTATTGCTCATATAAGCATAATATAGGTAGTAATATGCGATAGATTGATAATGATAAGAGTAATAAGTATAGTAATTGTCGTTCTATCGATCACATAAGCATAATATGGCTAATAATGTGAGTTAGATTGATAATAGTAAGAGTAATAAGTATAGTAATTATCGTTCTACCGATCATATAAGCATAATATGGCTAATAATATGAGTTAGATTGATAACAGTGAGTGTAATAAGTATAGTAATTGTCGATCTATCGATCATATAAGCATAATATGGCTAATAATATGAGTTAGATTGGTAATGGTGAGTGTAATAAGTATAGTAATTGTAGTTCTATTGCTCATATAAGCATAATATGGTTAATAATATGCGATAGATTGATAATAATAAGAGTAATGAGTATAGTAAATGTCGTCCTATCAATCATATTTGCATAATATGGTTAATAATATGAGTTAGATTGACAATAGTGAGTGTAATAAGTATAGTAATTGTCGTTCTATCGATCATATAAGCATAATATGGCTAATAATATGAGTTAGATTGATAATAATAAGAGTAATGAGTATAGCAATTGTCGTTCTATCGATCATATAAGCATAATATGGTTAATAATATGAGTTAGATTGATAACAGTGAGTGTAATAAGTATAGTAATTGTACTTCTATTGCTCATATAAGCATAATATGGTTAATAATATGCGTTAGATTGATAATAATAAGAGTAATGAGTATAGTAATTGTCGTTCTAGCGATCATATAAGCATAATATGGCTAATAATATGAGTTAGATTGATAATAATAAGAGTAATAAGTATAGTAATTGTCGTTCTATCGATCATATCTGCATAATATGGTTCATAATATGAGTTAGATTGATAATAGTGAGTGTAATAAGTATAGTAATTGTAGTTCTATTGCTCATATAAGCATAATATAGGTAGTAATATGCGATAGATTGATAATAATAAGAGTAATAAGTATAGTAATTGTCGTTCTATCGATCACATAAGCATAATATGGCTAATAATGTGAGTTAGATTGATAATAGTAAGAGTAATAAGTATAGTAATTATCGTTCTACCGATCATATAAGCATAATATGGCTAATAATATGAGTTAGATTGATAACAGTGAGTGTAATAAGTATAGTAATTGTCGATCTATCGATCATATAAGCATAATATGGCTAATAATATGAGTTAGATTGGTAATGGTGAGTGTAATAAGTATAGTAATTGTAGTTCTATTGCTCATATAAGCATAATATGGTTAATAATATGCGATAGATTGATAATAATAAGAGTAATGAGTATAGTAAATGTCGTCCTATCAATCATATTTGCATAATATGGTTAATAATATGAGTTAGATTGACAATAGTGAGTGTAATAAGTATAGTAATTGTCGTTCTATCGATCACATAAGCATAATATGGCTAATAATATGAGATAGATGGATAATAATAAGAGCAATAAGTATAGTAATTGTCGTCCTATCGAGCATATCTGCATAATATGGTCCATACTATGAGTTAGATTGATAACAGTGAGTGTCATAAGTATAGTAATTGTACTTCTATTGCTCATATAAGCATTATATGGTTAATAATATGCGTTAGATTGATAATAATAAGAGTAATGAGTATAGTAATTGTCGTTCTAGCGATCATATAAGCATAATATGGCTAATAATATGAGTTAGATTGATAAAAATAAGAGTAATAAGTATAGTAATTGTCGTTCTATCGATCATATCTGCATAATATGGTTCATAATATGAGTTAGATTGATAATAGTGAGTGTAATAAGTATAGTAATTGTAGTTCTATTGCTCATATAAGCATAATATGGTTAATAATATGCGATAGATTGATAATAATAAGAGTAATGAGTATAGTAATTGTCGTCCTATCGATCATATCTGCATAATATGGTTAATAATATGAGTTAGATTGACAATAGTGAGTGTAATAAGTATAGTAATTGTCGTTCTATCGATCATATAAGCATAATATGGCTAATAATATGAGTTAGATTGATAATAATAAGAGTAATGAGTATAGCAATTGTCGTTCTATCGATCATATAAGCATAATATGGTTAATAATATGAGTTAGATTGATAACAGTGAGTGTAATAAGTATAGTAATTGTACTTCTATTGCTCATATAAGCATAATATGGTTAATAATATGCGTTAGATTGATAATAATAAGAGTAATGAGTATAGTAATTGTCGTTCTAGCGATCATATAAGCATAATATGGCTAATAATATGAGTTAGATTGATAATAATAAGAGTAATAAGTATAGTAATTGTCGTTCTATCGATCATATCTGCATAATATGGTTCATAATATGAGTTAGATTGATAATAGTGAGTGTAATAAGTATAGTAATTGTAGTTCTATTGCTCATATAAGCATAATATAGGTAGTAATATGCGATAGATTGATAATAATAAGAGTAATAAGTATAGTAATTGTCGTTCTATCGATCACATAAGCATAACATGGCTAATAATGTGAGTTAGATTGATAATAGTAAGAGTAATAAGTATAGTAATTATCGTTCTACCGATCATATAAGCATAATATGGCTAATAATATGAGTTAGATTGATAACAGTGAGTGTAATAAGTATAGTAATTGTCGATCTATCGATCATATAAGCATAATATGGCTAATAATATGAGTTAGATTGGTAATGGTGAGTGTAATAAGTATAGTAATTGTAGTTCTATTGCTCATATAAGCATAATATGGTTAATAATATGCGATAGATTGATAATAATAAGAGTAATGAGTATAGTAAATGTCGTCCTATCAATCATATTTGCATAATATGGTTAATAATATGAGTTAGATTGACAATAGTGAGTGTAATAAGTATAGTAATTGTCGTTCTATCGATCACATAAGCATAATATGGCTAATAATATGAGATAGATGGATAATAATAAGAGTAATAAGTATAGTAATTGTCGTCCTATCGAGCATATCTGCATAATATGGTTCATAATATGAGTTAGATTGATAACAGTGAGTGTCATAAGTATAGTAATTGTACTTCTATTGCTCATATAAGCATTATATGGTTAATAATATGCGTTAGATTGATAATAATAAGAGTAATGAGTATAGTAATTGTCGTTCTAGCGATCATATAAGCATAATATGGCTAATAATATGAGTTAGATTGATAATAATAAGAGTAATAAGTATAGTAATTGTCGTCCTATCGAGCATATCTGCATAATATGGTCCATAATATGAGTTAGATTGATAACAGTGGGTGTAATAAGTATAGTAATTGTACTTCTATTGCTCATATAAGCATAATATGGTTAATAATATGCGTTAGATTGATAATAATAAGAGTAATAAGTATAGTAATTGTCGTTCTAGCGATCATATAAGCATAATATGGCTAATAATATGAGTTAGATTGATAATAATAAGAGTAATAAGTATAGTAATTGTCGTTCTATCGATCATATCTGCATAATATGGTTCATAATATGAGTTAGATTGATAATAGTGAGTGTAATAAGTATAGTAATTGTAGTGCTATTGCTCATATAAGCATAATATAGGTAGTAATATGCGATAGATTGATAATAATAAGAGTAATAAGTATAGTAATTGTCGTTCTATCGATCACATAAGCATAATATGGCTAATAATGTGAGTTAGATTGATAATAGTAAGAGTAATAAGTATAGTAATTATCGTTCTACCGATCATATAAGCATAATATGGCTAATAATATGAGTTAGATTGATAACATTGAGTGTAATAAGTATAGTAATTGTCGATCTATCGATCATATAAGCATAATATGGCTAATAATATGAGTTAGATTGGTAATGGTGAGTGTAATAAGTATAGTAATTGTAGTTCTATTGCTCATATAAGCATAATATGGTTAATAATATGCGATAGATTGATAATAATAAGAGTAATGAGTATAGTAAATGTCGTCCTATCAATCATATTTGCATAATATGGTTAATAATATGAGTTAGATTGACAATAGTGAGTGTAATAAGTATAGTAATTGTCGTTCTATCGATCACATAAGCATAATATGGCTAATAATATGAGATAGATGGATAATAATAAGAGCAATATGTATAGTAATTGTCGTCCTATCGAGCATATCTGCATAATATGGTCCATACTATGAGTTAGATTGATAACAGTGAGTGTCATAAGTATAGTAATTGTACTTCTATTGCTCATATAAGCATTATATGGTTAATAATATGCGTTAGATTGATAATAATAAGAGTAATGAGTATAGTAATTGTCGTTCTAGCGATCATATTTGCATAATATGGTTAATAATATGAGTTAGATTGACAATAGTGAGTGTAATAAGTATAGTAATTGTCGTTCTATCGATCACATAAGCATAATATGGCTAATAATATGAGTTAGATTGATAAAAATAAGAGTAATAAGTATAGTAATTGTCGTTCTATCGATCATATCTGCATAATATGGTTCATAATATGAGTTAGATTGATAATAGTGAGTGTAATAAGTATAGTAATTGTAGTTCTATTGCTCATATAAGCATAATATGGTTAATAATATGCGATAGATTGATAATAATAAGAGTAATGAGTATAGTAATTGTCGTCCTATCGATCATATCTGCATAATATGGTTAATAATATGAGATAGATTGACAATAGTGAGTGTAATAAGTATAGTAATTGTCGTCTGTCGATCATATAAGCATAATATGGCTAATAATATGAGTTAGATTGATAATAATAAGAGTAATAAGTATAGTAATTGTCGTTCTATCGATCATATCTGCATAATATGGTTAATAATATGAGTTAAATTGATAATAGTGAGTGTAATAAGTATTGTAATTGTCGTTCTGTCGTCCATATAAGCATAATATGGCTAATACTACAAGCTAGATTGATAATAATAAGAGTAATAAGTATAGTAATTGTCGTTCTGTCGATCATATTTGCATAATATGGTTAATAATATGAGTTAGATAAACAATAGTGAGTGTAATAAGTATAGTAATTGTCGTTCTATCGATCATATAAGCATAATATGGCTAATAATATGAGTTAGATTGATAATAATAAGAGTAATAAGTATAGTAATTGTCGTTCGATCGATCATATCTGCATAATATGGTTCATAATATAAGTTAGATTGATAATAGTGAGTGTAATAAGTATAGTAATTGTAGTTCTATTGCTCATATAAGCATAATATGGGTAGTAATATGCGATAGATTGATAATAATAAGAGTAATAAGTATAGTAATTGTCGTTCTATCGATCATATAAGCATAATATGGCTAATAATATGAGTTAGATTGATAATAATAAGAGTAATGAGTATAGCAATTGACGTTCTATCGATCATATAAGCATAATATGGTTAATAATATGAGTTAGATTGGTAATGGTGAGTGTAATAAGTATAGTAATTGTAGTTCTATTGCTCATATAAGCATAATATGGTTAATAATATGCGATAGATTGATAATAATAAGAGCAATGAGTATAGTAATTGTCGTTCTATCGATCACATAAGCATAATATGGCTAATAATATGAGATAGATGGATAATAATAAGAGTAATAAGTATAGTAATTGTCGTCCTATCGAGTATATCTGCATAATATGGTTCATAATATGAGTTAGATTGATAACAGTGAGTGTAATAAGTATAGTAATTGTACTTCTATTGCTCATATAAGCATAATATGGTTAATAATATGCGTTAGATTGATAATAATAAGAGTAATGAGTATAGTAATTGTCGTTCTCGCGATCATATAAGCATAATATGGCTAATAATATGAGTTAGATTGATAATAATAGGAGTAATAAGTATAGTAATTGTCCGTCTATCGATCATATCTGCATAATATGGTTCATAAAATGAGTTAGATTGATAATCGTGAGTGTAATAAGTATAGTAATTGTAGTTCTATTGCTCATATAAGCATAATATGGTTAATTATATGCGATAGATTGATAATAATAAGAGTAATGAGTATAGTAATTGTCGTTCTAGCGATCATATAAGAATAATATGGCTAATAATATGAGTTAGATTGATAATAATAGGAGTAATAAGTATAGTAATTGTCGTTCTATCGATCATATCTGCATAATATGGTTAATAATATGAGTTAAATTGATAATAGTGAGTGTAATAGGTATTGTAATTGTCGTTCTGTCGTCCATATAAGCATAATATGGCTAATACTACAAGCTAGATTGATAATAATAGGAGTAATAAGTATAGTAATTGTCGTTCTATCGATCACATAAGCATAATATGGCCAATAATATGAGTTAGATTGATAATAGTAAGAGTAATAAGTATAGTAATTGTCGTTCCATCGATCATAGAAGCATGATATGGCTAATAATATGAGTTAGATTGATAATAATAAGAGTAATAAGTATAGTAATTGTCGTTCTATCGATCATATCTGCATAATATGGTTAATAATATGAGTTAGATTGGTAATGGTGAGTGTAATAAGTATAGTAATTGTAGTTCTGTTGCTCATATAAGCACAATATGGTGAATAATATGCCATAGGTTGATAATAATAAGAGTAATGAGTATAGTAATTGTCGTCCTATCGATCATATTTGCATAATATGGTTAATAATATGAGTTAGATTGACAATAGTGAGTGTAATAAGTATAGTAATTGTCGTTCTATCGATCACATAAGCATAATATGGCTAATAATATGAGATAGATGGATAATAATAAGAGTAATAAGTATAGTAATTGTCGTCCTATCGAGCATATCTGCATAATGTGGTTCATAATATGAGTTAGATTGATAACAGTGAGTGTAATAAGTATAGTAATTGTACTTCTATTGCTCATATAAGCATAATATGGTTAATAATATGCGTTAGATTGATAATAATAAGAGTAATGAGTATAGTAATTGTCGTTCTAGCGATCATATAAGCACAATATGGCTAATAATATGAGTTAGATTGATAATAATAAGAGTAATAAGTATAGTAATTGTCGTTCTATCGATCATATCTGCATAATATGGTTCATAATATGAGTTAGATTGATAATAGTGAGTGTAATAAGTATAGTAATTGTAGTTCTATTGCTCATATAAGCATAATATGGGTAGTAATATGCGGTAGATTGATAATAATAAGAGTAATAAGTATAGTAATTGTCGTTCTATCGATCACATAAGCATAATATGGCTAATAATGTGAGTTAGATTGATAATAGTAAGAGTAATAAGTATAGTAATTATCGTTCTACCGATCATATAAGCATAATATGGCTAATAATATGAGTTAGATTGTTAACAGTGAGTGTAATAAGTATAGTAATTGTCGATCTATCGATCATATAAGCATAATATGGCTAATAATATGGGTTAGATTGATAATGATAAGAGTAATAACTATAGTAATTGTCGTTCTATCGATCATATAAGCATGATATGGCTAATAATATGAGTTAGATTGATTATAATAAGAGTAATAAGTATAGTAATTGTCGTTCTATCGATCATATCTGCATAATATGGTTAATAATATGAGTTAGATTGGTAATGGTGAGTGTAATAAGTATATTAATTGTAGTTCTATTGCTCATATAAGCATAATATGGTTAATAATATGCGATAGATTGATAGTAATAAGAGTAGTGAGTATAGTAATTGTCGTTCTATCGATCACATAAGCATAATATGGCCAATAAAATGAGTCAGATTGATAATAATAAGAGTAATAAGTATAGTAATTGTCGTTCTATCGATCACATAAGCATAATATGGCTAATAATATGAGTTAGATTGATAATGATAAGAGTAACCAGTATAGTAATTGTCGTTCTATCGATCATATAAGCATAATATGGCTAATAATATGAGTTAGATTGATAATAATAAGAGTAATGAGTATAGTAATTGTCGTTCTATCGATCATATAAGCATAATATGGTTAATAATATGAGTTAGATTGTTAATGGTGAGTGTAATAAGTATAGTAATTGTAGTTCTATTGCTCATATAAGCATAATATGGTTAATAATATGCGTTAGATTAACAATAGTGAGTGTAATAAGTTAGTAATTGTCGTTCTATCGATCACATAAGCATAATATGGCTAATAATATGAGATAGATGGATAATAATAAGAGTAATAAGTATAGTAATTGTCGTCCTATCGAGCATATCTGCATAATATGGTTCATAATATGAGTTAGATTGATAATCGTGAGTGTAATAAGTATAGTAATTGTAGTTATATTGCTCATATAAGCATGATATGGTTAATAATATGCGATAGATTGATAATAATAAGAGTAATGAGTATAGTAATTGTCGTTCTAGCTATCATATAAGAATAATATGGCTAATAATATGAGTTAGATTGATAATAATAGGAGTAATAAGTATTGTAATTGTCGTTCTATCGATCATATCTGCATAATATGGTTAATAATATGAGTTAAATTGATAATAGTGAGTGTAATTAGTATTGTAATTGTCGTTCTGTCGTCCATATAAGCATAATATGGCTAATACTACAAGCTAGATTGATAATAATAAGAGTAATAAGTATAGTAATTGTCGTTCTATCGATCACATAAGCATAATATGGCTAATAATATGAGTTAGATTGATAATAGTAAGAGTAATAAGTATAGTGATTATCGTTCTACCGATCATATAAGCATAATATGGCTAATAATATGAGTTAGATTGGTAATGGTGAGTGTAATAAGTATAGTAATTGTAGTTCTATTGCTCATATAAGCATAATATGGTTAATAATATGCGATAGATTGATAATAATAAGAGTAATGAGTATAGTAATTGTCGTCCTATCGATCATATTTGCATAATATGGTTAATAATATGAGTTAGATTGACAATAGTGAGTGTAATAAGTATAGTAATTGTCGTTCTATCGATCATATCTGCATAATATGGTTCATAATATGAGTTAGATTGATAATAGTGAGTGTAATAAGTATAGTAATTGTAGTTCTATTGCTCATATAAGCATAATATGGGTAGTAATATGCGATAGATTGATAATAATAAGAGTAATAAGTATAGTAATTGTCGTTCTATCGATCACATAAGCATAATATGGCTAATAATGTGAGTTAGATTGATAATAGTAAGAGTAATAAGTATAGTAATTATCGTTCTACCGATCATATAAGCATAATATGGCTAATAATATGAGTTAGATTGATAATAATAAGAGTAATGAGTATAGTAATTGTCGTTCTATCGATCATATAAGCATAATATGGCTAATAATATGAGTTAGATTGATAATAATAAAAGTAATAAGTATAGTAATTGTCGTTCTATCGTTCATATCTGCATAATATGGTTAATAATATGAGTTAAATTGATAATAATGAGTGTAATAAGTATTGTAATTGTCGTTCTGTCGTCCATATAAGCATAATATGGCTAATACTACAAGCTAGATTGATAATAATAAGAGTAATAAGTATAGTAATTGTCGTTCTATCGATCACATAAGCATAATATGGCCAATAATATGAGTTAGATTGATAATAGTAAGAGTAATAAGTATAGTAATTGTCGTTCTATCGATCACATAAGCATAATATGGCTAATAATATGAGTTAGATTGATTATAATAAGAGTAATAAGTATAATAATTGTCGTTCTATCGATCATATCTGTATAATATGGTTAATAATATGAGTTAGATTGGTAATGGTGAGTGTAATAAGTATAGTAATTGTAGTTCTATTGCTCATATAAGCATAATATGGTTAATAATATGCGATAGATTGATAGTAATAAGAGTAATGAGTATAGTAATTGCCGTTCTATCGATCACATAAGCATAATATGGCCAATAAAATGAGTTAGATTGATAATAATAAGAGTAATAAGTATAGTAATTGCCGTTCTATCGATCACATAAGCATAATATGGCCAATAAAATGAGTTAGATTGATAATAATAAGAGTAATAAGTATAGTAATTGTCGTTCTATCGATCACATAAGCATAATATGGCTAATAATATGAGTTAGATTGATAATGATAAGAGTAACCAGTATAGTAATTGTCGTTCTATCGATCATATAAGCATAATATGGCTAATAATATGAGTTAGATTGATAATAATAAGAGTAATGAGTATAGTAATTGTCGTTCTATCGATCATATAAGCATAATATGGTTAATAATATGAGTTAGATTGGTAATGGTGAGTGTAATAAGTATAGTAATTGTAGTTCTATTGCTCATATAAGCATAATATGGTTAATAATATGCGATAGATTGATAATAATAAGAGCAATGAGTATAGTAATTGTCGTTCTATCGATCATATAAGCATAATATGGCTAATAATATGAGTTAGATTGATAATAATAAGAGTAATAAGTATAGTAATTGTCGTTCTATCGATCACATAAGCATAATATGGCTAATAATATGAGTTAGATTGATAATGATAAGAGTAACCAGTATAGTAATTGTCGTTCTATCGATCATATAAGCATAATATGGCTAATAATATGAGTTAGATTGATATTAATAAGAGTAATGAGTATAGTAATTGTCGTTCTATCCATCATATAAGCATAATATGGTTAATAATATGAGTTAGATTGGTAATAGTGAGTGTAATAAGTATAGTAATTGTAGTTCTATTGCTCATATAAGCATAATATAGGTAGTAATATGCGATAGATTGATAATAATAAGAGTAATAAGTATAGTAATTGTCGTTCTATCGATCACATAAGCATAATATGGCTAATAATGTGAGTTAGATTGATAATAGTAAGAGTAATAAGTATAGTAATTATCGTTCTACCGATCATATAAGCATAATATGGCTAATAATATGAGTTGGATTGATAACAGTGAGTGTAATAAGTATAGTAATCGTCGATCTATCGATCATATAAGCATAATATGGCTAATAATATGAGTTAGATTGGTAATGGTGAGTGTAATAAGTATAGTAATTGTAGCTCTATTGCTCATATAAGCATAATATGGTTAATAATATGCGATAGATTGATAATAATAAGAGTAATGAGTATAGTAATTGTCGTCCTATCGATCATATTTGCATAATATGGTTAATAATATGAGTTAGATTAACAATAGTGAGTGTAATAAGTATAGTAATTGTCGTTCTATCGATCACAGAAGCATAATATGGCTCATAATATGAGATAGATGGATAATAATAAGAGTAATAAGTATAGTAATTGTCGTCCTATCGAGCATATCTGCATAATATGGTTCATAATATGAGTTAGATTGATAATAATAAGAGTGATGAGTATAGTAATTGTCGTCCTATCGATCATATCTGCATAATATGGTTAATAATATGAGTTAGATTGACAATAGTGAGTGTAATAAGTATAGTAATTGTCGTCTCTCGATCATATAAGCATAATATGGCTAATAATATGAGTTAGATTGATAATAATAAGAGTAATAAGTATAGTAATTGTCGTTCTATCGATCATATCTGCATAATATGGTTAATAATATGAGTTAAATTGATAATAGTGAGTGTAATAAGTATTGTAATTGTCGTTCTGTCGTCCATATAAGCATAATATGGCTAATACTACAAGCTAGATTGATAATAATAAGAGTAATAAGTATAGTAATTGTCGTTCTATCGATCACATAAGCATAATATGGCCAATAATATGAGTTAGATTGATAATAGTAAGAGTAATAAGTATAGTAATTGTCGTTCTATCGATCACATAAGCATAATATGGCTAATAATATGAGTTAGATTGATTATAATAAGAGTAATAAGTATAGTAATTGTCGTTCTATCGATCATATCTGCATAATATGGTTAATAATATGAGTTAGATTGGTAATGGTGAGTGTAATAAGTATAGTAATTGTAGTTCTATTGCTCAGATAAGCATAATATGGTTAATAATATGCGATAGATTGATAATAATAAGAGCAATGAGTATAGTAATTGTCGTTCTATCGATCATATAAGCATAATATGGCTAATAATATGAGTTAGATTGATAATAATTAGAGTAATGAGTATAGTAATTGTCGTTCTATCGATCATATAAGCATAATATGGCTAATAATATGAGTTAGATTGATAATAATAAAAGTAATAAGTATAGTAATTGTCGTTCTATCGATCATATCTGCATAATATGGTTAATAATATGAGTTAGATTGATAATAGTGAGTGTAATAAGTATAGTAATTGTAGTTCTATTGCTCATATAAGCATAATATGGTTAAAATATGCGTTAGATTGATAATAATAAGAGTAATGAGTATAGTAATTGTCGTTCTATCGATCGCATAAGCATAATATGGCCAATAATATGAGTTAAATTGATAATAATAAGAGTAATAAGTATAGTAATTGTCGTCTATCGATCATATAAGCATAATATGGCTAATAATATGAGTTATATTGATAACAATAAGAGTAATAAGTATAGTAATTGTCGTTCTATCGATCATATCTGCATAATATGGTTAATAATATGAGTTAGATTGACAATAGTGAGTGTAATAAGTATAGTAATTGTCGTTCTATCGATCACATAAGCATAATATGGCTAATAATATGAGATAGATGGATAATAATAAGAGAAATAAGTATAGTAATTGTCGTCCTATCGAGCATATCTGCATAATATGGTTCATAGTATGAGTTAGGTTGATAACAGTGAGTGTCATAAGTATAGTAATTGTACTTCTATTGCTCATATAAGCATAATATGGTTAATAAAATGCGATAGATTGATAATAATAAGAGTAATGAGTATAGTAATTGTCGTCCTATCGATCATATCTGCATAATATGGTTAATAATATGAGTTAGATTGACAATAGTGAGTGTAATAAGTATAGTAATTGTCGTCTATCGATCATATAAGCATAATATGGCTAATAATATGAGTTAGATTGATAATAATAAGAGTAATAAGTATAGTAATTGTCGTTCTATCGATCATATCTGCATAATATGGTTAATAATATGAGTTAAATTGATAATAGTGAGTGTAATAAGTATTGTAATTGACGTTCTGTCGTCCATATAAGCACAATATGGCTAATACTACAAGCTAGATTGATAATAATAAGAGTAATAAGTATAGTAATTGTCGTTCTATCGATCACATAAGCATAATATGGCCAATAATATGAGTTAGATTGATAATAGTAAGAGTAATAAGTATAGTAATTGTCGTTCTATCGATCACATAAGCATAATATGGCTAATAATATGAGTTAGATTGATAATAATAAGAGTAATGAGTATAGTAATTGTCGTCCTATCGATCATATTTGCATAATATGGTTAATAATATGAATTAGATTGACAATAGTGAGTGTAACAAGTATAGTAATTGTCGTTCTATCGATCACATAAGCATAATATGGCTAATTATATGAGATAGATGGATAATAATAAGAGTAATAAGTATAGTAATTGTCGTCCTATCGAGCATATCTGCATAATATGGTCCATAATATGAGTTAGATTGATAACAGTGATTGTAATAAGTATAGTAATTGTACATCTATTGCTCATATAAGCATAATATGGTTAATAATATGCGTTAGATTGATAATAATAAGAGTAATGAGTATAGTAATTGTCGTTCTAGCGATCATATAAGCATAATATGGCTAATAATATGAGTTAGATTGATAATAATAAGAGTAATAAGTATAGTAATTGTCGTTCTATCGATCATATCTGCATAATATGGTTCATAATATGAGTTAGATTGATAATAGTGAGTGTAATAAGTATAGTAATTGTAGTTCTATTGCTCATATAAGCATAATATAGGTAGTAATATGCGATAGATTGATAATAATAAGAGTAATAAGTATAGTAATTGTCGTTCTATCGATCACATAAGCATAATATGGCTAATAATGTGAGTTAGATTGATAATAGTAAGAGTAATAAGTATAGTAATTATCGTTCTACCGATCATATAAGCATAATATGGCTAATAATATGAGTTGGATTGATAACAGTGAGTGTAATAAGTATAGTAATCGTCGATCTATCGATCATATAAGCATAATATGGCTAATAATATGAGTTAGATTGGTAATGGTGAGTGTAATAAGTATAGTAATTGTAGCTCTATTGCTCATATAAGCATAATATGGTTAATAATATGCGATAGATTGATAATAATAAGAGTAATGAGTATAGTAATTGTCGTCCTATCGATCATATTTGCATAATATGGTTAATAATATGAGTTAGATTAACAATAGTGAGTGTAATAAGTATAGTAATTGTCGTTCTATCGATCACATAAGCATAATATGGCTCATAATATGAGATAGATGGATAATAATAAGAGTAATAAGTATAGTAATTGTCGTCCTATCGAGCATATCTGCATAATATGGTTCATAATATGAGTTAGATTGATAATAATAAGAGTGATGAGTATAGTAATTGTCGTCCTATCGATCATATCTGCATAATATGGTTAATAATATGAGTTAGATTGACAATAGTGAGTGTAATAAGTATAGTAATTGTCGTCTATCGATCATATAAGCATAATATGGCTAATAATATGAGTTAGATTGATAATAATAAGAGTAATAAGTATAGTAATTGTCGTTCTATCGATCATATCTGCATAATATGGTTAATAATATGAGTTAAATTGATAATAGTGAGTGTAATAAGTATTGTAATTGTCGTTCTGTCGTCCATATAAGCATAATATGGCTAATACTACAAGCTAGATTGATAATAATAAGAGTAATAAGTATAGTAATTGTCGTTCTATCGATCACATAAGCATAATATGGCCAATAATATGAGTTAGATTGATAATAGTAAGAGTAATAAGTATAGTAATTGTCGTTCTATCGATCACATAAGCATAATATGGCTAATAATATGAGTTAGATTGATTATAATAAGAGTAATAAGTATAGTAATTGTCGTTCTATCGATCATATCTGCATAATATGGTTAATAATATGAGTTAGATTGGTAATGGTGAGTGTAATAAGTATAGTAATTGTAGTTCTATTGCTCAGATAAGCATAATATGGTTAATAATATGCGATAGATTGATAATAATAAGAGCAATGAGTATAGTAATTGTCGTTCTATCGATCATATAAGCATAATATGGCTAATAATATGAGTTAGATTGATAATAATTAGAGTAATGAGTATAGTAATTGTCGTTCTATCGATCATATAAGCATAATATGGCTAATAATATGAGTTAGATTGATAATAATAAAAGTAATAAGTATAGTAATTGTCGTTCTATCGATCATATCTGCATAATATGGTTAATAATATGAGTTAGATTGATAATAGTGAGTGTAATAAGTATAGTAATTGTAGTTCTATTGCTCATATAAGCATAATATGGTTAAAATATGCGTTAGATTGATAATAATAAGAGTAATGAGTATAGTAATTGTCGTTCTATCGATCGCATAAGCATAATATGGCCAATAATATGAGTTAAATTGATAATAATAAGAGTAATAAGTATAGTAATTGTCGTCTATCGATCATATAAGCATAATATGGCTAATAATATGAGTTATATTGATAACAATAAGAGTAATAAGTATAGTAATTGTCGTTCTATCGATCATATCTGCATAATATGGTTAATAATATGAGTTAGATTGACAATAGTGAGTGTAATAAGTATAGTAATTGTCGTTCTATCGATCACATAAGCATAATATGGCTAATAATATGAGATAGATGGATAATAATAAGAGAAATAAGTATAGTAATTGTCGTCCTATCGAGCATATCTGCATAATATGGTTCATAGTATGAGTTAGGTTGATAACGGTGAGTGTCATAAGTATAGTAATTGTACTTCTATTGCTCATATAAGCATAATATGGTTAATAATATGCGATAGATTGATAATAATAAGAGTAATGAGTACAGTAATTGTCGTCCTATCGATCATATCTGCATAATATGGTTAATAATATGAGTTAGATTGACAATAGTGAGTGTAATAAGTATAGTAATTGTCGTCTATCGATCATATAAGCATAATATGGCTAATAATATGAGTTAGATTGATAATAATAAGAGTAATAAGTATAGTAATTGTCGTTCTATCGATCATATCTGCATAATATGGTTAATAATATGAGTTAAATTGATAATAGTGAGTGTAATAAGTATTGTAATTGTCGTTCTGTCGTCCATATAAGCACAATATGGCTAATACTACAAGCTAGATTGATAATAATAAGAGTAATAAGTATAGTAATTGTCGTTCTATCGATCACATAAGCATAATATGGCCAATAATATGAGTTAGATTGATAATAGTAAGAGTAATAAGTATAGTAATTGTCGTTCTATCGATCACATAAGCATAATATGGCTAATAATATGAGTTAGATTGATAATAGTAAGAGTAATAAGTATAGTGATTATCGTTCTACCGATCATATAAACATAATATGGCTAATAATATGAGTTAGATTGGTAATGGTGAGTGTAATAAGTATAGTAATTGTAGTTCTATTGCTCATATAAGCATAATAAGGTTAATAATATGCAATAGATTGATAATAATAAGAGTAATGAGTATAGTAATTGTCGTCCTATCGATCATATTTGCATAATATGGTTAATAATATGAATTAGATTGACAATAGTGAGTGTAACAAGTATAGTAATTGTCGTTCTATCGATCACATAAGCATAATATGGCTAATTATATGAG
Source organism: Megachile rotundata (assembly GCF_050947335.1). Taxonomy (NCBI): domain Eukaryota; kingdom Metazoa; phylum Arthropoda; class Insecta; order Hymenoptera; family Megachilidae; genus Megachile; species Megachile rotundata. Next base: position 226,418 of record NW_027473393.1, read on the forward strand.
ATAGATGGATAATAATAAGAGTAATAAGTATAGTAATTGTCGTCCTATCGAGCATATCTGCATAATATGGTCCATAATATGAGTTAGATTGATAACAGTGAGTGTAATAAGTATAGTAATTGTACATCTATTGCTCATATAAGCATAATATGGTTAATAATATGCGTTAGATTGATAATAATAAGAGTAATGAGTATAGTAGTTGTCGTTCTAGCGATCATATAAGCATAATATGGCTAATAATATGAGTTAGATTGATAATAATAAGAGTAATAAGTATAGTAATTGTCGTTCTATCGATCATATCTGCATAATATGGTTCATAATATGAGTTAGATTGATAATAGTGAGTGTAATAAGTATAGTAATTGTAGTTCTATTGCTCATATAAGCATAATATAGGTAGTAATATGCGATAGATTGATAATAATAAGAGTAATAAGTATAGTAATTGTCGTTCTATCGATCACATAAGCATAATATGGCTAATAATGTGAGTTAGATTGATAATAGTAAGAGTAATAAGTATAGTAATTATCGTTCTACCGATCATATAAGCATAATATGGCTAATAATATGAGTTAGATTGATAACAGTGAGTGTAATAAGTATAGTAATTGTCGATCTATCGATCATATAAGCATAATATGGCTAATAATATGAGTTAGATTGGTAATGGTGAGTGTAATAAGTATAGTAATTGTAGTTCTATTGCTCATATAAGCATAATATGGTTAATAATATGCGATAGATTGATAATAATAAGAGTAATGAGTATAGTAAATGTCGTCCTATCAATCATATTTGCATAATATGGTGAATAATATGAGTTAGATTGACAATAGTGAGTGTAATAAGTATAGTAATTGTCGTTCTATCGATCACATAAGCATAATATGGCTAATAATATGAGATAGATGGATAATAATAAGAGCAATAAGTATAGTAATTGTCGTCCTATCGAGCATATCTGCATAATATGGTCCATACTATGAGTTAGATTGATAACAGTGAGTGTCATAAGTATAGTAATTGTACTTCTATTGCTCATATAAGCATTATATGGTTAATAATATGCGTTAGATTGATAATAATAAGAGTAATGAGTATAGTAATTGTCGTTCTAGCGATCATATAAGCATAATATGGCTAATAATATGAGTTAGATTGATAACAATAAGAGTAATAAGTATAGTAATTGTCGTTCTATCGATCATATCTGCATAATATGGTTAATAATATGAGTTAAATTGATAATAGTGAGTGTAATAAGTATTGTAATTGTCGTTCTGTCGTCCATATAAGCATAATATGGCTAATACTACAAGCTAGATTGATAATAATAAGAGTAATAAGTATAGTAATTGTCGTTCTGTCGATCACATAAGCATAATATGGCCAATAATATGAGTTAGATTGATAATAGTAAGAGTAATAAGTATAGTAATTGTCGTTCTATCGATCACATAAGCATAATATGGCTAATAATATGAGTTAGATTGATAATAGTAAGAGTAATAAGTATAGTAATTATCGTTCTACCGATCATATAAGCATAATATGGCTAATAATATGAGTTAGATTGGTAATGGTGAGTGTAATAAGTATAGTAATTGTAGTTCTATTGCTCATATAAGCATAATATGGTTAATAATATGCGATAGATTGATAATAATAAGAGTAATGAGTATAGTAATTGTCGTCCTATCGATCATATTTGCATAATATGGTTAATAATATGAGTTAGATTAACAATAGTGAGTGTAATAAGTATAGTAATTGTCGTTCTATCGATCACATAAGCATAATATGGCTCATAATATGAGATAGATGGATAATAATAAGAGTAATAAGTATAGTAATTGTCGTCCTATCGAGCATATCTGCATAATGTGGTTCATAATATGAGTTAGATTGATAACAGTGAGTGTAATAAGTATAGTAATTGTACTTCTATTGCTCATATAAGCATAATATGGTTAATAATATGCGTTAGATTGATAATAATAAGAGTAATGAGTATAGTAATTGTCGTTCTAGCGATCATATAAGCATAATATGGCTAATAATATGAGTTAGATTGATAATAATAAGAGTAATAAGTATAGTAATTGTCGTTCTACCGATCATATCCGCATAATATGGTTCATAATATGAGTTAGATTGATAATAGTGAGTGTAATAAGTATAGTAATTGTAGTTCTATTGCTCATATAAGCATAATATGGGTAGTAATATGCGGTAGATTGATAATAATAAGAGTAATAAGTATAGTAATTGTCGTTCTATCGATCACATAAGCATAATATGGCTAATAATGTGAGTTAGATTGATAATAGTAAGAGTAATAAGTATAGTAATTATCGTTCTACCGATCATATAAGCATAATATGGCTAATAATATGAGTTAGATTGATAATAATAAGAGTAATAAGTATAGTAATTGTCCGTCTATCGATCATATCTGCATAATATGGTTCATAAAATGAGTTAGATTGATAATCGTGAGTGTAATAAGTATAGTAATTGTAGTTCTATTGCTCATATAAGCATAATATGGTTAATAATATGCGATAGATTGATAATAATAAGAGTAATGAGTATAGTAATTGTCGTTCTAGCGATCATATAAGAATAATATGGCTAATAATATGAGTTAGATTGATAACAATAGGAGTAATAAGTATAGTAATTGTCGTTCTATCGATCATATCTGCATAATATGGTTAATAATATGAGTTAAATTGATAATAGTGAGTGTAATAAGTATTGTAATTGTCGCTCTGTCGTCCATATAAGCATAATATGGTTAATAATATGCGATAGATTGATAGTAATAAGAGTAATGAGTATAGTAATTGCCGTTCTATCGATCACATAAGCATAATATGGCTAATAATATGAGTTAGATTGATAACAATAGGAGTAATAAGTATAGTAATTGTCGTTCTATCGATCATATCTGCATAATATGGTTAATAATATGAGTTAAATTGATAATAGTGAGTGTAATAAGTATTGTAATTGTCGCTCTGTCGTCCATACAAGCATAATATGGCTAATACTACAAGCTAGATTGATAATAATAAGAGTAATAAGTATAGTAATTGTCGTTCTATCGATCACATAAGCATAATATGGCCAATAATATGAGTTAGATTGATAATAGTAAGAGTAATAAGTATAGTAATTGTCGTTCCATCGATCATAGAAGCATGATATGGCTAAAAATATGAGTTAGATTGATAATAATAAGAGTAATAAGTATAGTAATTGTCCGTCTATCGATCATATCTGCATAATATGGTTCATAATATGAGGTAGATTGATAATAATAAGAGTAATAAGTATAGTAATTGTCGTTCTATCGATCATATCTGCATAATATGGTTCATAATATGAGTTAGATTGGTAATGGTGAGTGTAATAAGTATAGTAATTGTAGTTCTATTGCTCATATAAGCATAATATGGTTAATAATATGCGATAGATTGATAGTAATAAGAGTAATGAGTATAGTAATTGCCGTTCTATCGATCACATAAGCATAATATGGCCAATAAAATGTGTTAGATTGATAATAATAAGAGTAATAAGTATAGTAATTGTTGTTCTATCGATCACATAAGCATAATATGGCTAATAATATGAGTTAGATTGATAATAATAAGAGTAACCAGTATAGTAATTGTCGTTCTATCGATCATATAAGCATAATATGGCTAATAATATGAGTTAGATTGATAATAATAAGAGTAATGAGTATAGCAATTGTCGTTCTATCGATCATATCTGCATAATATGGTTAATAATATGAGTTAAATTGATAATAGTGAGTGTAATAAGTATTGTAATTGTCGTTCTGTCGTCCATATAAGCACAATATGGCTAATACTACAAGCTAGATTGATAATAATAAGAGTAATAAGTATAGTAATTGTCGTTCTATCGATCACATAAGCATAATATGGCCAATAATATGAGTTAGATTGATAATAGTAAGAGTAATAAGTATAGTAATTGTCGTTCTATCGATCACATAAGCATAATATGGCTAATAATATGAGTTAGATTGATAATAGTAAGAGTAATAAGTATAGTGATTATCGTTCTACCGATCATATAAACATAATATGGCTAATAATATGAGTTAGATTGGTAATGGTGAGTGTAATAAGTATAGTAATTGTAGTTCTATTGCTCATATAAGCATAATAAGGTTAATAATATGCAATAGATTGATAATAATAAGAGTAATGAGTATAGTAATTGTCGTCCTATCGATCATATTTGCATAATATGGTTAATAATATGAATTAGATTGACAATAGTGAGTGTAACAAGTATAGTAATTGTCGTTCTATCGATCACATAAGCATAATATGGCTAATTATATGAGATAGATGGATAATAATAAGAGTAATAAGTATAGTAATTGTCGTCCTATCGAGCATATCTGCATAATATGGTCCACAATATGAGTTAGATTGATAACAGTGAGTGTAATAAGTATAGTAATTGTACATCTATTGCTCATATAAGCATAATATGGTTAATAATATGCGTTAGATTGATAATAATAAGAGTAATGAGTATAGTAATTGTCGTTCTAGCGATCATATAAGCATAATATGGCTAATAATATGAGTTAGATTGATAATAATAAGAGTAATAAGTATAGTAATTGTCGTTCTATCGATCATATCTGCATAATATGGTTCATAATATGAGTTAGATTGATAATAGTGAGTGTAATAAGTATAGTAATTGTAGTTCTATTGCTCATATAAGCATAATATAGGTAGTAATATGCGATAGATTGATAATAATAAGAGTAATAAGTATAGTAATTGTCGTTCTATCGATCACATAAGCATAATATGGCTAATAATATGAGTTAGATTGATAATGATAAGAGTAACCAGTATAGTAATTGTCGTTCTATCGATCATATAAGCATAATATGGCTAATAATATGAGTTAGATTGATAATAATAAGAGTAATGAGTATAGTAATTGTCGTTCTATCGATCATATAAGCATAATATGGTTAATAATATGAGTTAGATTGGTAATGGTGAGTGTAATAAGTATAGTAATTGTAGTTCTATTGCTCATATAAGCATAATATGGTTAATAATATGCGATAGATTGATAATAATAAGAGCAATGAGTATAGTAATTGTCGTTCTATCGATCATATAAGCATAATATGGCTAATAATATGAGTTAGATTGATAATAATAAGAGTAATAAGTATAGTAATTGTCGTTCTATCGATCACATAAGCATAATATGGCTAATAATATGAGTTAGATTGATAATGATAAGAGTAACCAGTATAGTAATTGTCGTTCTATCGATCATATAAGCATAATATGGCTAATAATATGAGTTAGATTGATAATAATAAGAGTAATGAGTATAGTAATTGTCGTTCTATCCATCATATAAGCATAATATGGTTAATAATATGAGTTAGATTGGTAATAGTGAGTGTAATAAGTATAGTAATTGTAGTTCTATTGCTCATATAAGCATAATATAGGTAGTAATATGCGATAGATTGATAATAATAAGAGTAATAAGTATAGTAATTGTCGTTCTATCGATCACATAAGCATAATATGGCTAATAATGTGAGTTAGATTGATAATAGTAAGAGTAATAAGTATAGTAATTATCGTTCTACCGATCATATAAGCATAATATGGCTAATAATATGAGTTGGATTGATAACAGTGAGTGTAATAAGTATAGTAATCGTCGTTCTATCGATCATATCTGCATAATATGGTTAATAATATGAGTTAGATTGACAATAGTGAGTGTAATAAGTATAGTAATTGTCGTTCTATCGATCACATAAGCATAATATGGCTAATAATATGAGATAGATGGATAATAATAAGAGAAATAAGTATAGTAATTGTCGTCCTATCGAGCATATCTGCATAATATGGTTCATAGTATGAGTTAGGTTGATAACAGTGAGTGTCATAAGTATAGTAATTGTACTTCTATTGCTCATATAAGCATAATATGGTTAATAATATGCGATAGATTGATAATAATAAGAGTAATGAGTACAGTAATTGTCGTCCTATCGATCATATCTGCATAATATGGTTAATAATATGAGTTAGATTGACAATAGTGAGTGTAATAAGTATAGTAATTGTCGTCTATCGATCATATAAGCATAATATGGCTAATAATATGAGTTAGATTGATAATAATAAGAGTAATAAGTATAGTAATTGTCGTTCTATCGATCATATCTGCATAATATGGTTAATAATATGAGTTAAATTGATAATAGTGAGTGTAATAAGTATTGTAATTGTCGTTCTGTCGTCCATATAAGCACAATATGGCTAATACTACAAGCTAGATTGATAATAATAAGAGTAATAAGTATAGTAATTGTCGTTCTATCGATCACATAAGCATAATATGGCCAATAATATGAGTTAGATTGATAATAGTAAGAGTAATAAGTATAGTAATTGTCGTTCTATCGATCACATAAGCATAATATGGCTAATAATATGAGTTAGATTGATAATAGTAAGAGTAATAAGTATAGTGATTATCGTTCTACCGATCATATAAACATAATATGGCTAATAATATGAGTTAGATTGGTAATGGTGAGTGTAATAAGTATAGTAATTGTAGTTCTATTGCTCATATAAGCATAATAAGGTTAATAATATGCAATAGATTGATAATAATAAGAGTAATGAGTATAGTAATTGTCGTCCTATCGATCATATTTGCATAATATGGTTAATAATATGAATTAGATTGACAATAGTGAGTGTAACAAGTATAGTAATTGTCGTTCTATCGATCACATAAGCATAATATGGCTAATTATATGAGATAGATGGATAATAATAAGAGTAATAAGTATAGTAATTGTCGTCCTATCGAGCATATCTGCATAATATGGTCCATAATATGAGTTAGATTGATAACAGTGAGTGTAATAAGTATAGTAATTGTACATCTATTGCTCATATAAGCATAATATGGTTAATAATATGCGTTAGATTGATAATAATAAGAGTAATGAGTATAGTAATTGTCGTTCTAGCGATCATATAAGCATAATATGGCTAATAATATGAGTTAGATTGATAATAATAAGAGTAATAAGTATAGTAATTGTCGTTCTATCGATCATATCTGCATAATATGGTTCATAATATGAGTTAGATTGATAATAGTGAGTGTAATAAGTATAGTAATTGTAGTTCTATTGCTCATATAAGCATAATATAGGTAGTAATATGCGATAGATTGATAATAATAAGAGTAATAAGTATAGTAATTGTCGTTCTATCGATCACATAAGCATAATATGGCTAATAATGTGAGTTAGATTGATAATAGTAAGAGTAATAAGTATAGTAATTATCGTTCTACCGATCATATAAGCATAATATGGCTAATAATATGAGTTAGATTGATAACAGTGAGTGTAATAAGTATAGTAATTGTCGATCTATCGATCATATAAGCATAATATGGCTAATAATATGAGTTAGATTGGTAATGGTGAGTGTAATAAGTATAGTAATTGTAGTTCTATTGCTCATATAAGCATAATATGGTTAATAATATGCGATAGATTGATAATAATAAGAGCAATGAGTATAGTAATTGTCGTTCTATCGATCATATAAGCATAATATGGCTAATAATATGAGTTAGATTGATAATAATAAGAGTAATAAGTATAGTAATTGTCGTTCTATCGATCACATAAGCATAATATGGCTAATAATATGAGTTAGATTGATAATGATAAGAGTAACCAGTATAGTAATTGTCGTTCTATCGATCATATAAGCATAATATGGCTAATAATATGAGTTAGATTGATAATAATAAGAGTAATGAGTATAGTAATTGTCGTTCTATCCATCATATAAGCATAATATGGTTAATAATATGAGTTAGATTGGTAATAGTGAGTGTAATAAGTATAGTAATTGTAGTTCTATTGCTCATATAAGCATAATATAGGTAGTAATATGCGATAGATTGATAATAATAAGAGTAATAAGTATAGTAATTGTCGTTCTATCGATCACATAAGCATAATATGGCTAATAATGTGAGTTAGATTGATAATAGTAAGAGTAATAAGTATAGTAATTATCGTTCTACCGATCATATAAGCATAATATGGCTAATAATATGAGTTGGATTGATAACAGTGAGTGTAATAAGTATAGTAATCGTCGTTCTATCGATCATATCTGCATAATATGGTTAATAATATGAGTTAGATTGGTAATGGTGAGTGTAATAAGTATAGTAATTGTAGTTCTATTGCTCATATAAGCATAATATGGTTAATAATATGCGATAGATTGATAATAATAAGTGCAATGAGTATGGTAATTGTCGTTCTATCGATCATATAAGCATAATATGGCTAATAATATGAGTTAGATTGATAATAATAAGAGTAATGAGTATAGTAATTGTCGTTCTATCGATCATATAAGCATAATATGGCTAATAATATGAGTTAGATTGATAATAATAAAAGTAATAAGTATAGTAATTGTCGTTCTATCGATCATATCTGCATAATATGGTTAATAATATGAGTTAGATTGATAATAGTGAGTGTAATAAGTATAGTAATTGTAGTTCTATTGCTCATATAAGCATAATATGGTTAATAATATGCGTTAGATTGATAATAATAAGAGTAATGAGTATAGTAATTGTCGTTCTATCGATCACATAAGCATAATATGGCCAATAATATGAGTTAAATTGATAATAATAAGAGTAATAAGTATAGTAATTGTCGTCTATCGATCATATAAGCATAATATGGCTAGTAATATGAGTTATATTGATAATAATAAGAGTAATAAGTATAGTAATTGTCGTTCTATCGATCATATCTGCATAATATGGTTAATAATATGAGTTAGATTGACAATAGTGAGTGTAATAAGTATAGTAATTGTCGTTCTATCGATCACATAAGCATAATATGGCTAATAATATGAGATAGATGGATAATAATAAGAGTAATAAGTATAGTAATTGTCGTCCTATCGAGCATATCTGCATAATATGGTTCATAGTATGAGTTAGGTTGATAACAGTGAGTGTCATAAGTATAGTAATTGTACTTCTATTGCTCATATAAGCATTATATGGTTAATAATATGCGTTAGATTGATAATAATAAGAGTAATGAGTATAGTAATTGTCGTTCTAGCGATCATATAAGCATAATATGGCTAATAATATGTGTTATATTGATAACAATAAGAGTAATAAGTATAGTAATTGTCGTTCTATCGATCATATCTGCATAATATGGTTCATAATATGAGTTAAATTGATAATAGTGAGTGTAATAAGTATAGTAATTGTAGTTCTATTGCTCATATAAGCATAATATGGTTAATAATATGCGATAGATTGATAATAATAAGAGTAATGAGTATAGTAATTGTCGTCCTATCGATCATATCTGCATAATATGGTTAATAATATGAGTTAGATTGACAATAGTGAGTGTAATAAGTATAGTAATTGTCGTCTATCGATCATATAAGCATAATATGGCGAATAATATGAGTTAGATTGATAATAATAAGAGTAATAAGTATAGTAATTGTCGTTCTATCGATCATATCTGCATAATATGGTTAATAATATGAGTTAAATTGATAATAGTGAGTGTAATAAGTATTGTAATTGTCGTTCTGTCGTCCATATAAGCATAATATGGCTAATACTACAAGCTAGATTGATAATATTAAGAGTAATAAGTATAGTAATTGTCGTTCTATCGATCACATAAGCATAATATGGCCAATAATATGAGTTAGATTGATAATAGTAAGAGTAATAAGTATAGTAATTGTCGTTCTATCGATCACATAAGCATAATATGGCTAATAATATGAGTTAGATTGATAATAGTAAGAGTAATAAGTATAGTGATTATCGTTCTACCGATCATATAAGCATAATATGGCTAATAATATGAGTTAGATTGGTAATGGTGAGTGTAATAAGTATAGTAATTGTAGTTGTATTGCTCATATAAGCATAATAAGGTTAATAATATGCAATAGATTGATAATAATAAGAGTAATGAGTATAGTAATTGTCGTCCTATCGATCATATTTGCATAATATGGTTAATAATATGAGTTAGATTGACAATAGTGAGTGTAATAAGTATAGTAATTGTCGTTCTATCGATCACATAAGCATAATATGGCTAATAATATGAGATAGATGGATAATAATAAGAGTAATAAGTATAGTAATTGTCGTCCTATCGAGCATATCTGCATAATATGGTCCATAATATGAGTTAGATTGATAACAGTGAGTGTAATAAGTATAGTAATTGTACATCTATTGCTCATATAAGCATAATATGGTTAATAATATGCGTTAGATTGATAATAATAAGAGTAATGAGTATAGTAATTGTCGTTCTAGCGATCATATAAGCATAATATGGCTAATAATATGAGCTAGATTGATAATAATAAGAGTAATAAGTATAGTAATTGTCGTTCTATCGATCATATCTGCATAATATGGTTCATAATATGAGTTAGATTGATAATAGTGAGTGTAATAAGTATAGTAATTGTAGTTCTATTGCTCATATAAGCATAATATAGGTAGTAATATGCGATAGATTGATAATAATAAGAGTAATAAGTATAGTAATTGTCGTTCTATCGATCACATAAGCATAATATGGCTAATAATGTGAGTTAGATTGATAATAGTAAGAGTAATAAGTATAGTAATTATCGTTCTACCGATCATATAAGCATAATATGGCTAATAATATGAGTTAGATTGATAACAGTGAGTGTAATAAGTATAGTAATTGTCGATCTATCGATCATGTAAGCATAATATGGCTAATAATATGAGTTAGATTGGTAATGGTGAGTGTAATAAGTATAGTAATTGTAGTTCTATTGCTCATATAAGCATAATATGGTTAATAATATGCGATAGATTGATAATAATAAGAGTAATGAGTATAGTAAATGTCATCCTATCAATCATATTTGCATAATATGGTTAATAATATGAGTTAGATTGACAATAGTGAGTGTAATAAGTATAGTAATTGTCGTTCTATCGATCACATAAGCATAATATGGCTAATAATATGAGATAGATGGATAATAATAGGAGCAATAAGTATAGTAATTGTCGTCCTATCGAGCATATCTGCATAATATGGTCCATACTATGAGTTAGATTGATAACAGTGAGTGTCATAAGTATAGTAATTGTACTTCTATTGCTCATATAAGCATTATATGGTTAATAATATGCGTTAGATTGATAATAATAAGAGTAATGAGTATAGTAATTGTCGTTCTAGCGATCATATAAGCATAATATGGCTAATAATATGAGTTAGATTGATAACAATAAGAGTAATACGTATAGTAATTGTCGTTCTATCGATCATATCTGCATAATATGGTTAATAATATGAGTTAAATTGATAATAGTGAGTGTAATAAGTATTGTAATTGTCGTTCTGTCGTCCATATAAGCATAATATGGCTAATACTACAAGCTAGATTGATAATAATAAGAGTAATAAGTATAGTAATTGTGGTTCTGTCGATCACATAAGCATAATATGGCCAATAATATGAGTTAGATTGATAATAATAAGAGTAATGAGTATAGTAATTGTCGTTCTATCGATCACATAAGCATAATATGGCCAATAATATGAGTTAAATTGATAATAATAAGAGTAATAAGTATAGTAATTGTCGTCTATCGATCATATAAGCATAATATGGCTAGTAATATGAGTTATATTGATAATAATAAGAGTAATAAGTATAGTAATTGTCGTTCTATCGATCATATCTGCATAATATGGTTAATAATATGAGTTAGATTGACAATAGTGAGTGTAATAAGTATAGTAATTGTCGTTCTATCGATCACATAAGCATAATATGGCTAATAATATGAGATAGATGGATAATAATAAGAGTAATAAGTATAGTAATTGTCGTCCTATCGAGCATATCTGCATAATATGGTTCATAGTATGAGTTAGGTTGATAACAGTGAGTGTCATAAGTATAGTAATTGTACTTCTATTGCTCATATAAGCATTATATGGTTAATAATATGCGTTAGATTGATAATAATAAGAGTAATGAGTATAGTAATTGTCGTTCTAGCGATCATATAAGCATAATATGGCTAATAATATGTGTTATATTGATAACAATAAGAGTAATAAGTATAGTAATTGTCGTTCTATCGATCATATCTGCATAATATGGTTCATAATATGAGTTAAATTGATAATAGTGAGTGTAATAAGTATAGTAATTGTAGTTCTATTGCTCATATAAGCATAATATGGTTAATAATATGCGATAGATTGATAACAATAAGAGTAATGAGTATAGTAATTGTCGTCCTATCGATCATATCTGCATAATATGGTTAATAATATGAGTTAGATTGACAATAGTGAGTGTAATAAGTACAGTAATTGTCGTCTATCGATCATATAAGCATAATATGGCTAATAATATGAGTTAGATTGATAATAATAAGAGTAATAAGTATAGTAATTGTCGTTCTATCGATCATATCTGCATAATATGGTTAATAATATGAGTTAAATTGATAATAGTGAGTGTAATAAGTATTGTAATTGTCGTTCTGTCGTCCATATAAGCATAATATGGCTAATACTACAAGCTAGATTGATAATAATAAGAGTAATGAGTATAGTAATTGTCGTCCTATCGATCATATTTGCATAATATGGTTAATAATATGAGTTAGATTGACAATAGTGAGTGTAATAAGTATAGTAATTGTCGTTCTATCGATCACATAAGCATAATATGGCTAATAATATGAGATAGATGGATAATAATAAGAGTAATAAGTATAGTAATTGTCGTCCTATCGAGCATATCTGCATAATATGGTCCATAATATGAGTTAGATTGATAACAGTGAGTGTAATAAGTATAGTAATTGTACATCTATTGCTCATATAAGCATAATATGGTTAATAATATGCGTTAGATTGATAATAATAAGAGTAATGAGTATAGTAATTGTCGTTCTAGCGATCATATAAGCATAATATGGCTAATAATATGAGCTAGATTGATAATAATAAGAGTAATAAGTATAGTAATTGTCGTTCTATCGATCATATCTGCATAATATGGTTCATAATATGAGTTAGATTGATAATAGTGAGTGTAATAAGTATAGTAATTGTAGTTCTATTGCTCATATAAGCATAATATAGGTAGTAATATGCGATAGATTGATAATAATAAGAGTAATAAGTATAGTAATTGTCGTTCTATCGATCACATAAGCATAATATGGCTAATAATGTGAGTTAGATTGATAATAGTAAGAGTAATAAGTATAGTAATTATCGTTCTACCGATCATATAAGCATAATATTGCTAATAATATGAGTTAGATTGATAACAGTGAGTGTAATAAGTATAGTAATTGTCGATCTATCGATCATGTAAGCATAATATGGCTAATAATATGAGTTAGATTGGTAATGGTGAGTGTAATAAGTATAGTAATTGTAGTTCTATTGCTCATATAAGCATAATATGGTTAATAATATGCGATAGATTGATAATAATAAGAGTAATGAGTATAGTAAATGTCATCCTATCAATCATATTTGCATAATATGGTTAATAATATGAGTTAGATTGACAATAGTGAGTGTAATAAGTATAGTAATTGTCGTTCTATCGATCACATAAGCATAATATGGCTAATAATATGAGATAGATGGATAATAATAGGAGCAATAAGTATAGTAATTGTCGTCCTATCGAGCATATCTGCATAATATGGTCCATACTATGAGTTAGATTGATAACAGTGAGTGTCATAAGTATAGTAATTGTACTTCTATTGCTCATATAAGCATTATATGGTTAATAATATGCGTTAGATTGATAATAATAAGAGTAATGAGTATAGTAATTGTCGTTCTAGCGATCATATAAGCATAATATGGCTAATAATATGAGTTAGATTGATAACAATAAGAGTAATAAGTATAGTAATTGTCGTTCTATCGATCATATCTGCATAATATGGTTAATAATATGAGTTAAATTGATAATAGTGAGTGTAATAAGTATTGTAATTGTCGTTCTGTCGTCCATATAAGCATAATATGGCTAATACTACAAGCTAGATTGATAATAATAAGAGTAATAAGTATAGTAATTGTGGTTCTGTCGATCACATAAGCATAATATGGCCAATAATATGAGTTAGATTGATAATAGTAAGAGTAATAAGTATAGTAATTGTCGTTCTATCGATCACATAAGCATAATATGGCTAATAATATGAGTTAGATTGATAATAGTAAGAGTAATAAGTATAGTAATTATCGTTCTACCGATCATATAAGCATAATATGGCTAATAATATGAGTTAGATTGGTAATGGTGAGTGTAATAAGTATAGTAATTGTAGTTCTATTGCTCATATAAGCATAATATGGTTAATAATATGCGATAGATTGATAATAATAAGAGTAATGAGTATAGTAATTGTCGTCCTATCGATCATATTTGCATAATATGGTTAATAATATGAGTTAGATTAACAATAGTGAGTGTAATAAGTATAGTAATTGTCGTTCTATCGATCACATAAGCATAATATGGCTCATAATATGAGATAGATGGATAATAATAAGAGTAATAAGTATAGTAATTGTCGTCCTATCGAGCATATCTGCATAATATGGTTCATAATATGAGTTAGATTGATAACAGTGAGTGTAATAAGTATAGTGATTGTACTTCTATTGCTCATATAAGTATAATATGGTTAATAATATGCGTTAGATTGATAATAATAAGAGTAATGAGTATAGTAATTGTCGTTCTATCGATCATATAAGCATAATATGGCTAATAATATGAGTTAGATTGATAATAATTAGAGTAATGAGTATAGTAATTGTCGTTCTATCGATCATATAAGCATAATATGGCTAATAATATGAGATAGATGGATAATAATAGGAGCAATAAGTATAGTAATTGTCGTCCTATCGAGCATATCTGCATAATATGGTCCATACTATGAGTTAGATTGATAACAGTGAGTGTCATAAGTATAGTAATTGTACTTCTATTGCTCATATAAGCATTATATGGTTAATAATATGCGTTAGATTGATAATAATAAGAGTAATGAGTATAGTAATTGTCGTTCTAGCGATCATATAAGCATAATATGGCTAATAATATGAGTTAGATTGATAACAATAAGAGTAATAAGTATAGTAATTGTCGTTCTATCGATCATATCTGCATAATATGGTTAATAATATGAGTTAAATTGATAATAGTGAGTGTAATAAGTATTGTAATTGTCGTTCTGTCGTCCATATAAGCATAATATGGCTAATACTACAAGCTAGATTGATAATAATAAGAGTAATAAGTATAGTAATTGTGGTTCTGTCGATCACATAAGCATAATATGGCCAATAATATGAGTTAGATTGATAATAATAAGAGTAATGAGTATAGTAATTGTCGTTCTATCGATCACATAAGCATAATATGGCCAATAATATGAGTTAAATTGATAATAATAAGAGTAATAAGTATAGTAATTGTCGTCTATCGATCATATAAGCATAATATGGCTAGTAATATGAGTTATATTGATAATAATAAGAGTAATAAGTATAGTAATTGTCGTTCTATCGATCATATCTGCATAATATGGTTAATAATATGAGTTAGATTGACAATAGTGAGTGTAATAAGTATAGTAATTGTCGTTCTATCGATCACATAAGCATAATATGGCTAATAATATGAGATAGATGGATAATAATAAGAGTAATAAGTATAGTAATTGTCGTCCTATCGAGCATATCTGCATAATATGGTTCATAGTATGAGTTAGGTTGATAACAGTGAGTGTCATAAGTATAGTAATTGTACTTCTATTGCTCATATAAGCATTATATGGTTAATAATATGCGTTAGATTGATAATAATAAGAGTAATGAGTATAGTAATTGTCGTTCTAGCGATCATATAAGCATAATATGGCTAATAATATGTGTTATATTGATAACAATAAGAGTAATAAGTATAGTAATTGTCGTTCTATCGATCATATCTGCATAATATGGTTCATAATATGAGTTAAATTGATAATAGTGAGTGTAATAAGTATAGTAATTGTAGTTCTATTGCTCATATAAGCATAATATGGTTAATAATATGCGATAGATTGATAATAATAAGAGTAATGAGTATAGTAATTGTCGTCCTATCGATCATATCTGCATAATATGGTTAATAATATGAGTTAGATTGACAATAGTGAGTGTAATAAGTATAGTAATTGTCGTCTATCGATCATATAAGCATAATATGGCTAATAATATGAGTTAGATTGATAATAATAAGAGTAATAAGTATAGTAATTGTCGTTCTATCGATCATATCTGCATAATATGGTTAATAATATGAGTTAAATTGATAATAGTGAGTGTAATAAGTATTGTAATTGTCGTTCTGTCGTCCATATAAGCATAATATGGCTAATACTACAAGCTAGATTGATAATAATAAGAGTAATGAGTATAGTAATTGTCGTCCTATCGATCATATTTGCATAATATGGTTAATAATATGAGTTAGATTGACAATAGTGAGTGTAATAAGTATAGTAATTGTCGTTCTATCGATCACATAAGCATAATATGGCTAATAATATGAGATAGATGGATAATAATAAGAGTAATAAGTATAGTAATTGTCGTCCTATCGAGCATATCTGCATAATATGGTCCATAATATGAGTTAGATTGATAACAGTGAGTGTAATAAGTATAGTAATTGTACATCTATTGCTCATATAAGCATAATATGGTTAATAATATGCGTTAGATTGATAATAATAAGAGTAATGAGTATAGTAATTGTCGTTCTAGCGATCATATAAGCATAATATGGCTAATAATATGAGCTAGATTGATAATAATAAGAGTAATAAGTATAGTAATTGTCGTTCTATCGATCATATCTGCATAATATGGTTCATAATATGAGTTAGATTGATAATAGTGAGTGTAATAAGTATAGTAATTGTAGTTCTATTGCTCATATAAGCATAATATAGGTAGTAATATGCGATAGATTGATAATAATAAGAGTAATAAGTATAGTAATTGTCGTTCTATCGATCACATAAGCATAATATGGCTAATAATGTGAGTTAGATTGATAATAGTAAGAGTAATAAGTATAGTAATTATCGTTCTACCGATCATATAAGCATAATATGGCTAATAATATGAGTTAGATTGATAACAGTGAGTGTAATAAGTATAGTAATTGTCGATCTATCGATCATGTAAGCATAATATGGCTAATAATATGAGTTAGATTGGTAATGGTGAGTGTAATAAGTATAGTAATTGTAGTTCTATTGCTCATATAAGCATAATATGGTTAATAATATGCGATAGATTGATAATAATAAGAGTAATGAGTATAGTAAATGTCATCCTATCAATCATATTTGCATAATATGGTTAATAATATGAGTTAGATTGACAATAGTGAGTGTAATAAGTATAGTAATTGTCGTTCTATCGATCACATAAGCATAATATGGCTAATAATATGAGATAGATGGATAATAATAGGAGCAATAAGTATAGTAATTGTCGTCCTATCGAGCATATCTGCATAATATGGTCCATACTATGAGTTAGATTGATAACAGTGAGTGTCATAAGTATAGTAATTGTACTTCTATTGCTCATATAAGCATTATATGGTTAATAATATGCGTTAGATTGATAATAATAAGAGTAATGAGTATAGTAATTGTCGTTCTAGCGATCATATAAGCATAATATGGCTAATAATATGAGTTAGATTGATAACAATAAGAGTAATAAGTATAGTAATTGTCGTTCTATCGATCATATCTGCATAATATGGTTAATAATATGAGTTAAATTGATAATAGTGAGTGTAATAAGTATTGTAATTGTCGTTCTGTCGTCCATATAAGCATAATATGGCTAATACTACAAGCTAGATTGATAATAATAAGAGTAATAAGTATAGTAATTGTGGTTCTGTCGATCACATAAGCATAATATGGCCAATAATATGAGTTAGATTGATAATAGTAAGAGTAATAAGTATAGTAATTGTCGTTCTATCGATCACATAAGCATAATATGGCTAATAATATGAGTTAGATTGATAATAGTAAGAGTAATAAGTATAGTAATTATCGTTCTACCGATCATATAAGCATAATATGGCTAATAATATGAGTTAGATTGGTAATGGTGAGTGTAATAAGTATAGTAATTGTAGTTCTATTGCTCATATAAGCATAATATGGTTAATAATATGCGATAGATTGATAATAATAAGAGTAATGAGTATAGTAATTGTCGTCCTATCGATCATATTTGCATAATATGGTTAATAATATGAGTTAGATTAACAATAGTGAGTGTAATAAGTATAGTAATTGTCGTTCTATCGATCACATAAGCATAATATGGCTCATAATATGAGATAGATGGATAATAATAAGAGTAATAAGTATAGTAATTGTCGTCCTATCGAGCATATCTGCATAATATGGTTCATAATATGAGTTAGATTGATAACAGTGAGTGTAATAAGTATAGTGATTGTACTTCTATTGCTCATATAAGTATAATATGGTTAATAATATGCGTTAGATTGATAATAATAAGAGTAATGAGTATAGTAATTGTCGTTCTATCGATCATATAAGCATAATATGGCTAATAATATGAGTTAGATTGATAATAATTAGAGTAATGAGTATAGTAATTGTCGTTCTATCGATCATATAAGCATAATATGGCTAATAATATGAGTTAGATTGATAATAATAAAAGTAATAAGTATAGTAATTGTCGTTCTATCGATCATATCTGCATAATATGGTTAATAATATGAGTTAGATTGATAATAGTGAGTGTAATAAGTATAGTAATTGTAGTTCTATTGCTCATATAAGCATAATATGGTTAAAATATGCGTTAGATTGATAATAATAAGAGTAATGAGTATAGTAATTGTCGTTCTATCGATCGCATAAGCATAATATGGCCAATAATATGAGTTAAATTGATAATAATAAGAGTAATAAGTATAGTAATTGTCGTCTATCGATCATATAAGCATAATATGGCTAATAATATGAGTTATATTGATAACAATAAGAGTAATAAGTATAGTAATTGTCGTTCTATCGATCATATCTGCATAATATGGTTAATAATATGAGTTAGATTGACAATAGTGAGTGTAATAAGTATAGTAATTGTCGTTCTATCGATCACATAAGCATAATATGGCTAATAATATGAGATAGATGGATAATAATAAGAGTAATAAGTATAGTAATTGTCGTCCTATCGAGCATATCTGCATAATATGGTTCATAGTATGAGTTAGGTTGATAACAGTGAGTGTCATAAGTATAGTAATTGTACTTCTATTGCTCATATAAGCATAATATGGTTAATAATATGCGATAGATTGATAATAATAAGAGTAATGAGTATAGTAATTGTCGTCCTATCGATCATATCTGCATAATATGGTTAATAATATGAGTTAGATTGACAATAGTGAGTGTAATAAGTATAGTAATTGTCGTCTATCGATCATATAAGCATAATATGGCTAATAATATGAGTTAGATTGATAATAATAAGAGTAATAAGTATAGTAATTGTCGTTCTATCGATCATATCTGCATAATATGGTTAATAATATGAGTTAAATTGATAATAGTGAGTGTAATAAGTATTGTAATTGTCGTTCTGTCGTCCATATAAGCATAATATGGCTAATACTACAAGCTAGATTGATAATAATAAGAGTAATAAGTATAGTAATTGTCGTTCTATCGATCACATAAGCATAATATGGCCAATAATATGAGTTAGATTGATAATAGTAAGAGTAATAAGTATAGCAATTGTCGTTCTATCGATCACATAAGCATAATATGGCTAATAATATGAGTTAGATTGATAATAGTAAGAGTAATAAGTATAGTGATTATCGTTCTACCGATCATATAAACATAATATGGCTAATAATATGAGTTAGATTGGTAATGGTGAGTGTAATAAGTATAGTAATTGTAGTTCTATTGCTCATATAAGCATAATAAGGTTAATAATATGCAATAGATTGATAATAATAAGAGTAATGAGTATAGTAATTGTCGTCCTATCGATCATATTTGCATAATATGGTTAATAATATGAATTAGATTGACAATAGTGAGTGTAACAAGTATAGTAATTGTCGTTCTATCGATCACATAAGCATAATATGGCTAATTATATGAGATAGATGGATAATAATAAGAGTAATAAGTATAGTAATTGTCGTCCTATCGAGCATATCTGCATAATATGGTCCATAATATGAGTTAGATTGATAACAGTGAGTGTAATAAGTATAGTAATTGTACATCTATTGCTCATATAAGCATAATATGGTTAATAATATGCGTTAGATTGATAATAATAAGAGTAATGAGTATAGTAATTGTCGTTCTAGCGATCATATAAGCATAATATGGCTAATAATATGAGTTAGATTGATAATAATAAGAGTAATAAGTATAGTAATTGTCGTTCTATCGATCATATCTGCATAATATGGTTCATAATATGAGTTAGATTGATAATAGTGAGTGTAATAAGTATAGTAATTGTAGTTCTATTGCTCATATAAGCATAATATAGGTAGTAATATGCGATAGATTGATAATACTAAGAGTAATAAGTATAGTAATTGTCGTTCTATCGATCACATAAGCATAATATGGCTAATAATGTGAGTTAGATTGATAATAGTAAGAGTAATAAGTATAGTAATTATCGTTCTACCGATCATATAAGCATAATATGGCTAATAATATGAGTTAGATTGATAATAATAAGAGTAATAAGTATAGTAATTGTCCGTCTATCGATCATATCTGCATAATATGGTTCATAAAATGAGTTAGATTGATAATCGTGAGTGTAATAAGTATAGTAATTGTAGTTCTATTGCTCATATAAGCATAATATGGTTAATAATATGCGATAGATTGATAATAATAAGAGTAATGAGTATAGTAATTGTCGTTCTAGCGATCATATAAGAATAATATGGCTAATAATATGAGTTAGATTGATAACAATAGGAGTAATAAGTATAGTAATTGTCGTTCTATCGATCATATCTGCATAATATGGTTAATAATATGAGTTAAATTGATAATAGTGAGTGTAATAAGTATTGTAATTGTCGCTCTGTCGTCCATATAAGCATAATATGGTTAATAATATGCGATAGATTGATAGTAATAAGAGTAATGAGTATAGTAATTGCCGTTCTATTGATCACATAAGCATAATAGGGCCAATAAAATGAGTTAGATTGATAATAATAAGAGTAATAAGTATAGTAATTGTAGTTCTATTGCTCATATAAGCATAATATGGTTAATAATATGCGATAGATTGATAATAATAAGAGTAATGAGTATAGTAATTGTCGTTCTAGCGATCATATAAGAATAATATGGCTAATAATATGAGTTAGATTGATAACAATAGGAGTAATAAGTATAGTAATTGTCGTTCTATCGATCATATCTGCATAATATGGTTAATAATATGAGTTAAATTGATAATAGTGAGTGTAATAAGTATTGTAATTGTCGCTCTGTCGTCCATACAAGCATAATATGGCTAATACTACAAGCTAGATTGATAATAATAAGAGTAATAAGTATAGTAATTGTCGTTCTATCGATCACATAAGCATAATATGGCCAATAATATGAGTTAGATTGATAATAGTAAGAGTAATAAGTATAGTAATTGTCGTTCCATCGATCATAGAAGCATGATATGGCTAAAAATATGAGTTAGATTGATAATAATAAGAGTAATAAGTATAGTAATTGTCCGTCTATCGATCATATCTGCATAATATGGTTCATAATATGAGGTAGATTGATAATAATAAGAGTAATAAGTATAGTAATTGTCGTTCTATCGATCATATCTGCATAATATGGTTCATAATATGAGTTAGATTGGTAATGGTGAGTGTAATAAGTATAGTAATTGTAGTTCTATTGCTCATATAAGCATAATATGGTTAATAATATGCGATAGATTGATAGTAATAAGAGTAATGAGTATAGTAATTGCCGTTCTATCGATCACATAAGCATAATATGGCCAATAAAATGTGTTAGATTGATAATAATAAGAGTAATAAGTATAGTAATTGTTGTTCTATCGATCACATAAGCATAATATGGCTAATAATATGAGTTAGATTGATAATAATAAGAGTAACCAGTATAGTAATTGTCGTTCTATCGATCATATAAGCATAATATGGCTAATAATATGAGTTAGATTGATAATAATAAGAGTAATGAGTATAGCAATTGTCGTTCTATCGATCATATCTGCATAATATGGTTAATAATATGAGTTAGATTGATAATAGTGAGTGTAATAAGTATAGTAATTGTAGTTCTATTGCTCATATAAGCATAATATGGTTAAAAATATGCGTTAGATTCATAATAATAAGAGTAATAAGTATAGTGATTGGCGTCCTATCGATCATATAAGCATAATATGGCTAATAATATGAGTTAGATTGATAATAATAAGAGTAATGAGTATAGTAATTGTCCGTCTATCGATCATATCTGCATAATATGGTTCATAATATGAGGTAGATTGATAATAATAAGAGTAATAAGTATAGTAATTGTCGTTCTATCGATCATATCTGCATAATATGGTTCATAATATGAGTTAGATTGATAATAATAAGAGTGATGAGTATAGTAATTGTCGTCCTATCGATCATATCTGCATAATATGGTTAATAATATGAGTTAGATTGACAATAGTGAGTGTAATAAGTATAGTAATTGTCGTCTATCGATCATATAAGCATAATATGGCTAATAATATGAGTTAGATTGATAATAATAAGAGTAATAAGTATAGTAATTGTCGTTCTATCGATCATATCTGCATAATATGGTTAATAATATGAGTTAAATTGATAATAGTGAGTGTAATAAGTATTGTAATTGTCGTTCTGTCGTCCATATAAGCATAATATGGCTAATACTACAAGCTAGATTGATAATAATAAGAGTAATAAGTATAGTAATTGTCGTTCTATCGATCACATAAGCATAATATGGCCAATAATAAGAGATAGATTGATAATAGTAAGAGTAATAAGTATAGTAATTGTCGTTCTATCGATCACATAAGCATAATATGGCTAATAATATGAGTTAGATTGATTATAATAAGAGTAATAAGTATAGTAATTGTCGTTCTATCGATCATATCTGCATAATATGGTTAATAATATGAGTTAGATTGGTAATGGTGAGTGTAATAAGTATAGTAATTGTAGTTCTATTGCTCATATAAGCATAATATGGTTAATAATATGCGATAGATTGATAATAATAAGTGCAATGAGTGTGGTAATTGTCGTTCTATCGATCATATAAGCATAATATGGCTAATAATATGAGTTAGATTGATAATAATAAGAGTAATGAGTATAGTAATTGTCGTTCTATCGATCATATAAGCATAATATGGCTAATAATATGAGTTAGATTGATAATAATAAAAGTAATAAGTATAGTAATTGTCGTTCTATCGATCATATCTGCATAATATGGTTAATAATATGAGTTAGATTGATAATAGTGAGTGTAATAAGTATAGTAATTGTAGTTCTATTGCTCATATAAGCATAATATGGTTAATAATATGCGTTAGATTGATAATAATAAGAGTAATGAGTATAGTAATTGTCGTTCTATCGATCACATAAGCATAATATGGCCAATAATATGAGTTAAATTGATAATAATAAGAGTAATAAGTATAGTAATTGTCGTCTATCGATCATATAAGCATAATATGGCTAGTAATATGAGTTATATTGATAATAATAAGAGTAATAAGTATAGTAATTGTCGTTCTATCGATCATATCTGCATAATATGGTTAATAATATGAGTTAGATTGACAATAGTGAGTGTAATAAGTATAGTAATTGTCGTTCTATCGATCACATAAGCATAATATGGCTAATAATATGAGATAGATGGATAATAATAAGAGTAATAAGTATAGTAATTGTCGTCCTATCGAGCATATCTGCATAATATGGTTCATAGTATGAGTTAGGTTGATAACAGTGAGTGTCATAAGTATAGTAATTGTACTTCTATTGCTCATATAAGCATTATATGGTTAATAATATGCGTTAGATTGATAATAATAAGAGTAATGAGTATAGTAATTGTCGTTCTAGCGATCATATAAGCATAATATGGCTAATAATATGTGTTATATTGATAACAATAAGAGTAATAAGTATAGTAATTGTCGTTCTATCGATCATATCTGCATAATATGGTTCATAATATGAGTTAAATTGATAATAGTGAGTGTAATAAGTATAGTAATTGTAGTTCTATTGCTCATATAAGCATAATATGGTTAATAATATGCGATAGATTGATAATAATAAGAGTAATGAGTATAGTAATTGTCGTCCTATCGATCATATCTGCATAATATGGTTAATAATATGAGTTAGATTGACAATAGTGAGTGTAATAAGTATAGTAATTGTCGTCTATCGATCATATAAGCATAATATGGCTAATAATATGAGTTAGATTGATAATAATAAGAGTAATAAGTATAGTAATTGTCGTTCTATCGATCATATCTGCATAATATAGTTAATAATATGAGTTAAATTGATAATAGTGAGTGTAATAAGTATTGTAATTGTCGTTCTGTCGTCCATATAAGCATAATATGGCTAATACTACAAGCTAGATTGATAATAATAAGAGTAATAAGTATAGTAATTGTCGTTCTATCGATCACATAAGCATAATATGGCCAATAATATGAGTTAGATTGATAATAGTAAGAGTAATAAGTATAGTAATTGTCGTTCTATCGATCACATAAGCATAATATGGCTAATAATATGAGTTAGATTGACAATAGTGAGTGTAATAAGTATAGTAATTGTCGTTCTATCGATCACATAAGCATAATATGGCTAATAATATGAGATAGATGGATAATAATAAGAGTAATAAGTATAGTAATTGTCGTCCTATCGAGCATATCTGCATAATATGGTCCATAATATGAGTTAGATTGATAACAGTGAGTGTAATAAGTATAGTAATTGTACATCTATTGCTCATATAAGCATAATATGGTTAATAATATGCGTTAGATTGATAATAATAAGAGTAATGAGTATAGTAATTGTCGTTCTAGCGATCATATAAGCATAATATGGCTAATAATATGAGCTAGATTGATAATAATAAGAGTAATAAGTATAGTAATTGTCGTTCTATCGATCATATCTGCATAATATGGTTCATAATATGAGTTAGATTGATAATAGTGAGTGTAATAAGTATAGTAATTGTAGTTCTATTGCTCATATAAGCATAATATAGGTAGTAATATGCGATAGATTGATAATAATAAGAGTAATAAGTATAGTAATTGTCGTTCTATCGATCACATAAGCATAATATGGCTAATAATGTGAGTTAGATTGATAATAGTAAGAGTAATAAGTATAGTAATTATCGTTCTACCGATCATATAAGCATAATATGGCTAATAATATGAGTTAGATTGATAACAGTGAGTGTAATAAGTATAGTAATTGTCGATCTATCGATCATGTAAGCATAATATGGCTAATAATATGAGTTAGATTGGTAATGGTGAGTGTAATAAGTATAGTAATTGTAGTTCTATTGCTCATATAAGCATAATATGGTTAATAATATGCGATAGATTGATAATAATAAGAGTAATGAGTATAGTAATTGTCGTCCTATCGATCATATTTGCATAATATGGTTAATAATATGAGTTAGATTAACAATAGTGAGTGTAATAAGTATAGTAATTGTCGTTCTATCGATCACATAAGCATAATATGGCTCATAATATGAGATAGATGGATAATAATAAGAGTAATAAGTATAGTAATTGTCGTTCTATCGATCATATAAGCATAATATGGCTAATAATATGAGTTAGATTGATAATAATAAGAGTAATGAGTATAGCAATTGTCGTTCTATCGATCATATCTGCATAATATGGTTAATAATATGAGTTAGATTGATAATAGTGAGTGTAATAAGTATAGTAATTGTAGTTCTATTGCTCATATAAGCATAATATGGTTAAAAATATGCGTTAGATTCATAATAATAAGAGTAATAAGTATAGTGATTGGCGTCCTATCGATCATATAAGCATAATATGGCTAATAATATGAGTTAGATTGATAATAATAAGAGTAATGAGTATAGTAATTGTCCGTCTATCGATCATATCTGCATAATATGGTTCATAATATGAGGTAGATTGATAATAATAAGAGTAATAAGTATAGTAATTGTCGTTCTATCGATCATATCTGCATAATATGGTTCATAATATGAGTTAGATTGATAATAATAAGAGTGATGAGTATAGTAATTGTCGTCCTATCGATCATATCTGCATAATATGGTTAATAATATGAGTTAGATTGACAATAGTGAGTGTAATAAGTATAGTAATTGTCGTCTATCGATCATATAAGCATAATATGGCTAATAATATGAGTTAGATTGATAATAATAAGAGTAATAAGTATAGTAATTGTCGTTCTATCGATCATATCTGCATAATATGGTTAATAATATGAGTTAAATTGATAATAGTGAGTGTAATAAGTATTGTAATTGTCGTTCTGTCGTCCATATAAGCATAATATGGCTAATACTACAAGCTAGATTGATAATAATAAGAGTAATAAGTATAGTAATTGTCGTTCTATCGATCACATAAGCATAATATGGCCAATAATAAGAGTTAGATTGATAATAGTAAGAGTAATAAGTATAGTAATTGTCGTTCTATCGATCACATAAGCATAATATGGCTAATAATATGAGTTAGATTGATCATAATAAGAGTAATAAGTATAGTAATTGTCGTTCTATCGATCATATCTGCATAATATGGTTAATAATATGAGTTAGATTGGTAATGGTGAGTGTAATAAGTATAGTAATTGTAGTTCTATTGCTCATATAAGCATAATATGGTTAATAATATGCGATAGATTGATAATAATAAGTGCAATGAGTATGGTAATTGTCGTTCTATCGATCATATAAGCATAATATGGCTAATAATATGAGTTAGATTGATAATAATAAGAGTAATGAGTATAGTAATTGTCGTTCTATCGATCATATAAGCATAATATGGCTAATAATATGAGTTAGATTGATAATAATAAAAGTAATAAGTATAGTAATTGTCGTTCTATCGATCATATCTGCATAATATGGTTAATAATATGAGTTAGATTGATAATAGTGAGTGTAATAAGTATAGTAATTGTAGTTCTATTGCTCATATAAGCATAATATGGTTAATAATATGCGTTAGATTGATAATAATAAGAGTAATGAGTATAGTAATTGTCGTTCTATCGATCACATAAGCATAATATGGCCAATAATATGAGTTAAATTGATAATAATAAGAGTAATAAGTATAGTAATTGTCGTCTATCGATCATATAAGCATAATATGGCTAGTAATATGAGTTATATTGATAATAATAAGAGTAATAAGTATAGTAATTGTCGTTCTATCGATCATATCTGCATAATATGGTTAATAATATGAGTTAGATTGACAATAGTGAGTGTAATAAGTATAGTAATTGTCGTTCTATCGATCACATAAGCATAATATGGCTAATAATATGAGATAGATGGATAATAATAAGAGTAATAAGTATAGTAATTGTCGTCCTATCGAGCATATCTGCATAATATGGTTCATAGTATGAGTTAGGTTGATAACAGTGAGTGTCATAAGTATAGTAATTGTACTTCTATTGCTCATATAAGCATTATATGGTTAATAATATGCGTTAGATTGATAATAATAAGAGTAATGAGTATAGTAATTGTCGTTCTAGCGATCATATAAGCATAATATGGCTAATAATATGTGTTATATTGATAACAATAAGAGTAATAAGTATAGTAATTGTCGTTCTATCGATCATATCTGCATAATATGGTTCATAATATGAGTTAGATTGATAATAGTGAGTGTAATAAGTATAGTAATTGTAGTTCTATTGCTCATATAAGCATAATATGGTTAATAATATGCGATAGATTGATAATAATAAGAGTAATGAGTATAGTAATTGTCGTCCTATCGATCATATCTGCATAATATGGTTAATAATATGAGTTAGATTGACAATAGTGAGTGTAATAAGTATAGTAATTGTCGTCTATCGATCATATAAGCATAATATGGCTAATAATATGAGTTAGATTGATAATAATAAGAGTAATAAGTATAGTAATTGTCGTTCTATCGGTCATATCTGCATAATATGGTTAATAATATGAGTTAAATTGATAATAGTGAGTGTAATAAGTATTGTAATTGTCGTTCTGTCGTCCATATAAGCATAATATGGCTAATACTACAAGCTAGATTGATAATAATAAGAGTAATAAGTATAGTAATTGTCGTTCTATCGATCACATAAGCATAATATGGCTAATAATATGAGATAGATGGATAATAATAGGAGCAATAAGTATAGTAATTGTCGTCCTATCGAGCATATCTGCATAATATGGTCCATACTATGAGTTAGATTGATAACAGTGAGTGTCATAAGTATAGTAATTGTACTTCTATTGCTCATATAAGCATTATATGGTTAATAATATGCGTTAGATTGATAATAATAAGAGTAATAAGTATAGTAATTGTCGTTCTATCGATCATATAAGCATAATAAGGCTAATAATATGAGTTAGATTGATAATACTAAGAGTAGTGAGTATAGTAATTCTCGTTCTATCGATCATATAAGCATAATATGGCTAATAATATGAGTTAGATTGATAATAATAAGAGTAATGAGTATAGTAATTGTAGATCTATCGATCATTTAATCATAATATGGCTAATAATATGAGTTAGATTGATAATAATAACAGTAATAAGTATAGTAATTGTCCTTCTATCGATCATTTAAGCATAATATGGCTAATAATATGAGTTAGATTGATAATAATAAGAGTAATGAGTATAGTAATTGTAGTTCTATCGATCATATCTGCATAATATGGTTAATAATATGAGTTAGATTGATAATAATAAGAGTAATAAGTAAAGTAATTGTCGTTCTATCGATAATATAAGCATAATATGGCTAATAATATGAGTTAGATTGATAATACTAAGAGTAATAAGTATAGTAATTGTCGTTCTATCGATCATTTAAGCATAATATGGGTAATAATATGAGTCAGATTGATAATAATAACAGTAATAAGTATAGTAATTGTCGTTCTATCGATAATATAAGCATAATATGGCTAATAATATGAGTTAGATTGATAATACTAAGAGTAGTGAGTATAGTAATTCTCGTTCTATCGATCATATAAGCATAATATGGCTAATAATATGAGTTAGATTGATAATAATAAGAGTAATAAGTATAGTAATTGTCGTTCTATCGATCATATAAGCATAATAAGGCTAATAATATGAGTTAGATTGATAATACTAAGAGTAGTGAGTATAGTAATTCTCGTTCTGTCGATCATATAAGCATAATATGGCTAATAATATGAGTTAGATTGATAATAATAAGAGTAATGAGTATAGTAATTGTAGATCTATCGATCATTTAATCATAATATGGCTAATAATATGAGTTAGATTGATAATAATAACAGTAATAAGTATAGTAATTGTCCTTCTATCGATCATTTAAGCATAATATGGCTAATAATATGAGTTAGATTGATAATAATAAGAGTAATGAGTATAGTAATTGTAGTTCTATCGATCATATCTGCATAATATGGTTAATAATATGAGTTAGATTGATAATAATAAGAGTAATAAGTAAAGTAATTGTCGTTCTATCGATAATATAAGCATAATATGGCTAATAATATGAGTTAGATTGATAATACTAAGAGTAGTGAGTATAGTAATTCTCGTTCTATCGATCATATAAGCATAATATGGCTAATAATATGAGTTAGATTGATAATAATAAGAGTAATAAGTATAGTAATTGTCGTTCTATCGATCATATAAGCATAATATGGCTAATAATATGAGTTAGATTGATAATACTAAGAGTAGTGAGTATAGTAATTCTCGTTCTATCGATCATATAAGCATAATATGGCTAATAATATGAGTTAGATTGATAATAATAAGAGTAATGAGTATAGTAATTGTAGTTCTATCGATCATTTAAGCATAATATGGCTAATAATATGAGTCAGATTGATAATAATAACAGTAATAAGTATAGTAATTGTCGTTCTATCGATAATATAACCATAATATGGCTAATAATATGAGTTAGATTGATAATACTAAGAGTAGTGAGTATAGTAATTCTCGTTCTATCGATCATATAAGCATAATATGGCTAATAATATGAGTTAGATTGATAATAATAAGAGTAATGAGTATAGTAATTGTAGATCTATCGATCATTTAATCATAATATGGCTAATAATATGAGTTAGATTGATAATAATAACAGTAATAAGTATAGTAATTGTCCTTCTATCGATCATTTAAGCATAATATGGCTAATAATATGAGTTAGATTGATAATAATAAGAGTAATGAGTATAGTAATTGTAGTTCTATCGATCATATCTGCATAATATGGTTAATAATATGAGTTAGATTGATAATAATAAGAGTAATAAGTAAAGTAATTGTCGTTCTATCGATAATATAAGCATAATATGGCTAATAATATGAGTTAGATTGATAATACTAAGAGTAGTGAGTATAGTAATTCTCGTTCTATCGATCATATAAGCATAATATGGCTAATAATATGAGTTAGATTGATAATAATAAGAGTAATAAGTATAGTAATTGTCGTTCTATCGATCATATAAGCATAATATGGCTAATAATATGAGTTAGATTGATAATACTAAGAGTAGTGAGTATAGTAATTCTCGTTCTATCGATCATATAAGCATAATATGGCTAATAATATGAGTTAGATTGATAATAATAAGAGTAATGAGTATAGTAATTGTAGTTCTATCGATCATTTAAGCATAATATGGCTAATAATATGAGTCAGATTGATAATAATAACAGTAATAAGTATAGTAATTGTCGTTCTATCGATAATATAACCATAATATGGCTAATAATATGAGTTAGATTGATAATACTAAGAGTAGTGAGTATAGTAATTCTCGTTCTATCGATCATATAAGCATAATATGGCTAATAATATGAGTTAGATTGATAAAAATAAGAGTAATAAGTATAGTAATTGTCGTTCTCTCGATCATATAAGCATAATATGGCTAATAATATGAGTTAGAGTGATAATACTAAGAGTAGTGAGTACAGTAATTCTCGTTCTATCGATCATATAAGCATAATATGGCTAATAATATGAGTTAGATTGATAATAATAAGAGTAATGAGTATAGTAATTGTAGTTCTATCGATCATTTAAGCATAATATGGCTAATACTATGAGTTAGATTGATAATACTAAGAGTAGTGAGTATAGTAATTCTCGTTCTATCGATCATATAAGCATAATATGGCTAATAATATGAGTTAGATTGATAATAATAAGAGTAATGAGTATAGTAATTGTAGATCTATCGATCATTTAAGCATAATATGGCTAATAATATGAGTTAGATTGATAATAATAACAGTAATAAGTATAGTAATTGTCCTTCTATCGATCATTTAAGCATAATATGGGTAATAATATGAGTCAGATTGATAATAATAACAGTAATAAGTATAGTAATTGTCGTTCTATCGATCATATAAGCATAATATGGCTAATAATATGAGTTAGATTGATAATAATAAGTGTAAGAAGTATAGTAATTGTCGTTCTATCGATCATATCTGCATAATATGGTTAATAATATGAGTTAGATTGATAATAATAAAAGTAATAAGTATAGTAATTGTCGTTCTATCGATCATATAAGCACAATATGGCCAATAATATGAGTTAGATTGATAATAATAAGGGTAATAAGTATAGTAAATGTCGTTCTATCGATCATATCTGCATAATATGTTTAATAATATGAGTTAGATTGATAATAATAAGAGTAATAAGTATAGTAATTGTCGTTATATCGATCATATAACCATAATATGGCTAATAGCATGAGTTGGATTGATAATAATAAGAGTAATGAGTATAGTAATTGTAGTTCTATCGATCATATAACCATAATATGGCTAATAATATGAGTTAGATTGATAATACTAAGAGTAGTGAGTACAGTAATTCTCGTTCTCTCGATCATATGAGCATGATATGGCTAATAATATGAGTTAGAGTGATAATACTAAGAGTAGTGAGTATAGTAATTCTCATTCTATCGATCATATAAGCATAATATGGCTAATAATATGAGTTAGATTGATAATAATAAGAGTAATAACTACGGTAATTGTCGTTCTATGGATCATATAAGCATAATAAGGCTAATAATGTGAGTTAGAGTGATAATACTAAGAGTGGTGAGTATAGTAATTCTCATTCTATCGATCATATAAGCATAATATGGCTAATAATATGAGTTAGATTGATAATAATAAGAGTAATGAGTATAGTAATTGTAGTTCTGTCGATCATATCGGCATAATATGGTTAATAATATGAGTTAGAGTGATAATACTAAGAGTAGTGAGTATAGTAATTCTCATTCTATCGATCATATAAGCATAATATGGCTAATAATATGAGTTAGATTGATAATAATAACAGTAATAAGTATAGTAATTGTCGTTCTATCGATAATATAAGCATAATATGGCTAATAATATGAGTTAGATTGATAATACTAAGTGTAGTGAGTATAGTAATTGTCGTTCTATCGATCATATAAGCATAATATGGCTAATAATATGAGTTAGATTGATAATAATAAGAGTAATAAGTATAGTATTTGTCGTTCTATCGATCATATAAGCATAATATGGCTAATAATACGAGTTAGATTGATAATAATAAGAGTAATATGTATAGTAATTGTCGTTCTATCGATCATTTAAGCATAATATGGCTAATAATATGAGTGAGATTGATAATAATAAGAGTAATGAGTATAGTAATTGTAGTTCTATCGATCATATCTGCATAATATGGTTAATAATATGAGTTAGATTGATAATAATAAGAGTAATAAGTATAGTAATTGTCGTTCTATCGATAATATAAGCATCATATGGCTAATAATATGAGTTAGATTGATAATACTAAGAGTAGTGAGTATAGTAATTCTCGTTCTATCGATCATATAAGCATAATATGGCTAATAATATGAGTTAGATTGATAATAATAAGAGTAATGAGTATAGTAATTGTAGTTCTATCGATCATTTAAGCATAATATGGCTAATAATATGAGTTAGATTGATAATAATAACAGTAATAAGTATAGTAATTGTCGTTCTATCGATAATATAACCATAATATGGCTAATAATATGAGTTAGATTGATAATACTAAGAGTAGTGAGTATAGTAATTCTCGTTCTATCGATCATATAAGCATAATATGGCTAATAATATGAGTTAGATTGATAATAATAAGAGTAATAAGTATAGTATTTGTCGTTCTATCGATCATATAAGCATAATATGGCTAATAATATGAGTTAGATTGATAATAATAAGAGTAATAAGTATAGTAATTGTCGTTCTATCGGTTCATTTAAGCATAATATGGGTAATAATATGAGTCAGATTGATAATAATAACAGTAATAAGTATAGTAATTGTCGTTCTACCGATAATATAAGCATAATATGGCAAATAATATGAGTTAGATTGATAATACTAAGAGTAGTGAGTATAGTAATTCTCGTTCTATCGATCGTATAAGCATAATATGGCTAATAATATGAGTTAGATTGATAATAATAAGAGTAATGAGTATAGTAATTGTAGATCTATCGATCATTTAAGCATAATATGGCTAATAATATGAGTTAGATTGATAATAATAACAGTAATAAGTATAGTAATTGTCCTTCTATCGATCATTTAAGCATAATATGGGTAATAATATGAGTCAGATTGATAATAATAACAGTAATAAGTATAGTAATTGTCGCTCTATCGATCATATAAGCATAATATGGCTAATAATATGAGTTAGATTGATAATAATAAGTGTAAGAAGTATAGTAATTGTCGTTCTATCGATCATATCTGCATACTATGGTTAATAATATGAGTTAGATTGATAATAATAAAAGTAATAAGTATAGTAATTGTCGTTCTATCGATCATATAAGCACAATATGGCCAATAATATGAGTTAGATTGATAATAATAAGAGTAATAAGTATAGTAAATGTCGTTCTATCGATCATATCTGCATAATATGTTTAATAATATGGGTTAGATTGATAATAATAAGAGTAATAAGTATAGTAATTGTCGTTATATCGATCATATAACCATAATATGGCTAATAGCATGAGTTGGATTGATAATAATAAGAGTAATGAGTATAGTAATTGTAGTTCTATCGATCATATAACCATAATATGGCTAATAATATGAGTTAGATTGATAATACTAAGAGTAGTGAGTACAGTAATTCTCGTTCTCTCGATCATATGAGCATAATATGGCTAATAATATGAGTTAGATTGACAATAATAACAGTAATAAGTATAGTAATTGTCGTTCTATCGATAATATAACCATAATATGGCTAATAATATGAGTTACATTGATAATACTAAGAGTAGTGAGTATAGTAATTCTCGTTCTATCGATCATATAAGCATAATATGGCTAATAATATGAGTTAGATTGATAATAATAAGTGTAATAAGTAAAGTAATTGTCGTTCTGTCGATCATAATTGCATAATATGGTTAATAATATGAGTTAGATTGATAATAATAAGAGCAATGAGTATAGTAATTGTCGTACTATCGATCATATAAGCATAATATGGCTAATAATATGAGTTAGATTGATAATAATAACAGTAAGAAGTATAGTAATTGTCGTTCTATCGATAATATAAAAATAATATGGCTAATAATATGAGTTAGATTGATAATACTAAGAGTAGTGAGTATAGTAATTGTCGTTCTATCGATCATATAAGCATAATATGGCTAATAATATGAGTTAGATTGATAATAATAAGAGTAATGAGTATAGTAATTGTAGTTCTATCGATCATATCTGCATAATACGGTTAATAATATGAGTTAGAATGATAATAATAAGAGTAATAAGTATAGTAATTGTCGTTCTATCGATCATATCTGCATAATATGGTTAATAATATGAGTTAGATTGATAATAGTGAGTGTAATAAGTATAGTGAATGTCGTTCTATCGATCATATCAACATAATATGGGTAATAATATGAGTTAGATTTATAATAATAAGAGTAATAAGTATAGTAATTGTCGTTCTATCGATCATATAAGCACAATATGGCTAATAATATGAGTTAGATTGATAATAATAAGAGTAATAAGTATAGTAATTGTCGTTCTATCGATCATATCTGCATAATATGGCTAATAATATGAGTTAGATTGATAATAATAAGAGTAATGAGTATAGTAATTGTAGTTCTATCGATCATATCTGCATAATATGGTTAATAATATGAGTTAGAATGATAATAATAAGAGTAATAAGTATAGTAATTGTCGTTCTATCGATCATATCTGCATAATGTGGTTAATAATATGAGTCAGATTGATAATAGTGAGTGTAATAAGTATAGTGAATGTCGTTCTATCGATCATATCAGCATAATACGGGTAATAATATGAGTTGGATTGATAATAATAAGAGTAATGAGTATAGTAATTGTAGGTCTATCGATCATATAAGCATAATATGGCTAATAATATGAGTCAGATTCATAATAATAACAGTAATAAGTATAGTAATTGTCGTTCTATCGATCATATAAGCATAATATGGCTAATAATATGAGTTAGATTGATAATACTAAGAGTAGTGAGTACAGTAATTCTCATTCTATCGATCATTTAAGCATAATATGGCTAATAATATGAGTTAGATTGATAATAATAAGAGTAATAAGTATAGTAATTGTCGTTCTATCGATAATATAAGCATAATATGGCTAATAATATGAGTTAGATTGATAATACTAAGAGTAGTGAGTATAGTAATCTCGTTCTATCGATCATATAAGCATAATATGGCTAATAATATGAGTTAGATTGATAATAATAAGAGTAATAAGTATAGTAATTGTCGTTCTAATCGATCATATAAGCATAATATGGCTAATAATATGAGTTAGATTGATAATACTAAGAGTAGTGAGTATAGTAATTCTCGTTCTATCGATCATATAAGCATAATATGGCTAATAATATGAGTTAGATTGATAATAATAAGAGTAATGAGTATAGTAATTGTAGTTCTATCGATCATTTAAGCATAATATGGCTAATAATATGAGTTAGATTGATAATAATAACAGTAATAAGTATAGTAATTGTCGTTCTATCGATAATATAACCATAATATGGCTAATAATATGAGTTAGATTGATAATACTAAGAGTAGTGAGTATAGTAATTCTCGTTCTATCGATCATATAAGCATAATATGGCTAATAATATGAGTTAGATTGATAATAATAAGAGTAATAAGTATAGTAATTGTGTCTCTCTCGATCAATATAAGCATTAATATGGCTAATAATATGAGTTAGAGTGATAATACTAAGAGTAGTGAGTACAGTAATTCTCATTCTATCGATCATATAAGCATAATATGGCTAGTAATATGAGTTAGATTGGTAATAATAAGAGTAATAAGTATAGTATTTGTCGTTCTATCGATCATGTAAGCATAATAAGGCTAATAATACGAGTTAGATTGATAATAATAAGAGTAATGAGTATAGTAATTGTAGATCTATCGATCATTTAAGGATAATATGGCTAATAATATGAGTTAGATTGATAATAATAACAGTAATAAGTATAGTAATTGTCGTTCTATCGATAATATAATCATAATATGGCTAATAATATGAGTTAGATTGATAATACTAAGAGTAGTGAGTATAGTAATTCTCGTTCTATCGATCATATAAGCATAATATGGCTAATAATAAGAGTTAGATTGATAATAATAAGAGTAATAAGTATAGTATTTGTCGTTCTATCGATCATATAAGCATAATATGGCTAATAATATGAGTTAGATTGATAATAATAAGAGTAATAAGTATAGTAATTGTCGTTCTATCGATCATTTAAGCATAATATGGGTAATAATATGAGTCAGATTGATAATAATAACAGTAATAAGTATAGTAATTGTCGTTCTATCGATCATATAAGCATAATATGGCTAATAATATGAGTTAGAGTGATAATACTAAGAGTAGTG
Source organism: Megachile rotundata (assembly GCF_050947335.1). Lineage (NCBI taxonomy): Eukaryota > Metazoa > Arthropoda > Insecta > Hymenoptera > Megachilidae > Megachile > Megachile rotundata. The sequence goes on from NW_027473393.1 coordinate 264,196, forward strand.
AGTACAGTAATTCTCATTCTATCGATCATATAAGCATAATATGGCTAGTAATATGAGTTAGATTGATAATAATAAGAGTAATAAGTATAGTATTTGTCGTTCTATCGATCATGTAAGCATAATATGGCTAATAATACGAGTTAGATTGATAATAATAAGAGTAATGAGTATAGTAATTGTAGATCTATCGATCATTTAAGCATAATATGGCTAATAATATGAGTTAGATTGATAATAATAACAGTAATAAGTATAGTAATTGTCGTTCTATCGATAATATAATCATAATATGGCTAATAATATGAGTTAGATTGATAATACTAAGAGTAGTGAGTATAGTAATTCTCGTTCTATCGATCATATAAGCATAATATGGCTAATAATAAGAGTTAGATTGATAATAATAAGAGTAATAAGTATAGTATTTGTCGTTCTATCGATCATATAAGCATAATATGGCTAATAATATGAGTTAGATTGATAATAATAAGAGTAATAAGTGTAGTAATTGTCGTTCTATCGATCATTTAAGCATAATATGGGTAATAATATGAGTCAGATTGATAATAATAACAGTAATAAGTATAGTAATTGTCGTTCTATCGATAATATAAGCATAATATGGCTAATACTATGAGTTAGATTGATAATACTAAGAGTAGTGAGTATAGTAATTCTCGTTCTATCGATCATATAAGCATAATATGGCTAATAATATGAGTTAGATTGATAATAATAACAGTAATAAGTATAGTAATTGTCGTTCTATCGATAATATAAGCATAATATGGCTAATAATATGAGTTAGATTGATAATACTAAGTGTAGTGAGTATAGTAATTGTCGTTCTATCGATCATATAAGCATAATATGGCTAATAATATGAGTTAGATTGATAATAATAAGAGTAATAAGTATAGTATTTGTCGTTCTATCGATCATATAAGCATAATATGGCTAATAATACGAGTTAGATTGATAATAATAAGAGTAATATGTATAGTAATTGTCGTTCTATCGATCATTTAAGCATAATATGGCTAATAATATGAGTTAGATTGATAATAATAAGAGTAATGAGTATAGTAATTGTAGTTCTATCGATCATATCTGCATAATATGGTTAATAATATGAGTTAGATTGATAATAATAAGAGTAATAAGTATAGTAATTGTCGTTCTATCGATAATATAAGCATCATATGGCTAATAATATGAGTTAGATTGATAATACTAAGAGTAGTGAGTATAGTAATTCTCGTTCTATCGATCATATAAGCATAATATGGCTAATAATATGAGTTAGATTGATAATAATAAGAGTAATGAGTATAGTAATTGTAGTTCTATCGATCATTTAAGCATAATATGGCTAATAATATGAGTTAGATTGATAATAATAACAGTAATAAGTATAGTAATTGTCGTTCTATCGATAATATAACCATAATATGGCTAATAATATGAGTTAGATTGATAATACTAAGAGTAGTGAGTATAGTAATTCTCGATCTATCGATCATATAAGCATAATATGGCTAGTAATATGAGTTAGATTGATAATAATAAGAGTAATAAGTATAGTATTTGTCGTTCTATCGATCATATAAGCATAATATGGCTAATAATATGAGTTAGATTGATAATAATAAGAGTAATAAGTATAGTAATTGTCGTTCTATCGGTTCATTTAAGCATAATATGGGTAATAATATGAGTCAGATTGATAATAATAACAGTAATAAGTATAGTAATTGTCGTTCTACCGATAATATAAGCATAATATGGCTAATAATATGAGTTAGATTGATAATACTAAGAGTAGTGAGTATAGTAATTCTCGTTCTATCGATCGTATAAGCATAATATGGCTAATAATATGAGTTAGATTGATAATAATAAGAGTAATGAGTATAGTAATTGTAGACCTATCGATCATTTAAGCATAATATGGCTAATAATATGAGTTAGATTGATAATAATAACAGTAATAAGTATAGTAATTGTCGTTCTATCGATCATTTAAGCATAATATGGGCAATAATATGAGTCAGATTGATAATAATAACAGTAATAAGTATAGTAATTGTCGTTCTATCGATAATATAAGCATAATATGGCTAATAATATGAGTTAGGTTTATAATAATAAGAGTAATAAGTATAGTAATTGTCGTTCTATCGATCATATCAGCATAATATGGGTAATAATATGAGATAGATTTATAATAATAAGAGTAATAAGTATAGTAATTGTCGTTCTATCGATCATATAAGCACAATTTGGCTAATAATATGAGTTAGATTGATAATAATAAGAGTAATAAGTATAGTAATTGTCGTTCTATCGATCATATCTGCATAATATGGCTAATAATATGAGTTAGATTGATAATAATAAGAGTAATGAGTATAGTAATTGTAGTTCTATCGATCATATCTGCATAATATGGTTAATAATATGAGTTAGAATGATAATAATAAGAGTAATAAGTATAGTAATTGTCGTTCTATCGATCATATCTGCATAATATGGTTAATAATATGAGTCAGATTGATAATAATAACAGTAATAAGTATAGTAATTGTCGTTCTATCGATAATATAAGCATAATATGGCTAATACTATGAGTTAGATTGATAATACTAAGAGTAGTGAGTATAGTAATTCTCGTTCTATCGATCATATAAGCATAATATGGCTAATAATATGAGTTAGATTGATAATAATAAGAGTAATAAGTATAGTAATTGTCGTTCTATCGATCATATAAGCATAATAAGGCTAATAATATGAGTTAGATTGATAATACTAAGAGTAGTGAGTATAGTAATTCTCGTTCTATCGATCATATAAGCATAATATGGCTAATAATATGAGTTAGATTGATAATAATAAGAGTAATGAGTATAGTAATTGTAGATCTATCGATCATTTAAGCATAATATGGCTAATAATATGAGTTAGATTGATAATAATAACAGTAATAAGTATAGTAATTGTCCTTCTATCGATCATTTAAGCATAATATGGGTAATAATATGAGTCAGATTGATAATAATAACAGTAATAAGTATAGTAATTGTCGCTCTATCGATCATATAAGCATAATATGGCTAATAATATGAGTTAGATTGATAATAATAAGTGTAAGAAGTATAGTAATTGTCGTTCTATCGATCATATCTGCATACTATGGTTAATAATATGAGTTAGATTGATAATAATAAAAGTAATAAGTATAGTAATTGTCGTTCTATCGATCATATAAGCACAATATGGCCAATAATATGAGTTAGATTGATAATAATAAGAGTAATAAGTATAGTAAATGTCGTTCTATCGATCATATCTGCATAATATGTTTAATAATATGAGTTAGATTGATAATAATAAGAGTAATAAGTATAGTAATTGTCGTTATATCGATCATATAACCATAATATGGCTAATAGCATGAGTTGGATTGATAATAATAAGAGTAATGAGTATAGTAATTGTAGTTCTATCGATCATATAACCATAATATGGCTAATAATATGAGTTAGATTGATAATACTAAGAGTAGTGAGTACAGTAATTCTCGTTCTCTCGATCATATGAGCATAATATGGCTAATAATATGAGTTAGATTGATAATAATAACAGTAATAAGTATAGTAATTGTCGTTCTATCGATAATATAACCATAATATGGCTAATAATATGAGTTACATTGATAATAATAAGAGTAGTGAGTATAGTAATTCTCGTTCTATCGATCATATAAGCATAATATGGCTAATAATATGAGTTAGATTGATAATAATAAGTGTAATAAGTAAAGTAATTGTCGTTCTGTCGATCATAATTGCATAATATGGTTAATAATATGAGTTAGATTGATAATAATAAGAGCAATGAGTATAGTAATTGTCGTACTATCGATCATATAAGCATAATATGGCTAATAATATGAGTTAGATTGATAATAATAACAGTAAGAAGTATAGTAATTGTCGTTCTATCGATAATATAAAAATAATATGGCTAATAATATGAGTTAGATTGATAATACTAAGAGTAGTGAGTATAGTAATTGTCGTTCTATCGATCATATAAGCATAATATGGCTAATAATATGAGTTAGATTGATAATAATAAGAGTAATGAGTATAGTAATTGTAGTTCTATCGATCATATCTGCATAATACGGTTAATAATATGAGTTAGAATGATAATAATAAGAGTAATAAGTATAGTAATTGTCGTTCTATCGATCATATCTGCATAATATGGTTAATAATATGAGTTAGATTGATAATAGTGAGTGTAATAAGTATAGTGAATGTCGTTCTATCGATCATATCAACATAATATGGGTAATAATATGAGTTAGATTTATAATAATAAGAGTAATAAGTATAGTAATTGTCGTTCTATCGATCATATAAGCACAATATGTCTAATAATATGAGTTAGATTGATAATAATAAGTGTAATAAGTAAAGTAATTGTCGTTCTATCGATCATATCTGCATAATATGGTTAATAATATGAGTCAGATTGATAATAATAACAGTAATAAGTATAGTAATTGTCGTTCTATCGATAATATAAGCATAATATGGCTAATACTATGAGTTAGATTGATAATACTAAGAGTAGTGAGTATAGTAATTCTCGTTCTATCGATCATATAAGCATAATATGGCTAATAATATGAGTTAGATTGATAATAATAAGAGTAATAAGTATAGTAATTGTCGTTCTATCGATCATATAAGCATAATAAGGCTAATAATATGAGTTAGATTGATAATACTAAGAGTAGTGAGTATAGTAATTCTCGTTCTATCGATCATATAAGCATAATATGGCTAATAATATGAGTTAGATTGATAATAATAAGAGTAATGAGTATAGTAATTGTAGATCTATCGATCATTTAAGCATAATATGGCTAATAATATGAGTTAGATTGATAATAATAACAGTAATAAGTATAGTAATTGTCCTTCTATCGATCATTTAAGCATAATATGGGTAATAATATGAGTCAGATTGATAATAATAACAGTAATAAGTATAGTAATTGTCGCTCTATCGATCATATAAGCATAGTATGGCTAATAATATGAGTTAGATTGATAATAATAAGTGTAAGAAGTATAGTAATTGTCGTTCTATCGATCATATCTGCATACTATGGTTAATAATATGAGTTAGATTGATAATAATAAAAGTAATAAGTATAGTAATTGTCGTTCTATCGATCATATAAGCACAATATGGCCAATAATATGAGTTAGATTGATAATAATAAGAGTAATAAGTATAGTAAATGTCGTTCTATCGATCATATCTGCATAATATGTTTAATAATATGAGTTAGATTGATAATAATAAGAGTAATAAGTATAGTAATTGTCGTTATATCGATCATATAACCATAATATGGCTAATAGCATGAGTTGGATTGATAATAATAAGAGTAATGAGTATAGTAATTGTAGTTCTATCGATCATATAACCATAATATGGCTAATAATATGAGTTAGATTGATAATACTAAGAGTAGTGAGTACAGTAATTCTCGTTCTCTCGATCATATGAGCATAATATGGCTAATAATATGAGTTAGATTGATAATAATAACAGTAATAAGTATAGTAATTGTCGTTCTATCGATAATATAACCATAATATGGCTAATAATATGAGTTACATTGATAATACTAAGAGTAGTGAGTATAGTAATTCTCGTTCTATCGATCATATACGCATAATATGGCTAATAATATGAGTTAGATTGATAATAATAAGTGTAATAAGTAAAGTAATTGTCGTTCTGTCGATCATAATTGCATAATATGGTTAATAATATGAGTTAGATTGATAATAATAAGAGCAATGAGTATAGTAATTGTCGTACTATCGATCATATAAGTATAATATGGCTAATAATATGAGTTAGATTGATAATACTAAGAGTAGTGAGTATAGTAATTCTCGTTCTATCGATAATATAATCATAATATGGCTAATAATATGAGTTAGATTGAGAATACTAAGCGTAGTGAGTATAGTAATTCTCGTTCTATCGATCATATAAGCATAATATGGCTAATAATAAGAGTTAGATTGATAATAATAAGAGTAATAAGTATAGTATTTGTCGTTCTATCGATCATATAAGCATAATATGGCTAATAATATGAGTTAGATTGATAATAATAAGAGCAATGAGTATAGTAATTGTCGTACTATCGATCATATAAGCATAATATGGCTAATAATATGAGTTAGATTGATAATAATAACAGTAAGAAGTATAGTAATTGTCGTTCTATCGATAATATAAAAATAATATGGCTAATAATATGAGTTAGATTGATAATACTAAGAGTAGTGAGTATAGTAATTGTCGTTCTATCGATCATATAAGCATAATATGGCTAATAATATGAGTTAGATTGATAATAATAAGAGTAATGAGTATAGTAATTGTAGTTCTATCGATCATATCTGCATAATACGGTTAATAATATGAGTTAGAATGATAATAATAAGAGTAATAAGTATAGTAATTGTCGTTCTATCGATCATATCTGCATAATATGGTTAATAATATGAGTTAGATTGATAATAGTGAGTGTAATAAGTATAGTGAATGTCGTTCTATCGATCATATCAACATAATATGGGTAATAATATGAGTTAGATTTATAATAATAAGAGTAATAAGTATAGTAATTGTCGTTCTATCGATCATATAAGCACAATATGTCTAATAATATGAGTTAGATTGATAATAATAAGAGTAATAAGTATAGTAATTGTCGTTCTATCGATCATATCTGCATAATATGGCTAATAATATGAGTTAGATTGATAATAATAAGAGTAATGAGTATAGTAATTGTAGTTCTATCGATCATATCTGCATAATATGGTTAATAATATGAGTTAGAATGATAATAATAAGAGTAATAAGTATAGTAATTGTCGTTCTATCGATCATATCTGCATAATGTGGTTAATAATATGAGTCAGATTGATAATAGTGAGTGTAATAAGTATAGTGAATGTCGTTCTATCGATCATATCATCATAATACGGGTAATAATATGAGTTGGATTGATAATAATAAGAGTAATGAGTATAGTAATTGTAGGTCTATCGATCATATAAGCATAATATGGCTAATAATATGAGTCAGATTCATAATAATAACAGTAATAAGTATAGTAATTGTCGTTCTATCGATCATATAAGCATAATATGGCTAATAATATGAGTTAGATTGATAATACTAAGAGTAGTGAGTACAGTAATTCTCATTCTATCGATCATTTAAGCATAATATGGCTAATAATATGAGTTAGATTGATAATAATAAGAGTAATAAGTATAGTAATTGTCGTTCTATCGATAATATAAGCATAATATGGCTAATAATATGAGTTAGATTGATAATACTAAGAGTAGTGAGTATAGTAATTCTCGTTCTATCGATCATATAAGCATAATATGGCTAATAATATGAGTTAGATTGATAATAATAAGAGTAATAAGTATAGTAATTGTCGTTCTATCGATCATATAAGCATAATATGGCTAATAATATGAGTTAGATTGATAATACTAAGAGTAGTGAGTATAGTAATTCTCGTTCTATCGATCATATAAGCATAATATGGCTAATAATATGAGTTAGATTGATAATAATAAGAGTAATGAGTATAGTAATTGTAGTTCTATCGATCATTTAAGCATAATATGGCTAATAATATGAGTTAGATTGATAATAATAACAGTAATAAGTATAGTAATTGTCGTTCTATCGATAATATAACCATAATATGGCTAATAATATGAGTTAGATTGATAATACTAAGAGTAGTGAGTATAGTAATTCTCGTTCTATCGATCATATAAGCATAATATGGCTAATAATATGAGTTAGATTGATAAAAATAAGAGTAATAAGTATAGTAATTGTCGTTCTCTCGATCATATAAGCATAATATGGCTAATAATATGAGTTAGAGTGATAATACTAAGAGTAGTGAGTACAGTAATTCTCATTCTATCGATCATATAAGCATAATATGGCTAGTAATATGAGTTAGATTGGTAATAATAAGAGTAATAAGTATAGTATTTGTCGTTCTATCGATCATGTAAGCATAATATGGCTAATAATACGAGTTAGATTGATAATAATAAGAGTAATGAGTATAGTAATTGTAGATCTATCGATCATTTAAGCATAATATGGCTAATAATATGAGTTAGATTGATAATAATAACAGTAATAAGTATAGTAATTGTCGTTCTATCGATAATATAATCATAATATGGCTAATAATATGAGTTAGATTGATAATACTAAGAGTAGTGAGTATAGTAATTCTCGTTCTATCGATCATATAAGCATAATATGGCTAATAATAAGAGTTAGATTGATAATAATAAGAGTAATAAGTATAGTATTTGTCGTTCTATCGATCATATAAGCATAATATGGCTAATAATATGAGTTAGATTGATAATAATAAGAGTAATAAGTATAGTAATTGTCGTTCTATCGATCATTTAAGCATAATATGGGTAATAATATGAGTCAGATTGATAATAATAACAGTAATAAGTATAGTTATTGTCGTTCTATCGATCATATAAGCATAATATGGCTAATAATATGAGTTAGAGTGATAATACTAAGAGTAGTGAGTACAGTAATTCTCATTCTATCGATCATATAAGCATAATATGGCTAGTAATATGAGTTAGATTGATAATAATAAGAGTAATAAGTATAGTATTTGTCGTTCTATCGATCATGTAAGCATAATATGGCTAATAATACGAGTTAGATTGATAATAATAAGAGTAATGAGTATAGTAATTGTAGATCTATCGATCATTTAAGCATAATATGGCTAATAATATGAGTTAGATTGATAATAATAACAGTAATAAGTATAGTAATTGTCGTTCTATCGATAATATAATCATAATATGGCTAATAATATGAGTTAGATTGATAATACTAAGAGTAGTGAGTATAGTAATTCTCGTTCTATCGATCATATAAGCATAATATGGCTAATAATAAGAGTTAGATTGATAATAATAAGAGTAATAAGTATAGTATTTGTCGTTCTATCGATCATATAAGCATAATATGGCTAATAATATGAGTTAGATTGATAATAATAAGAGTAATAAGTATAGTAATTGTCGTTCTATCGATCATTTAAGCATAATATGGGTAATAATATGAGTCAGATTGATAATAATAACAGTAATAAGTATAGTAATTGTCGTTCTATCGATAATATAAGCATAATATGGCTAATACTATGAGTTAGATTGATAATACTAAGAGTAGTGAGTATAGTAATTCTCGTTCTATCGATCATATAAGCATAATATGGCTAATAATATGAGTTAGATTGATAATAATAAGAGTAATAAGTATAGTAATTGTCGTTCTATCGATCATATAAGCATAATAAGGCTAATAATATGAGTTAGATTGATAATACTAAGAGTAGTGAGTATAGTAATTCTCGTTCTATCGATCATATAAGCATAATATGGCTAATAATATGAGTTAGATTGATAATAATAAGAGTAATGAGTATAGTAATTGTAGATCTATCGATCATTTAAGCATAATATGGCTAATAATATGAGTTAGATTGATAATAATAACAGTAATAAGTATAGTAATTGTCCTTCTATCGATCATTTAAGCATAATATGGGTAATAATATGAGTCAGATTGATAATAATAACAGTAATAAGTATAGTAATTGTCGTTCTATCGATCATATAAGCATAATATGGCTAATAATATGAGTTAGATTGATAATAATAAGTGTAAGAAGTATAGTAATTGTCGTTCTATCGATCATATCTGCATAATATGGTTAATAATATGAGTTAGATTGATAATAATAAAAGTAATAAGTATAGTAATTGTCGTTCTATCGATCATATAAGCACAATATGGCCAATAATATGAGTTAGATTGATAATAATAAGGGTAATAAGTATAGTAAATGTCGTTCTATCGATCATATCTGCATAATATGTTTAATAATATGAGTTAGATTGATAATAATAAGAGTAATAAGTATAGTAATTGTCGTTATATCGATCATATAACCATAATATGGCTAATAGCATGAGTTGGATTGATAATAATAAGAGTAATGAGTATAGTAATTGTAGTTCTATCGATCATATAACCATAATATGGCTAATAATATGAGTTAGATTGATAATACTAAGAGTAGTGAGTACAGTAATTCTCGTTCTCTCGATCATATGAGCATGATATGGCTAATAATATGAGTTAGAGTGATAATACTAAGAGTAGTGAGTATAGTAATTCTCATTCTATCGATCATATAAGCATAATATGGCTAATAATATGAGTTAGATTGATAATAATAAGAGTAATAACTACGGTAATTGTCGTTCTATGGATCATATAAGCATAATAAGGCTAATAATGTGAGTTAGAGTGATAATACTAAGAGTGGTGAGTATAGTAATTCTCATTCTATCGATCATATAAGCATAATATGGCTAATAATATGAGTTAGATTGATAATAATAACAGTAATAAGTATAGTAATTGTCGTTCTATCGATAATATAAGCATAATATGGCTAATAATATGAGTTAGATTGATAATACTAAGTGTAGTGAGTATAGTAATTGTCGTTCTATCGATCATATAAGCATAATATGGCTAATAATATGAGTTAGATTGATAATAATAAGAGTAATAAGTATAGTATTTGTCGTTCTATCGATCATATAAGCATAATATGGCTAATAATACGAGTTAGATTGATAATAATAAGAGTAATATGTATAGTAATTGTCGTTCTATCGATCATTTAAGCATAATATGGCTAATAATATGAGTTAGATTGATAACAATAAGAGTAATGAGTATAGTAATTGTAGTTCTATCGATCATATCTGCATAATATGGTTAATAATATGAGTTAGATTGATAATAATAAGAGTAATAAGTATAGTAATTGTCGTTCTATCGATAATATAAGCATCATATGGCTAATAATATGAGTTAGATTGATAATACTAAGAGTAGTGAGTATAGTAATTCTCGTTCTATCGATCATATAAGCATAATATGGCTAATAATATGAGTTAGATTGATAATAATAAGAGTAATGAGTATAGTAATTGTAGTTCTATCGATCATTTAAGCATAATATGGCTAATAATATGAGTTAGATTGATAATAATAACAGTAATAAGTATAGTAATTGTCGTTCTATCGATAATATAACCATAATATGGCTAATAATATGAGTTAGATTGATAATACTAAGAGTAGTGAGTATAGTAATTCTCGTTCTATCGATCATATAAGCATAATATGGCTAATAATATGAGTTAGATTGATAATAATAAGAGTAATAAGTATAGTATTTGTCGTTCTATCGATCATATAAGCATAATATGGCTAATAATATGAGTCAGATTGATAATAATAACAGTAATAAGTATAGTAATTGTCGTTCTACCGATAATATAAGCATAATATGGCTAATAATATGAGTTAGATTGATAATACTAAGAGTAGTGAGTATAGTAATTCTCGTTCTATCGATCGTATAAGCATAATATGGCTAATAATATGAGTTAGATTGATAATAATAGGAGTAATGAGTATAGTAATTGTAGATCTATCGATCATTTAAGCATAATATGGCTAATAATATGAGTTAGATTGATAATAATAACAGTAATAAGTATAGTAATTGTCGTTCTATCGATAATATAATCATAATATGGCTAATAATATGAGTTAGATTGATAATACTAAGAGTAGTGAGTATAGTAATTCTCGTTCTATCGATCATATAAGCATAATATGGCTAATAATAAGAGTTAGATTGATAATAATAAGAGTAATAAGTATAGTATTTGTCGTTCTATCGATCATATAAGCATAATATGGCTAATAATATGAGTTAGATTGATAATAATAAGAGTAATAAGTATAGTAATTGTCGTTCTATCGATCATTTAAGCATAATATGGGTAATAATATGAGTCAGATTGATAATAATAACAGTAATAAGTATAGTAATTGTCGTTCTATCGATCATATAAGCATAATATGGCTAATAATATGAGTTAGAGTGATAATACTAAGAGTAGTGAGTACAGTAATTCTCATTCTATCGATCATATAAGCATAATATGGCTAGTAATATGAGTTAGATTGATAATAATAAGAGTAATAAGTATAGTATTTGTCGTTCTATCGATCATGTAAGCATAATATGGCTAATAATACGAGTTAGATTGATAATAATAAGAGTAATGAGTATAGTAATTGTAGATCTATCGATCATTTAAGCATAATATGGCTAATAATATGAGTTAGATTGATAATAATAACAGTAATAAGTATAGTAATTGTCGTTCTATCGATAATATAATCATAATATGGCTAATAATATGAGTTAGATTGATAATACTAAGAGTAGTGAGTATAGTAATTCTCGTTCTATCGATCATATAAGCATAATATGGCTAATAATAAGAGTTAGATTGATAATAATAAGAGTAATAAGTATAGTATTTGTCGTTCTATCGATCATATAAGCATAATATGGCTAATAATATGAGTTAGATTGATAATAATAAGAGTAATAAGTATAGTAATTGTCGTTCTATCGATCATTTAAGCATAATATGGGTAATAATATGAGTCAGATTGATAATAATAACAGTAATAAGTATAGTAATTGTCGTTCTATCGATAATATAAGCATAATATGGCTAATACTATGAGTTAGATTGATAATACTAAGAGTAGTGAGTATAGTAATTCTCGTTCTATCGATCATATAAGCATAATATGGCTAATAATATGAGTTAGATTGATAATAATAAGAGTAATAAGTATAGTAATTGTCGTTCTATCGATCATATAAGCATAATAAGGCTAATAATATGAGTTAGATTGATAATACTAAGAGTAGTGAGTATAGTAATTCTCGTTCTATCGATCATATAAGCATAATATGGCTAATAATATGAGTTAGATTGATAATAATAAGAGTAATGAGTATAGTAATTGTAGATCTATCGATCATTTAAGCATAATATGGCTAATAATATGAGTTAGATTGATAATAATAACAGTAATAAGTATAGTAATTGTCCTTCTATCGATCATTTAAGCATAATATGGGTAATAATATGAGTCAGATTGATAATAATAACAGTAATAAGTATAGTAATTGTCGTTCTATCGATCATATAAGCATAATATGGCTAATAATATGAGTTAGATTGATAATAATAAGTGTAAGAAGTATAGTAATTGTCGTTCTATCGATCATATCTGCATAATATGGTTAATAATATGAGTTAGATTGATAATAATAAAAGTAATAAGTATAGTAATTGTCGTTCTATCGATCATATAAGCACAATATGGCCAATAATATGAGTTAGATTGATAATAATAAGGGTAATAAGTATAGTAAATGTCGTTCTATCGATCATATCTGCATAATATGTTTAATAATATGAGTTAGATTGATAATAATAAGAGTAATAAGTATAGTAATTGTCGTTATATCGATCATATAACCATAATATGGCTAATAGCATGAGTTGGATTGATAATAATAAGAGTAATGAGTATAGTAATTGTAGTTCTATCGATCATATAACCATAATATGGCTAATAATATGAGTTAGATTGATAATACTAAGAGTAGTGAGTACAGTAATTCTCGTTCTCTCGATCATATGAGCATGATATGGCTAATAATATGAGTTAGAGTGATAATACTAAGAGTAGTGAGTATAGTAATTCTCGTTCTATCGATCATATAAGCATAATATGGCTAATAATATGAGTTAGATTGATAATAATAAGAGTAATGAGTATAGTAATTGTAGTTCTATCGATCATTTAAGCATAATATGGCTAATAATATGAGTTAGATTGATAATAATAACAGTAATAAGTATAGTAATTGTCGTTCTATCGATAATATAACCATAATATGGCTAATAATATGAGTTAGATTGATAATACTAAGAGTAGTGAGTATAGTAATTCTCGTTCTATCGATCATATAAGCATAATATGGCTAATAATATGAGTTAGATTGATAAAAATAAGAGTAATAAGTATAGTAATTGTCGTTCTCTCGATCATATAAGCATAATATGGCTAATAATATGAGTTAGAGTGATAATACTAAGAGTAGTGAGTACAGTAATTCTCATTCTATCGATCATATAAGCATAATATGGCTAGTAATATGAGTTAGATTGGTAATAATAAGAGTAATAAGTATAGTATTTGTCGTTCTATCGATCATGTAAGCATAATATGGCTAATAATACGAGTTAGATTGATAATAATAAGAGTAATGAGTATAGTAATTGTAGATCTATCGATCATTTAAGCATAATATGGCTAATAATATGAGTTAGATTGATAATAATAACAGTAATAAGTATAGTAATTGTCGTTCTATCGATAATATAATCATAATATGGCTAATAATATGAGTTAGATTGATAATACTAAGAGTAGTGAGTATAGTAATTCTCGTTCTATCGATCATATAAGCATAATATGGCTAATAATAAGAGTTAGATTGATAATAATAAGAGTAATAAGTATAGTATTTGTCGTTCTATCGATCATATAAGCATAATATGGCTAATAATATGAGTTAGATTGATAATAATAAGAGTAATAAGTATAGTAATTGTCGTTCTATCGATCATTTAAGCATAATATGGGTAATAATATGAGTCAGATTGATAATAATAACAGTAATAAGTATAGTAATTGTCGTTCTATCGATCATATAAGCATAATATGGCTAATAATATGAGTTAGAGTGATAATACTAAGAGTAGTGAGTACAGTAATTCTCATTCTATCGATCATATAAGCATAATATGGCTAGTAATATGAGTTAGATTGATAATAATAAGAGTAATAAGTATAGTATTTGTCGTTCTATCGATCATGTAAGCATAATATGGCTAATAATACGAGTTAGATTGATAATAATAAGAGTAATGAGTATAGTAATTGTAGATCTATCGATCATTTAAGCATAATATGGCTAATAATATGAGTTAGATTGATAATAATAACAGTAATAAGTATAGTAATTGTCGTTCTATCGATAATATAATCATAATATGGCTAATAATATGAGTTAGATTGATAATACTAAGAGTAGTGAGTATAGTAATTCTCGTTCTATCGATCATATAAGCATAATATGGCTAATAATAAGAGTTAGATTGATAATAATAAGAGTAATAAGTATAGTATTTGTCGTTCTATCGATCATATAAGCATAATATGGCTAATAATATGAGTTAAATTGATAATAATAAGAGTAATAAGTATAGTAATTGTCGTTCTATCGATCATTTAAGCATAATATGGGTAATAATATGAGTCAGATTGATAATAATAACAGTAATAAGTATAGTAATTGTCGTTCTATCGATAATATAAGCATAATATGGCTAATACTATGAGTTAGATTGATAATACTAAGAGTAGTGAGTATAGTAATTCTCGTTCTATCGATCATATAAGCATAATATGGCTAATAATATGAGTTAGATTGATAATAATAAGAGTAATAAGTATAGTAATTGTCGTTCTATCGATCATATAAGCATAATAAGGCTAATAATATGAGTTAGATTGATAATACTAAGAGTAGTGAGTATAGTAATTCTCGTTCTATCGATCATATAAGCATAATATGGCTAATAATATGAGTTAGATTGATAATAATAAGAGTAATGAGTATAGTAATTGTAGATCTATCGATCATTTAAGCATAATATGGCTAATAATATGAGTTAGATTGATAATAATAACAGTAATAAGTATAGTAATTGTCCTTCTATCGATCATTTAAGCATAATATGGGTAATAATATGAGTCAGATTGATAATAATAACAGTAATAAGTATAGTAATTGTCGTTCTATCGATCATATAAGCATAATATGGCTAATAATATGAGTTAGATTGATAATAATAAGTGTAAGAAGTATAGTAATTGTCGTTCTATCGATCATATCTGCATAATATGGTTAATAATATGAGTTAGATTGATAATAATAAAAGTAATAAGTATAGTAATTGTCGTTCTATCGATCATATAAGCACAATATGGCCAATAATATGAGTTAGATTGATAATAATAAGGGTAATAAGTATAGTAAATGTCGTTCTATCGATCATATCTGCATAATATGTTTAATAATATGAGTTAGATTGATAATAATAAGAGTAATAAGTATAGTAATTGTCGTTATATCGATCATATAACCATAATATGGCTAATAGCATGAGTTGGATTGATAATAATAAGAGTAATGAGTATAGTAATTGTAGTTCTATCGATCATATAACCATAATATGGCTAATAATATGAGTTAGATTGATAATACTAAGAGTAGTGAGTACAGTAATTCTCGTTCTCTCGATCATATGAGCATGATATGGCTAATAATATGAGTTAGAGTGATAATACTAAGAGTAGTGAGTATAGTAATTCTCATTCTATCGATCATATAAGCATAATATGGCTAATAATATGAGTTAGATTGATAATAATAAGAGTAATAACTACGGTAATTGTCGTTCTATGGATCATATAAGCATAATAAGGCTAATAATGTGAGTTAGAGTGATAATACTAAGAGTGGTGAGTATAGTAATTCTCATTCTATCGATCATATAAGCATAATATGGCTAATAATATGAGTTAGATTGATAATAATAACAGTAATAAGTATAGTAATTGTCGTTCTATCGATAATATAAGCATAATATGGCTAATAATATGAGTTAGATTGATAATACTAAGTGTAGTGAGTATAGTAATTGTCGTTCTATCGATCATATAAGCATAATATGGCTAATAATATGAGTTAGATTGATAATAATAAGAGTAATAAGTATAGTATTTGTCGTTCTATCGATCATATAAGCATAATATGGCTAATAATACGAGTTAGATTGATAATAATAAGAGTAATATGTATAGTAATTGTCGTTCTATCGATCATTTAAGCATAATATGGCTAATAATATGAGTTAGATTGATAACAATAAGAGTAATGAGTATAGTAATTGTAGTTCTATCGATCATATCTGCATAATATGGTTAATAATATGAGTTAGATTGATAATAATAAGAGTAATAAGTATAGTAATTGTCGTTCTATCGATAATATAAGCATCATATGGCTAATAATATGAGTTAGATTGATAATACTAAGAGTAGTGAGTATAGTAATTCTCGTTCTATCGATCATATAAGCATAATATGGCTAATAATATGAGTTAGATTGATAATAATAAGAGTAATGAGTATAGTAATTGTAGTTCTATCGATCATTTAAGCATAATATGGCTAATAATATGAGTTAGATTGATAATAATAACAGTAATAAGTATAGTAATTGTCGTTCTATCGATAATATAACCATAATATGGCTAATAATATGAGTTAGATTGATAATACTAAGAGTAGTGAGTATAGTAATTCTCGTTCTATCGATCATATAAGCATAATATGGCTAATAATATGAGTTAGATTGATAATAATAAGAGTAATAAGTATAGTATTTGTCGTTCTATCGATCATATAAGCATAATATGGCTAATAATATGAGTTAGATTGATAATAATAAGAGTAATAAGTATAGTATTTGTCGTTCTATCGGTTCATTTAAGCATAATATGGGTAATAATATGAGTCAGATTGATAATAATAACAGTAATAAGTATAGTAATTGTCGTTCTACCGATAATATAAGCATAATATGGCTAATAATATGAGTTAGATTGATAATACTAAGAGTAGTGAGTATAGTAATTCTCGTTCTATCGATCGTATAAGCATAATATGGCTAATAATATGAGTTAGATTGATAATAATAAGAGTAATGAGTATAGTAATTGTAGATCTATCGATCATTTAAGCATAATATGGCTAATAATATGAGTTAGATTGATAATAATAACAGTAATAAGTATAGTAATTGTCGTTCTATCGATCATTCAAGCATAATATGGGCAATAATATGAGTCAGATTGATAATAATAACAGTAATAAGTATAGTAATTGTCGTTCTATCGATAATATAAGCATAATATGGCTAATAATATGAGTTAGGTTTATAATAATAAGAGTAATAAGTATAGTAATTGTCGTTCTATCGATCATATCAGCATAATATGGGTAATAATATGAGATAGATTTATAATAATAAGAGTAATAAGTATAGTAATTGTCGTTCTATCGATCATATAAGCACAATATGGCTAATAATATGAGTTAGATTGATAATAATAAGAGTAATAAGTATAGTAATTGTCGTTCTATCGATCATATCTGCATAATATGGCTAATAATATGAGTTAGATTGATAATAATAAGAGTAATGAGTATAGTAATTGTAGTTCTATCGATCATATCTGCATAATATGGTTAATAATATGAGTTAGAATGATAATAATAAGAGTAATAAGTATAGTAATTGTCGTTCTATCGATCATATCTGCATAATATGGTTAATAATATGAGTCAGATTGATAATAATAACAGTAATAAGTATAGTAATTGTCGTTCTATCGATAATATAAGCATAATATGGCTAATACTATGAGTTAGATTGATAATACTAAGAGTAGTGAGTATAGTAATTCTCGTTCTATCGATCATATAAGCATAATATGGCTAATAATATGAGTTAGATTGATAATAATAAGAGTAATAAGTATAGTAATTGTCGTTCTATCGATCATATAAGCATAATAAGGCTAATAATATGAGTTAGATTGATAATACTAAGAGTAGTGAGTATAGTAATTCTCGTTCTATCGATCATATAAGCATAATATGGCTAATAATATGAGTTAGATTGATAATAATAAGAGTAATGAGTATAGTAATTGTAGATCTATCGATCATTTAAGCATAATATGGCTAATAATATGAGTTAGATTGATAATAATAACAGTAATAAGTATAGTAATTGTCCTTCTATCGATCATTTAAGCATAATATGGGTAATAATATGAGTCAGATTGATAATAATAACAGTAATAAGTATAGTAATTGTCGTTCTATCGATCATATAAGCATAATATGGCTAATAATATGAGTTAGATTGATAATAATAAGTGTAAGAAGTATAGTAATTGTCGTTCTATCGATCATATCTGCATAATATGGTTAATAATATGAGTTAGATTGATAATAATAAAAGTAATAAGTATAGTAATTGTCGTTCTATCGATCATATAAGCACAATATGGCCAATAATATGAGTTAGATTGATAATAATAAGGGTAATAAGTATAGTAAATGTCGTTCTATCGATCATATCTGCATAATATGTTTAATAATATGAGTTAGATTGATAATAATAAGAGTAATAAGTATAGTAATTGTCGTTATATCGATCATATAACCATAATATGGCTAATAGCATGAGTTGGATTGATAATAATAAGAGTAATGAGTATAGTAATTGTAGTTCTATCGATCATATAACCATAATATGACTAATAATATGAGTTAGATTGATAATACTAAGAGTAGTGAGTACAGTAATTCTCGTTCTCTCGATCATATGAGCATGATATGGCTAATAATATGAGTTAGAGTGATAATACTAAGAGTAGTGAGTATAGTAATTCTCATTCTATCGATCATATAAGCATAATATGGCTAATAATATGAGTTAGATTGATAATAATAAGAGTAATAACTACGGTAATTGTCGTTCTATGGATCATATAAGCATAATAAGGCTAATAATGTGAGTTAGAGTGATAATACTAAGAGTGGTGAGTATAGTAATTCTAATTCTATCGATCATATAAGCATAATATGGCTAATAATATGAGTTAGATTGATAATAATAAGAGTAATGAGTATAGTAGTTGTAGTTCTGTCGATCATATCGGCATAGTATGGTTAATAATATGAGTTAGAGTGATAATACTAAGAGTAGTGAGTATAGTAATTCTCATTCTATCGATCATATAAGCATAATATGGCTAATAATATGAGTTAGATTGATAATAATAACAGTAATAAGTATAGTAATTGTCGTTCTATCGATAATATAAGCATAATATGGCTAATAATATGAGTTAGATTGATAATACTAAGTGTAGTGAGTATAGTAATTGTCGTTCTATCGATCATATAAGCATAATATGGCTAATAATATGAGTTAGATTGATAATAATAAGAGTAATAAGTATAGTATTTGTCGTTCTATCGATCATATAAGCATAATATGGCTAATAATACGAGTTAGATTGATAATAATAAGAGTAATATGTATAGTAATTGTCGTTCTATCGATCATTTAAGCATAATATGGCTATTAATATGAGTTAGATTGATAATAATAAGAGTAATGAGTATAGTAATTGTAGTTCTATCGATCATATCTGCATAATATGGTTAATAATATGAGTTAGATTGATAATAATAAGAGTAATAAGTATAGTAATTGTCGTTCTATCGATAATATAAGCATCATATGGCTAATAATATGAGTTAGATTGATAATACTAAGAGTAGTGAGTATAGTAATTCTCGTTCTATCGATCATATAAGCATAATATGGCTAATAATATGAGTTAGATTGATAATAATAAGAGTAATGAGTATAGTAATTGTAGTTCTATCGATCATTTAAGCATAATATGGCTAATAATATGAGTTAGATTGATAATAATAACAGTAATAAGTATAGTAATTGTCGTTCTATCGATAATATAATCATAATATGGCTAATAATATGAGTTAGATTGAGAATACTAAGCGTAGTGAGTATAGTAATTCTCGTTCTATCGATCATATAAGCATAATATGGCTAATAATAAGAGTTAGATTGATAATAATAAGAGTAATAAGTATAGTATTTGTCGTTCTATCGATCATATAAGCATAATATGGCTAATAATATGAGTTAGATTGATAATAATAAGAGTAATAAGTATAGTAATTGTCGTTCTATCGATCATTTAAGCATAATATGGGTAATAATATGAGTCAGATTGATAATAATAACAGTAATAAGTATAGTAATTGTCGTTCTATCGATCATATAAGCATAATATGGCTAATAATATGAGTTAGAGTGATAATACTAAGAGTAGTGAGTACAGTAATTCTCATTCTATCGATCATATAAGCATAATATGGCTAGTAATATGAGTTAGATTGATAATAATAAGAGTAATAAGTATAGTATTTGTCGTTCTATCGATCATGTAAGCATAATATGTCTAATAATACGAGTTAGATTGATAATAATAAGAGTAATGAGTATAGTAATTGTAGATCTATCGATCATTTAAGCATAATATGGCTAATAATATGAGTTAGATTCATAATAATAACAGTAATAAGTATAGTAATTGTCGTTCTATCGATAATATAATCATAATATGGCTAATAATATGAGTTAAATTGATAATACTAAGAGTAGTGAGTATAGTAATTCTCGTTCTATCGATCATATAAGCATAATATGGCTAATAATAAGAGTTAGATTGATAATAATAACAGTAATAAGTATAGTAATTGTCGTTCTATCGATCATATAAGCATAATAAGGCTAATAATATGAGTTAGATTGATAATACTAAGAGTAGTGAGTATAGTAATTCTCGTTCTATCGATCATATAAGCATAATATGGCTAATAATATGAGTTAGTTTGATAATAATAAGAGTAATGAGTATAGTAATTGTAGATCTATCGATCATTTAAGCATAATATGGCTAATAATATGAGTTAGATTGATAATAATAACAGTAATAAGTATAGTAATTGTCCTTCTATCGATCATTTAAGCATAATATGGGTAATAATATGAGTCAGATTGATAATAATAACAGTAATAAGTATAGTAATTGTCGTTCTATCGATCATATAAGCATAATATGGCTAATAATATGAGTTAGATTGATAATAATAAGTGTAATAAGTATAGTAAATGTCGTTCTATCGATCATATCTGCATAATATGTTTAATAATATGAGTTAGATTGATAATAATAAGAGTAATAAGTATAGTAATTGTCGTTATATCGATCATATAACCATAATATGGCTAATAGCATGAGTTGGATTGATAATAATAAGAGTAATGAGTATAGTAATTGTAGTTCTATCGATCACATAACCATAATATGGCTAATAATATGAGTTAGATTGATAATACTAAGAGTAGTGAGTACAGTAATTCTCGTTCTCTCGATCATATGAGCATGATATGGCTAATAATATGAGTTAGAGTGATAATACTAAGAGTAGTGAGTATAGTAATTCTCATTCTATCGATCATATAAGCATAATATGGCTAATAGTATGAGTTAGATTGATAATAATAAGAGTAATAACTACGGTAATTGTCGTTCTATGGATCATATAAGCATAATAAGGCTAATAATGTGAGTTAGAGTGATAATACTAAGAGTGGTGAGTATAGTAATTCTAATTCTATCGATCATATAAGCATAATATGGCTAATAATATGAGTTAGATTGATAATAATAAGAGTAATGAGTATAGTAATTGTAGTTCTGTCGATTATATCGGCATAGTATGGTTAATAATATGAGTTAGAGTGATAATACTAAGAGTAGTGAGTATAGTAATTCTCATTCTATCGATCATATAAGCATAATATGGCTAATAATATGAGTTAGATTGATAATAATAACAGTAATAAGTATAGTAATTGTCGTTCTATCAATAATATAAGCATAATATGGCTAATAATATGAGTTAGATTGATAATACTAAGTGTAGTGAGTATAGTAATTGTCGTTCTATCGATCATATAAGCATAATATGGCTAATAATATGAGTTAGATTGATAATAATAAGAGTAATAAGTATAGTATTTGTCGTTCTATCGATCATATAAGCATAATATGGCTAATAATACGAGTTAGATTGATAATAATAAGAGTAATATGTATAGTAATTGTCGTTCTATCGATCATTTAAGCATAATATGGCTATTAATATGAGTTAGATTGATAATAATAAGAGTAATGAGTATAGTAATTGTAGTTCTATCGATCATATCTGCATAATATGGTTAATAATATGAGTTAGATTGATAATAATAAGAGTAATAAGTATAGTAATTGTCGTTCTATCGATAATATAAGCATCATATGGCTAATAATATGAGTTAGATTGATAATACTAAGAGTAGTGAGTATAGTAATTCTCGTTCTATCGATCATATAAGCATAATATGGCTAATAATATGAGTTAGATTGATAATAATAAGAGTAATGAGTATAGTAATTGTAGTTCTATCGATCATTTAAGCATAATATGGCTAATAATATGAGTTAGATTGATAATAATAACAGTAATAAGTATAGTAATTGTCGTTCTATCGATAATATAACCATAATATGGCTAATAATATGAGTTAGATTGATAATACTAAGAGTAGTGAGTATAGTAATTCTCGTTCTATCGATCATATAAGCATAATATGGCTAATAATATGAGTTAGATTGATAATAATAAGAGTAATAAGTATAGTAATTGTCGTTCTATCGATCATATAAGCATAATAAGGCTAATAATATGAGTTAGATTGATAATACTAAGAGTAGTGAGTATAGTAATTCTCGTTCTATCGATCATATAAGCATAATATGGCTAGTAATATGAGTTAGATTGATAATAATAAGAGTAATAAGTATAGTATTTGTCGTTCTATCGATCATGTAAGCATAATATGGCTAATAATACGAGTTAGATTGATAATAATAAGAGTAATGAGAATAGTAATTGTAGATCTATCGATCATTTAAGCATAATATGGCTAATAATATGAGTTAGATTGATAATAATAACAGTAATAAGTATAGTAATTGTCGTTCTATCGATAATATAATCATAATATGGCTAATAATATGAGTTAGATTGATAATACTAAGAGTAGTGAGTATAGTAATTCTCTTTCTATCGATCATATAAGCATAATATGGCTAATAATAAGAGTTAGATTGATAATAATAAGAGTAATAAGTATAGTATTTGTCGTTCTATCGATCATATAAGCATAATATGGCTAATAATATGAGTTAGATTGATAATAATAAGAGTAATAAGTATAGTAATTGTCGTTCTATCGATCATTTAAGCATAATATGGGTAATAATATGAGTCAGATTGATAATAATAACAGTAATAAGTATAGTAATTGTCGTTCTATCGATAATATAAGCATAATATGGCTAATACTATGAGTTAGATTGATAATACTAAGAGTAGTGAGTATAGTAATTCTCGTTCTATCGATCATATAAGCATAATATGGCTAATAATATGAGTTAGATTGATAATAATAAGAGTAATAAGTATAGTAATTGTCGTTCTATCGATCATATAAGCATAATAAGGCTAATAATATGAGTTAGATTGATAATACTAAGAGTAGTGAGTATAGTAATTGTCGTTCTCTCGATCATATAAGCATAATATGGCTAATAATATGAGTTAGAGTGATAATACTAAGAGTAGTGAGTACAGTAATTCTCATTCTATCGATCATATAAGCATAATATGGCTAGTAATATGAGTTAGATTGGTAATAATAAGAGTAATAAGTATAGTATTTGTCGTTCTATCGATCATGTAAGCATAATATGGCTAATAATACGAGTTAGATTGATAATAATAAGAGTAATGAGTATAGTAATTGTAGATCTATCGATCATTTAAGCATAATATGGCTAATAATATGAGTTAGATTGATAATAATAACAGTAATAAGTATAGTAATTGTCGTTCTATCGATAATATAATCATAATATGGCTAATAATATGAGTTAGATTGATAATACTAAGAGTAGTGAGTATAGTAATTCTCGTTCTATCGATCATATAAGCATAATATGGCTAATAATAAGAGTTAGATTGATAATAATAAGAGTAATAAGTATAGTATTTGTCGTTCTATCGATCATATAAGCATAATATGGCTAATAATATGAGTTAGATTGATAATAATAAGAGTAATAAGTATAGTAATTGTCGTTCTATCGATCATTTAAGCATAATATGGGTAATAATATGAGTCAGATTGATAATAATAACAGTAATAAGTATAGTAATTGTCGTTCTATCGATCATATAAGCATAATATGGCTAATAATATGAGTTAGAGTGATAATACTAAGAGTAGTGAGTACAGTAATTCTCATTCTATCGATCATATAAGCATAATATGGCTAGTAATATGAGTTAGATTGATAATAATAAGAGTAATAAGTATAGTATTTGTCGTTCTATCGATCATGTAAGCATAATATGGCTAATAATACGAGTTAGATTGATAATAATAAGAGTAATGAGTATAGTAATTGTAGATCTATCGATCATTTAAGCATAATATGGCTAATAATATGAGTTAGATTGATAATAATAACAGTAATAAGTATAGTAATTGTCGTTCTATCGATAATATAATCATAATATGGCTAATAATATGAGTTAGATTGATAATACTAAGAGTAGTGAGTATAGTAATTCTCGTTCTATCGATCATATAAGCATAATATGGCTAATAATAAGAGTTAGATTGATAATAATAAGAGTAATAAGTATAGTATTTGTCGTTCTATCGATCATATAAGCATAATATGGCTAATAATATGAGTTAGATTGATAATAATAAGAGTAATAAGTATAGTAATTGTCGTTCTATCGATCATTTAAGCATAATATGGGTAATAATATGAGTCAGATTGATAATAATAACAGTAATAAGTATAGTAATTGTCGTTCTATCGATAATATAAGCATAATATGGCTAATACTATGAGTTAGATTGATAATACTAAGAGTAGTGAGTATAGTAATTCTCGTTCTATCGATCATATAAGCATAATATGGCTAATAATATGAGTTAGATTGATAATAATAAGAGTAATAAGTATAGTAATTGTCGTTCTATCGATCATATAAGCATAATAAGGCTAATAATATGAGTTAGATTGATAATACTAAGAGTAGTGAGTATAGTAATTCTCGTTCTATCGATCATATAAGCATAATATGGCTAATAATATGAGTTAGATTGATAATAATAAGAGTAATGAGTATAGTAATTGTAGATCTATCGATCATTTAAGCATAATATGGCTAATAATATGAGTTAGATTGATAATAATAACAGTAATAAGTATAGTAATTGTCCTTCTATCGATCATTTAAGCATAATATGGGTAATAATATGAGTCAGATTGATAATAATAACAGTAATAAGTATAGTAATTGTCGTTCTATCGATCATATAAGCATAATATGGCTAATAATATGAGTTAGATTGATAATAATAAGTGTAAGAAGTATAGTAATTGTCGTTCTATCGATCATATCTGCATAATATGGTTAATAATATGAGTTAGATTGATAATAATAAAAGTAATAAGTATAGTAATTGTCGTTCTATCGATCATATAAGCACAATATGGCCAATAATATGAGTTAGATTGATAATAATAAGGGTAATAAGTATAGTAAATGTCGTTCTATCGATCATATCTGCATAATATGTTTAATAATATGAGTTAGATTGATAATAATAAGAGTAATAAGTATAGTAATTGTCGTTATATCGATCATATAACCATAATATGGCTAATAGCATGAGTTGGATTGATAATAATAAGAGTAATGAGTATAGTAATTGTAGTTCTATCGATCATATAACCATAATATGGCTAATAATATGAGTTAGATTGATAATACTAAGAGTAGTGAGTACAGTAATTCTCGTTCTCTCGATCATATGAGCATGATATGGCTAATAATATGAGTTAGAGTGATAATACTAAGAGTAGTGAGTATAGTAATTCTCATTCTATCGATCATATAAGCATAATATGGCTAATAATATGAGTTAGATTGATAATAATAAGAGTAATAACTACGGTAATTGTCGTTCTATGGATCATATAAGCATAATAAGGCTAATAATGTGAGTTAGAGTGATAATACTAAGAGTGGTGAGTATAGTAATTCTCATTCTATCGATCATATAAGCATAATATGGCTAATAATATGAGTTAGATTGATAATAATAACAGTAATAAGTATAGTAATTGTCGTTCTATCGATAATATAAGCATAATATGGCTAATAATATGAGTTAGATTGATAATACTAAGTGTAGTGAGTATAGTAATTGTCGTTCTATCGATCATATAAGCATAATATGGCTAATAATATGAGTTAGATTGATAATAATAAGAGTAATAAGTATAGTATTTGTCGTTCTATCGATCATATAAGCATAATATGGCTAATAATACGAGTTAGATTGATAATAATAAGAGTAATATGTATAGTAATTGTCGTTCTATCGATCATTTAAGCATAATATGGCTAATAATATGAGTTAGATTGATAACAATAAGAGTAATGAGTATAGTAATTGTAGTTCTATCGATCATATCTGCATAATATGGTTAATAATATGAGTTAGATTGATAATAATAAGAGTAATAAGTATAGTAATTGTCGTTCTATCGATAATATAAGCATCATATGGCTAATAATATGAGTTAGATTGATAATACTAAGAGTAGTGAGTACAGTAATTCTCGTTCTATCGATCATATAAGCATAATATGGCTAATAATATGAGTTAGATTGATAATAATAAGAGTAATGAGTATAGTAATTGTAGTTCTATCGATCATTTAAGCATAATATGGCTAATAATATGAGTTAGATTGATAATAATAACAGTAATAAGTATAGTAATTGTCGTTCTATCGATAATATAACCATAATATGGCTAATAATATGAGTTAGATTGATAATACTAAGAGTAGTGAGTATAGTAATTCTCGTTCTATCGATCATATAAGCATAATATGGCTAATAATATGAGTTAGATTGATAATAATAAGAGTAATAAGTATAGTATTTGTCGTTCTATCGATCATATAAGCATAATATGGCTAATAATATGAGTTAGATTGATAATAATAAGAGTAATAAGTATAGTATTTGTCGTTCTATCGGTTCATTTAAGCATAATATGGGTAATAATATGAGTCAGATTGATAATAATAACAGTAATAAGTATAGTAATTGTCGTTCTACCGATAATATAAGCATAATATGGCTAATAATATGAGTTAGATTGATAATACTAAGAGTAGTGAGTATAGTAATTCTCGTTCTATCGATCGTATAAGCATAATATGGCTAATAATATGAGTTAGATTGATAATAATAAGAGTAATGAGTATAGTAATTGTAGATCTATCGATCATTTAAGCATAATATGGCTAATAATATGAGTTAGATTGATAATAATAACAGTAATAAGTATAGTAATTGTCGTTCTATCGATCATTCAAGCATAATATGGGCAATAATATGAGTCAGATTGATAATAATAACAGTAATAAGTATAGTAATTGTCGTTCTATCGATAATATAAGCATAATATGGCTAATAATATGAGTTAGGTTTATAATAATAAGAGTAATAAGTATAGTAATTGTCGTTCTATCGATCATATCAGCATAATATGGGTAATAATATGAGATAGATTTATAATAATAAGAGTAATAAGTATAGTAATTGTCGTTCTATCGATCATATAAGCACAATATGGCTAATAATATGAGTTAGATTGATAATAATAAGAGTAATAAGTATAGTAATTGTCGTTCTATCGATCATATCTGCATAATATGGCTAATAATATGAGTTAGATTGATAATAATAAGAGTAATGAGTATAGTAATTGTAGTTCTATCGATCATATCTGCATAATATGGTTAATAATATGAGTTAGAATGATAATAATAAGAGTAATAAGTATAGTAATTGTCGTTCTATCGATCATATCTGCATAATATGGTTAATAATATGAGTCAGATTGATAATAATAACAGTAATAAGTATAGTAATTGTCGTTCTATCGATAATATAAGCATAATATGGCTAATACTATGAGTTAGATTGATAATACTAAGAGTAGTGAGTATAGTAATTCTCGTTCTATCGATCATATAAGCATAATATGGCTAATAATATGAGTTAGATTGATAATAATAAGAGTAATAAGTATAGTAATTGTCGTTCTATCGATCATATAAGCATAATAAGGCTAATAATATGAGTTAGATTGATAATACTAAGAGTAGTGAGTATAGTAATTCTCGTTCTATCGATCATATAAGCATAATATGGCTAATAATATGAGTTAGATTGATAATAATAAGAGTAATGAGTATAGTAATTGTAGATCTATCGATCATTTAAGCATAATATGGCTAATAATATGAGTTAGATTGATAATAATAACAGTAATAAGTATAGTAATTGTCCTTCTATCGATCATTTAAGCATAATATGGGTAATAATATGAGTCAGATTGATAATAATAACAGTAATAAGTATAGTAATTGTCGTTCTATCGATCATATAAGCATAATATGGCTAATAATATGAGTTAGATTGATAATAATAAGTGTAAGAAGTATAGTAATTGTCGTTCTATCGATCATATCTGCATAATATGGTTAATAATATGAGTTAGATTGATAATAATAAAAGTAATAAGTATAGTAATTGTCGTTCTATCGATCATATAAGCACAATATGGCCAATAATATGAGTTAGATTGATAATAATAAGGGTAATAAGTATAGTAAATGTCGTTCTATCGATCATATCTGCATAATATGTTTAATAATATGAGTTAGATTGATAATAATAAGAGTAATAAGTATAGTAATTGTCGTTATATCGATCATATAACCATAATATGGCTAATAGCATGAGTTGGATTGATAATAATAAGAGTAATGAGTATAGTAATTGTAGTTCTATCGATCATATAACCATAATATGACTAATAATATGAGTTAGATTGATAATACTAAGAGTAGTGAGTACAGTAATTCTCGTTCTCTCGATCATATGAGCATGATATGGCTAATAATATGAGTTAGAGTGATAATACTAAGAGTAGTGAGTATAGTAATTCTCATTCTATCGATCATATAAGCATAATATGGCTAATAATATGAGTTAGATTGATAATAATAAGAGTAATAACTACGGTAATTGTCGTTCTATGGATCATATAAGCATAATAAGGCTAATAATGTGAGTTAGAGTGATAATACTAAGAGTGGTGAGTATAGTAATTCTAATTCTATCGATCATATAAGCATAATATGGCTAATAATATGAGTTAGATTGATAATAATAAGAGTAATGAGTATAGTAGTTGTAGTTCTGTCGATCATATCGGCATAGTATGGTTAATAATATGAGTTAGAGTGATAATACTAAGAGTAGTGAGTATAGTAATTCTCATTCTATCGATCATATAAGCATAATATGGCTAATAATATGAGTTAGATTGATAATAATAACAGTAATAAGTATAGTAATTGTCGTTCTATCGATAATATAAGCATAATATGGCTAATAATATGAGTTAGATTGATAATACTAAGTGTAGTGAGTATAGTAATTGTCGTTCTATCGATCATATAAGCATAATATGGCTAATAATATGAGTTAGATTGATAATAATAAGAGTAATAAGTATAGTATTTGTCGTTCTATCGATCATATAAGCATAATATGGCTAATAATACGAGTTAGATTGATAATAATAAGAGTAATATGTATAGTAATTGTCGTTCTATCGATCATTTAAGCATAATATGGCTATTAATATGAGTTTGATTGATAATAATAAGAGTAATGAGTATAGTAATTGTAGTTCTATCGATCATATCTGCATAATATGGTTAATAATATGAGTTAGATTGATAATAATAAGAGTAATAAGTATAGTAATTGTCGTTCTATCGATAATATAAGCATCATATGGCTAATAATATGAGTTAGATTGATAATACTAAGAGTAGTGAGTATAGTAATTCTCGTTCTATCGATCATATAAGCATAATATGGCTAATAATATGAGTTAGATTGATAATAATAAGAGTAATGAGTATAGTAATTGTAGTTCTATCGATCATTTAAGCATAATATGGCTAATAATATGAGTTAGATTGATAATAATAACAGTAATAAGTATAGTAATTGTCGTTCTATCGATAATATAATCATAATATGGCTAATAATATGAGTTAGATTGAGAATACTAAGCGTAGTGAGTATAGTAATTCTCGTTCTATCGATCATATAAGCATAATATGGCTAATAATAAGAGTTAGATTGATAATAATAAGAGTAATAAGTATAGTATTTGTCGTTCTATCGATCATATAAGCATCATATGGCTAATAATATGAGTTAGATTGATAATACTAAGAGTAGTGAGTATAGTAATTCTCGTTCTATCGATCATATAAGCATAATATGGCTAATAATATGAGTTAGATTGATAATAATAAGAGTAATAAGTATAGTAATTGTCGTTCTATCGATAATATAAGCATCATATGGCTAATAATATGAGTTAGATTGATAATACTAAGAGTAGTGAGTATAGTAATTCTCGTTCTATCGATCATATAAGCATAATATGGCTAATAATATGAGTTAGATTGATAATAATAAGAGTAATAAGTATAGTATTTGTCGTTCTATCGATCATGTAAGCATAATATGTCTAATAATACGAGTTAGATTGATAATAATAAGAGTAATGAGTATAGTAATTGTAGATCTATCGATCATTTAAGCATAATATGGCTAATAATATGAGTTAGATTGATAATAATAACAGTAATAAGTATAGTAATTGTCGTTCTATCGATAATATAATCATAATATGGCTAATAATATGAGTTAAATTGATAATACTAAGAGTAGTGAGTATAGTAATTCTCGTTCTATCGATCATATAAGCATAATATGGCTAATAATAAGAGTTAGATTGATAATAATAACAGTAATAAGTATAGTAATTGTCGTTCTATCGATCATATAAGCATAATAAGGCTAATAATATGAGTTAGATTGATAATACTAAGAGTAGTGAGTATAGTAATTCTCGTTCTATCGATCATATAAGCATAATACGGCTAATAATATGAGTTAGTTTGATAATAATAAGAGTAATGAGTATAGTAATTGTAGATCTATCGATCATTTAAGCATAATATGGCTAATAATATGAGTTAGATTGATAATAATAACAGTAATAAGTATAGTAATTGTCCTTCTATCGATCATTTAAGCATAATATGGGTAATAATATGAGTCAGATTGATAATAATAACAGTAATAAGTATAGTAATTGTCGTTCTATCGATCATATAAGCATAATATGGCTAATAATATGAGTTAGATTGATAATAATAAGTGTAATAAGTATAGTAAATGTCGTTCTATCGATCATATCTGCATAATATGTTTAATAATATGAGTTAGATTGATAATAATAAGAGTAATAAGTATAGTAATTGTCGTTATATCGATCATATAACCATAATATGGCTAATAGCATGAGTTGGATTGATAATAATAAGAGTAATGAGTATAGTAATTGTAGTTCTATCGATCATATAACCATAATATGGCTAATAATATGAGTTAGATTGATAATACTAAGAGTAGTGAGTACAGTAATTCTCGTTCTCTCGATCATATGAGCATGATATGGCTAATAATATGAGTTAGAGTGATAATACTAAGAGTAGTGAGTATAGTAATTCTCATTCTATCGATCATATAAGCATAATATGGCTAATAGTATGAGTTAGATTGATAATAATAAGAGTAATAACTACGGTAATTGTCGTTCTATGGATCATATAAGCATAATAAGGCTAATAATGTGAGTTAGAGTGATAATACTAAGAGTGGTGAGTATAGTAATTCTAATTCTATCGATCATATAAGCATAATATGGCTAATAATATGAGTTAGATTGATAATAATAAGAGTAATGAGTATAGTAATTGTAGTTCTGTCGATTATATCGGCATAGTATGGTTAATAATATGAGTTAGAGTGATAATACTAAGAGTAGTGAGTATAGTAATTCTCATTCTATCGATCATATAAGCATAATATGGCTAATAATATGAGTTAGATTGATAATAATAACAGTAATAAGTATAGTAATTGTCGTTCTATCGATAATATAAGCATAATATGGCTAATAATATGAGTTAGATTGATAATACTAAGTGTAGTGAGTATAGTAATTGTCGTTCTATCGATCATATAAGCATAATATGGCTAATAATATGAGTTAGATTGATAATAATAAGAGTAATAAGTATAGTATTTGTCGTTCTATCGATCATATAAGCATAATATGGCTAATAATACGAGTTAGATTGATAATAATAAGAGTAATATGTATAGTAATTGTCGTTCTATCGATCATTTAAGCATAATATGGCTATTAATATGAGTTAGATTGATAATAATAAGAGTAATGAGTATAGTAATTGTAGTTCTATCGATCATATCTGCATAATATGGTTAATAATATGAGTTAGATTGATAATAATAAGAGTAATAAGTATAGTAATTGTCGTTCTATCGATAATATAAGCATCATATGGCTAATAATATGAGTTAGATTGATAATACTAAGAGTAGTGAGTATAGTAATTCTCGTTCTATCGATCATATAAGCATAATATGGCTAATAATATGAGTTAGATTGATAATAATAAGAGTAATGAGTATAGTAATTGTAGTTCTATCGATCATTTAAGCATAATATGGCTAATAATATGAGTTAGATTGATAATAATAACAGTAATAAGTATAGTAATTGTCGTTCTATCGATAATATAACCATAATATGGCTAATAATATGAGTTAGATTGATAATACTAAGAGTAGTGAGTATAGTAATTCTCGTTCTATCGATCATATAAGCATAATATGGCTAATAATATGAGTTAGATTGATAATAATAAGAGTAATAAGTATAGTAATTGTCGTTCTATCGATCATATAAGCATAATAAGGCTAATAATATGAGTTAGATTGATAATACTAAGAGTAGTGAGTATAGTAATTCTCGTTCTATCGATCATATAAGCATAATATGGCTAGTAATATGAGTTAGATTGATAATAATAAGAGTAATAAGTATAGTATTTGTCGTTCTATCGATCATGTAAGCATAATATGGCTAATAATACGAGTTAGATTGATAATAATAAGAGTAATGAGAATAGTAATTGTAGATCTATCGATCATTTAAGCATAATATGGCTAATAATATGAGTTAGATTGATAATAATAACAGTAATAAGTATAGTAATTGTCGTTCTATCGATAATATAATCATAATATGGCTAATAATATGAGTTAGATTGATAATACTAAGAGTAGTGAGTATAGTAATTCTCTTTCTATCGATCATATAAGCATAATATGGCTAATAATAAGAGTTAGATTGATAATAATAAGAGTAATAAGTATAGTATTTGTCGTTCTATCGATCATATAAGCATAATATGGCTAATAATATGAGTTAGATTGATAATAATAAGAGTAATAAGTATAGTAATTGTCGTTCTATCGATCATTTAAGCATAATATGGGTAATAATATGAGTCAGATTGATAATAATAACAGTAATAAGTATAGTAATTGTCGTTCTATCGATAATATAAGCATAATATGGCTAATACTATGAGTTAGATTGATAATACTAAGAGTAGTGAGTATAGTAATTCTCGTTCTATCGATCATATAAGCATAATATGGCTAATAATATGAGTTAGATTGATAATAATAAGAGTAATAAGTATAGTAATTGTCGTTCTATCGATCATATAAGCATAATAAGGCTAATAATATGAGTTAGATTGATA
Source organism: Megachile rotundata (assembly GCF_050947335.1). Taxonomy (NCBI): domain Eukaryota; kingdom Metazoa; phylum Arthropoda; class Insecta; order Hymenoptera; family Megachilidae; genus Megachile; species Megachile rotundata. The sequence goes on from NW_027473393.1 coordinate 299,127, forward strand.
ATACTAAGAGTAGTGAGTATAGTAATTGTCGTTCTATCGATCATATAAGCATAATATGGCTAATAATATGAGTTAGATTGATAATACTAAGAGTAGTGAGTATAGTAATTGTCGTTCTATCGATCATATAAGCATAATATGGCTAATAATATGAGTTAGATTGATAATAATAAGAGTAATAAGTATAGTATTTGTCGTTCTATCGATCATGTAAGCATAATATGGCTAATAATACGAGTTAGATTGATAATAATAAGCGTAATGAGTATAGTAATTGTAGATCTATCGATCATTTAAGCATAATATGGGTAATAATATGAGTCAGATTGATAATAATAACAGTAATAAGTATAGTAATTGTCGTTCTATCGATAATATAAGCATAATATGGCTAATAATATGAGTTAGATTGATAATACTAAGAGTAGTGAGTATAGTAATTGTCGTTCTATCGATCATATAAGCATAATATGGCTAATAATATGAGTTAGATTGATAATAATAAGAGTAATGAGTATAGTAATTGTAGTTCTATCGATCATATCTGCATAATACGGTTAATAATATGAGTTAGAATGATAATAATAAGAGTAATAAGTATAGTAATTGTCGTTCTATCGATCATATCTGCATAATATGGTTAATAATATGAGTTAGATTGATAATAGTGAGTGTAATAAGTATAGTGAATGTCGTTCTATCGATCATATCAGCATAATACGGGTAATAATATGAGTTGGATTGATAATAATAAGAGTAATGAGTATAGTAATTGTAGGTCTATCGATCATATAAGCATAATATGGCTAATAATATGAGTCCGATTCATAATAATAACAGTAATAAGTATAGTAATTGTCGTTCTATCGATCATATAAGCATAATATGGCTAATAATATGAGTTAGATTGATAATAATAAGAGTAATGAGTATAGTAATTGTAGATCTATCGATCATTTAAGCATAATATGGCTAATAATATGAGTTAGATTGATAATAATAACAGTAATAAGTATAGTAATTGTCGTTCTATCGATCATTTAAGCATAATATGGGTAATAATATGAGTCAGATTGATAATAATAACAGTAATAAGTATAGTAATTGTCGTTCTATCGATAATATAAGCTAATATGGCTAATAATATGAGTTAGATTGATAATACTAAGAGTAGTGAGTATAGTAGTTCTCGTTCTATCGATCATATGAGCATAATATGGCTAATAATATGAGTTAGATTGATAATAATAAGAGTAATAAGTATAGTAATTGTCGTTCTGTCGATCATATAAGCATAATATGGCTAATAATATGAGTTAGATTGATAATAGTGAGTGGAATAAGTATAGTGAATGTCGTTCTATCGATCATATCAGCATAATACGGGTAATAATATGAGTTGGATTGATAATAATAAGAGTAATGAGTATAGTAATTGTAGGTCTATCGATCATATAAGCATAATATGGCTAATACTATGAGTTAGATTGATAATAATAAGAGTAATAAGTATAGTAATTGTCGTTCTATCGATCATATAAGCATAATAAGGCTAATAATATGAGTTAGATTGATAATACTAAGAGTAGTGAGTATAGTAATTCTCGTTCTATCGATCATATAAGCATAATATGGCTAATAATATGAGTTAGATTGATAATAGTGAGTGGAATAAGTATAGTGAATGTCGTTCTATCGATCATATCAGCATAATACGGGTAATAATATGAGTTAGATTGATAATACTAAGAGTAGTGAGTATAGTAATTCTCGTTCTATCGATCATATAAGCATAATATGGCTAATACTATGAGTTAGATTGATAATAATAAGAGTAATAAGTATAGTAATTGTCGTTCTATCGATCATATAAGCATAATAAGGCTAATAATATGAGTTAGATTGATAATACTAAGAGTAGTGAGTATAGTAATTCTCGTTCTATCGATCATATAAGCATAATATGGCTAATAATATGAGTTAGATTGATAATAATAAGAGTAATGAGTATAGTAATTGTAGATCTATCGATCATTTAAGCATAATATGGCTAATAATATGAGTTAGATTGATAATAATAACAGTAATAAGTATAGTAATTGTCGTTCTATCGATCATTTAAGCATAATATGGGTAATAATATGAGTCAGATTGATAATAATAACAGTAATAAGTATAGTAATTGTCGTTCTATCGATAATATAAGCATAATATGGCTAATAATATGAGTTAGATTGATAATACTAAGAGTAGTGAGTATAGTAGTTCTCGTTCTATCGATCATATAAGCATAATATGGCTAATAATATGAGTTAGATTGATAATAATAAGAGTAATAAGTATAGTAATTGTCGTTCTATCGATCATATAAGCATAATATGGCTAATAATATGAGTTAGATTGATAATACTAAGAGTAGTGAGTATAGTAATTCTCGTTCTATCGATCATATAAGCATAATATGGCTAATAATATGAGTTAGATTGATAATAATAAGAGTAATGAGTATAGTAATTGTAGATCTATCGATCATTTAAGCATAATATGGCTAATAATATGAGTTAGATTGATAATAGTGAGTGTAATAAGTATAGTGAATGTCGTTCTATCGATCATATCAGCATAATACGGGTAATAATATGAGTTGGATTGATAATAATAAGAGTAATGAGTATAGTAATTGTAGGTCTATCGATCATATAAGCATAATATGGCTAATAATATGAGTCAGATTCATAATAATAACAGTAATAAGTATAGTAATTGTCGTTCTATCGATGATATAAGCATAATATGGCTAATAATATGAGTTAGATTGATAATAATAAGAGTAATAAGTATAGTATTTGTCGTTCTATCGATCATATAAGCATAATATGGCTAATAATATGAGTTAGATTGATAATAATAAGACTAATAAGTATAGTAATTGTCGTTCTATCGATCATTTAAGCATAATATGGGTAATAATATGAGTCAGATTGATAATAATAACAGTAATAAGTATAGTAATTGTCGTTCTATCGATAATATAAGCATAATATGGCTAATAATATGAGTTAGATTGATAATACTAAGAGTAGTGAGTATAGTAATTCTCGTTCTATCGATCATATAAGCATAATATGGCTAATAATATGATTTAGATTGATAATAATGAGAGTAATAAGTATAGTAATTGTCGTTCTATCGATCATATAAGCATAATATGGCTAATAATATGAGTTAGATTGATAATAATAAGGGTAATGAGTATAGTAATTGTAGATCTATCGATCATTTAAGCATAATATGGCTAATAATATGAGTTAGATTGATAATAGTGAGTGTAATAAGTATAGTGAATGTCGTTCTATCGATCATATCAGCATAATACGGGTAATAATATGAGTTGGATTGATAATAATAAGAGTAATGAGTATAGTAATTGTAGGTCTATCCATCATATAAGCATAATATGGCTAATAATATGAGTCAGATTCATAATAATAACAGTAATAAGTATAGTAATTGTCGTTCTATCGATCATATAAGCATAATATGGCTAATAATATGAGTTAGAGTGATAATACTAAGAGTAGTGAGTACAGTAATTCTCATTCTATCGATCATTTAAGCATAATATGGCTAATAATATGAGTTAGATTGATAATAATAACAGTAATAAGTATAGTAATTGTCGTTCTATCGATAATATAACCATAATATGGCTAATAATATGAGTTACATTGATAATACTAAGAGTAGTGAGTATAGTAATTCTCGTTCTATCGATCATATAAGCATAATATGGCTAATAATATGAGTTAGATTGATAATAATAAGAGTAATACCTACGGTAATTGTCGTTCTATGGATCATATAAGCATAATAAGGCTAATAATATAAGTTAGAGTGATGATACTAAGAGTGGTGAGTATAGTAATTCTCATTCTATCGATCATATAAGCATAATATGGCCAATAATATGAGTTAGATTGATAATAATAAGAGTAATGAGTATAGTAATTGTAGTTCTGTCGATCATATCGGCATAATATGGTTAATAATATGAGTCAGAGTGATAATACTAAGAGTAGTGAGTATAGTAATTCTCATTCTATCGATCATATAAGCATAATATGGCTAATAATATGAGTTAGATTGATAATAATAACAGTAATAAGTATAGTAATTGTCGTTCTATCGATAATATAAGCATAATATGGCTAATAATATGAGTTAGATTGATAATACTAAGAGTAGTGAGTATAGTAGTTCTCGTTCTATCGATCATATAAGCATAATATGGCTAATAATATGAGTTAGATTGATAATAATAAGAGTAATAAGTATAGTAATTGTCGTTCTATCGATCATATAAGCATAATATGGCTAATAATATGAGTTAGATTGATAATACTAAGAGTAGTGAGTATAGTAATTCTCGTTCTATCGATCATATAAGCATAATATGGCTAATAATATGAGTTAGATTGATAATAATAAGAGTAATAAGTATAGTAATTGTCGTTCTATCGATCATATAAGCATAATATGGCTAATAATATGAGTTAGATTGATAATAATAAGAGTAATGAGTATAGTAATTGTAGTTCTATCGATCATTTAAGCATAATATGGCTAATAATATGAGTTAGATTGATAATAATAACAGTAATAAGTATAGTAATTGTCGTTCTATCGATAATATAACCATAATATGGCTAATAATATGAGTTAGATTGATAATACTAAGAGTAGTGAGTATAGTAATTCTCGTTCTATCGATCATATAAGCATAATATGGCTAATAATATGAGTTAGATTGATAATAATAAGAGTAATAAGTATAGTAATTGTCGTTCTATCGATCATATAAGCATAATAAGGCTAATAATATGAGTTAGATTGATAATACTAAGAGTAGTGAGTATAGTAATTCTCGTTCTATCGATCATATAAGCATAATATGGCTAATAATATGAGTTAGATTGATAATAATAAGAGTAATGAGTATAGTAATTGTAGATCTATCGATCATTTAAGCATAATATGGCTAATAATATGAGTTAGATTGATAATAATAACAGTAATAAGTATAGTAATTGTCGTTCTATCGATCATTTAAGCATAATATGGGTAATAATATGAGTCAGATTGATAATAATAACAGTAATAAGTATAGTAATTGTCGTTCTATCGATAATATAAGCATAATATGGCTAATAATATGAGTTAGATTGATAATACTAAGAGTAGTGAGTTTAGTAGTTCTCGTTCTATCGATCATATAAGCATAATATGGCTAATAATATGAGTTAGATTGATAATAATAAGAGTAATAAGTATAGTAATTGTCGTTCTATCGATCATATAAGCATAATATGGCTAATAATATGAGTTAGATTGATAATACTAAGAGTAGTGAGTATAGTAATTCTCGTTCTATCGATCATATAAGCATAATATGGCTAATAATATGAGTTAGATTGATAATAATAAGAGTAATGAGTATAGTAATTGTAGATCTATCGATCATTTAAGCATAATATGGCTAATAATATGAGTTAGATTGATAATAATAACAGTAATAAGTATAGTAATTGTCGTTCTATCGATCATTTAAGCATAATATGGGTAATAATATGAGTCAGATTGATAATAATAACAGTAATAAGTATAGTAATTGTCGTTCTATCGATAATATAAGCTAATATGGCTAATAATATGAGTTAGATTGATAATACTAAGAGTAGTGAGTATAGTAGTTCTCGTTCTATCGATCATATGAGCATAATATGGCTAATAATATGAGTTAGATTGATAATAATAAGAGTAATAAGTATAGTAATTGTCGTTCTATCGATCATATAAGCATAATATGGCTAATAATATGAGTTAGATTGATAATACTAAGAGTAGTGAGTATAGTAATTCTCGTTCTATCGATCATATAAGCATAATATGGCTAATAATATGAGTTAGATTGATAATAATAAGAGTAATGAGTATAGTAATTGTAGATCTATCGATCATTTAAGCATAATATGGCTAATAATATGAGTTAGATTGATAATAGTGAGTGGAGTAAGTATAGTGAATGTCGTTCTATCGATCATATCAGCATAATACGGGTAATAATATGAGTTGGATTGATAATAATATAAGTAATGAGTATAGTAATTGTAGGTCTATCGATCATATAAGCATAATATGGCTAATAATATGAGTCAGATTCATAATAATAACAGTAATAAGTATAGTAATTGTCATTCTATCGATGATATAAGCATAATATGGCTAATAATATGAGTTAGATTGATAATAATAAGAGTAATAAGTATAGTATTTGTCGTTCTATCGATCATATAAGCATAATATGGCTAATAATATGAGTTAGATTGATAATAATAAGAGTAATAAGTATAGTAATTGTCGTTCTATCGATCATTTAAGCATAATATGGGTAATAATATGAGTCAGATTGATAATAATAACAGTAATAAGTATAGTAATTGTCGTTCTATCGATAATATAAGCATAATATGGCTAATAATATGAGTTAGATTGATAATACTAAGAGTAGTGAGTATAGTAATTCTCGTTCTATCGATCATATAAGCATAATATGGCTAATACTATGAGTTAGATTGATAATAATAAGAGTAATAAGTATAGTAATTGTCGTTCTATCGATCATATAAGCATAATAAGGCTAATAATATGAGTTAGATTGATAATACTAAGAGTAGTGAGTATAGTAATTCTCGTTCTATCGATCATATAAGCATAATATGGCTAATAATATGAGTTAGATTGATAATAATAAGAGTAATGAGTATAGTAATTGTAGATCTATCGATCATTTAAGCATAATATGGCTAATAATATGAGTTAGATTGATAATAATAACAGTAATAAGTATAGTAATTGTCGTTCTATCGATCATTTAAGCATAATATGGGTAATAATATGAGTCAGATTGATAGTAATAACAGTAATAAGTATAGTAATTGTCGTTCTATCGATAATATAAGCATAATATGGCTAATAATATGAGTTAGATTGATAATACTAAGAGTAGTGAGTATAGTAGTTCTCGTTCTATCGATCATATAAGCATAATATGGCTAATAATATGAGTTAGATTGATAATAGTAAGAGTAATAAGTATAGTAATTGTCGTTCTATCGATCATATAAGCATAATATGGCTAATAATATGAGTTAGATTGATAATACTAAGAGTAGTGAGTATAGTAATTCTCGTTCTATCGATCATATAAGCATAATATGGCTAATAATATGAGTTAGATTGATAATAATAAGAGTAATGAGTATAGTAATTGTAGATCTATCGATCATTTAAGCATAATATGGCTAATAATATGAGTTAGATTGATAATAGTGAGTGTAATAAGTATAGTGAATGTCGTTCTATCGATCATATCAGCATAATACGGGTAATAATATGAGTTGGATTGATAATAATAAGAGTAATGAGTATAGTAATTGTAGGTCTATCGATCATATAAGCATAATATGGCTAATAATATGAGTCAGATTCATAATAATAACAGTAATAAGTATAGTAATTGTCGTTCTATCGATCATATAAGCATAATATGGCTAATAATATGAGTTAGATTGATAATACTAAGAGTAGTGAGTATAGTAATTCTCGTTCTATCGATCATATAAGCATAATATGGCTAATAATATGAGTTAGATTGATAATAATAAGAGTAATGAGTATAGTAATTGTAGATCTATCGATCATTTAAGCATAATATGGCTAATAATATGAGTTAGATTGATAATAATAACAGTAATAAGTATAGTAATTGTCGTTCTATCGATCATTTAAGCATAATATGGGTAATAATATGAGTCAGATTGATAATAATAACAGTAATAAGTATAGTAATTGTCGTTCTATCGATAATATAAGCATAATATGGCTAATAATATGAGTTAGATTGATAATACTAAGAGTAGTGAGTATAGTAGTTCTCGTTCTATCGATCATATAAGCATAATATGGCTAATAATATGAGTTAGATTGATAATAATAAGAGTAATAAGTATAGTAATTGTCGTTCTATCGATCATATAAGCATAATATGGCTAATAATATGAGTTAGATTGATAATACTAAGAGTAGTGAGTATAGTAATTCTCGTTCTATCGATCATATAAGCATAATATGGCTAATAATATGAGTTAGATTGATAATAATAAGAGTAATGAGTATAGTAATTGTAGATCTATCGATCATTTAAGCATAATATGGCTAATAATATGAGTTAGATTGATAATAGTGAGTGTAATAAGTATAGTGAATGTCGTTCTATCGATCATATCAGCATAATACGGGTAATAATATGAGTTGGATTGATAATAATAAGAGTAATGAGTATAGTAATTGTAGGTCTATCGATCATATAAGCATAATATGGCTAATAATATGAGTCAGATTCATAATAATAACAGTAATAAGTATAGTAATTGTCGTTCTATCGATCATATAAGCATAATATGGCTAATAATATGAGTTAGATTGATAATAATAAGAGTAATAAGTATAGTATTTGTCGTTCTATCGATCATATAAGCATAATATGGCTAATAATATGAGTTAGATTGATAATAATAAGACTAATAAGTATAGTAATTGTCGTTCTATCGATCATTTAAGCATAATATGGGTAATAATATGAGTCAGATTGATAATAATAACAGTAATAAGTATAGTAATTGTCGTTCTATCGATAATATAAGCATAATATGGCTAATAATATGAGTTAGATTGATAATACTAAGAGTAGTGAGTATAGTAATTCTCGTTCTATCGATCATATAAGCATAATATGGCTAATAATATGATTTAGATTGATAATAATGAGAGTAATAAGTATAGTAATTGTCGTTCTATCGATCATATAAGCATAATATGGCTAATAATATGAGTTAGATTGATAATAATAAGGGTAATGAGTATAGTAATTGTAGATCTATCGATCATTTAAGCATAATATGGGTAATAATATGAGTCAGATTGATAATAATAACAGTAATAAGTATAGTAATTGTCGTTCTATCGATAATATAAGCTAATATGGCTAATAATATGAGTTAGATTGATAATACTAAGAGTAGTGAGTATAGTAGTTCTCGTTCTATCGATCATATGAGCATAATATGGCTAATAATATGAGTTAGATTGATAATAATAAGAGTAATAAGTATAGTAATTGTCGTTCTATCGATCATATAAGCATAATATGGCTAATAATATGAGTTAGATTGATAATACTAAGAGTAGTGAGTATAGTAATTCTCGTTCTATCGATCATATAAGCATAATATGGCTAATAATATGAGTTAGATTGATAATAATAAGAGTAATGAGTATAGTAATTGTAGATCTATCGATCATTTAAGCATAATATGGCTAATAATATGAGTTAGATTGATAATAGTGAGTGGAGTAAGTATAGTGAATGTCGTTCTATCGATCATATCAGCATAATACGGGTAATAATATGAGTTGGATTGATAATAATATAAGTAATGAGTATAGTAATTGTAGGTCTATCGATCATATAAGCATAATATGGCTAATAATATGAGTCAGATTCATAATAATAACAGTAATAAGTATAGTAATTGTCATTCTATCGATGATATAAGCATAATATGGCTAATAATATGAGTTAGATTGATAATAATAAGAGTAATAAGTATAGTATTTGTCGTTCTATCGATCATATAAGCATAATATGGCTAATAATATGAGTTAGATTGATAATAATAAGAGTAATAAGTATAGTAATTGTCGTTCTATCGATCATTTAAGCATAATATGGGTAATAATATGAGTCAGATTGATAATAATAACAGTAATAAGTATAGTAATTGTCGTTCTATCGATAATATAAGCATAATATGGCTAATAATATGAGTTAGATTGATAATACTAAGAGTAGTGAGTATAGTAATTCTCGTTCTATCGATCATATAAGCATAATATGGCTAATACTATGAGTTAGATTGATAATAATAAGAGTAATAAGTATAGTAATTGTCGTTCTATCGATCATATAAGCATAATAAGGCTAATAATATGAGTTAGATTGATAATACTAAGAGTAGTGAGTATAGTAATTCTCGTTCTATCGATCATATAAGCATAATATGGCTAATAATATGAGTTAGATTGATAATAATAAGAGTAATGAGTATAGTAATTGTAGATCTATCGATCATTTAAGCATAATATGGCTAATAATATGAGTTAGATTGATAATAATAACAGTAATAAGTATAGTAATTGTCGTTCTATCGATCATTTAAGCATAATATGGGTAATAATATGAGTCAGATTGATAGTAATAACAGTAATAAGTATAGTAATTGTCGTTCTATCGATAATATAAGCATAATATGGCTAATAATATGAGTTAGATTGATAATACTAAGAGTAGTGAGTATAGTAGTTCTCGTTCTATCGATCATATAAGCATAATATGGCTAATAATATGAGTTAGATTGATAATAGTAAGAGTAATAAGTATAGTAATTGTCGTTCTATCGATCATATAAGCATAATATGGCTAATAATATGAGTTAGATTGATAATACTAAGAGTAGTGAGTATAGTAATTCTCGTTCTATCGATCATATAAGCATAATATGGCTAATAATATGAGTTAGATTGATAATAATAAGAGTAATGAGTATAGTAATTGTAGATCTATCGATCATTTAAGCATAATATGGCTAATAATATGAGTTAGATTGATAATAGTGAGTGTAATAAGTATAGTGAATGTCGTTCTATCGATCATATCAGCATAATACGGGTAATAATATGAGTTGGATTGATAATAATAAGAGTAATGAGTATAGTAATTGTAGGTCTATCGATCATATAAGCATAATATGGCTAATAATATGAGTCAGATTCATAATAATAACAGTAATAAGTATAGTAATTGTCGTTCTATCGATCATATAAGCATAATATGGCTAATAATATGAGTTAGATTGATAATACTAAGAGTAGTGAGTATAGTAATTCTCGTTCTATCGATCATATAAGCATAATATGGCTAATAATATGAGTTAGATTGATAATAATGAGAGTAATGAGTATAGTAATTGTAGATCTATCGATCATTTAAGCATAATATGGCTAATAATATGAGTTAGATTGATAATAATAACAGTAATAAGTATAGTAATTGTCGTTCTATCGATCATTTAAGCATAATATGGGTAATAATATGAGTCAGATTGATAATAATAACAGTAATAAGTATAGTAATTGTCGTTCTATCGATAATATAAGCATAATATGGCTAATAATATGAGTTAGATTGATAATACTAAGAGTAGTGAGTATAGTAGTTCTCGTTCTATCGATCATATAAGCATAATATGGCTAATAATATGAGTTAGATTGATAATAATAAGAGTAATAAGTATAGTAATTGTCGTTCTATCGATCATATAAGCATAATATGGCTAATAATATGAGTTAGATTGATAATACTAAGAGTAGTGAGTATAGTAATTCTCGTTCTATCGATCATATAAGCATAATATGGCTAATAATATGAGTTAGATTGATAATAATAAGAGTAATGAGTATAGTAATTGTAGATCTATCGATCATTTAAGCATAATATGGCTAATAATATGAGTTAGATTGATAATAGTGAGTGTAATAAGTATAGTGAATGTCGTTCTATCGATCATATCAGCATAATACGGGTAATAATATGAGTTGGATTGATAATAATAAGAGTAATGAGTATAGTAATTGTAGGTCTATCGATCATATAAGCATAATATGGCTAATAATATGAGTCAGATTCATAATAATAACAGTAATAAGTATAGTAATTGTCGTTCTATCGATCATATAAGCATAATATGGCTAATAATATGAGTTAGATTGATAATAATAAGAGTAATAAGTATAGTATTTGTCGTTCTATCGATCATATAAGCATAATATGGCTAATAATATGAGTTAGATTGATAATAATAAGACTAATAAGTATAGTAATTGTCGTTCTATCGATCATTTAAGCATAATATGGGTAATAATATGAGTCAGATTGATAATAATAACAGTAATAAGTATAGTAATTGTCGTTCTTTCGATAATATAAGCATAATATGGCTAATAATATGAGTTAGATTGATAATACTAAGAGTAGTGAGTATAGTAATTCTCGTTCTATCGATCATATAAGCATAATATGGCTAATAATATGATTTAGATTGATAATAATGAGAGTAATAAGTATAGTAATTGTCGTTCTATCGATCATATAAGCATAATATGGCTAATAATATGAGTTAGATTGATAATAATAAGGGTAATGAGTATAGTAATTGTAGATCTATCGATCATTTAAGCATAATATGGCTAATAATATGAGTTAGATTGATAATAGTGAGTGTAATAAGTATAGTGAATGTCGTTCTATCGATCATATCAGCATAATACGGGTAATAATATGAGTTGGATTGATAATAATAAGAGTAATGAGTATAGTAATTGTAGGTCTATCGATCATATAAGCATAATATGGCTAATAATATGAGTCAGATTCATAATAATAACAGTAATAAGTATAGTAATTGTCGTTCTATCGATCATATAAGCATAATATGGCTAATAATATGAGTTAGAGTGATAATACTAAGAGTAGTGAGTACAGTAATTCTCATTCTATCGATCATTTAAGCATAATATGGCTAATAATATGAGTTAGATTGATAATAATAACAGTAATAAGTATAGTAATTGTCGTTCTATCGATAATATAACCATAATATGGCTAATAATATGAGTTACATTGATAATACTAAGAGTAGTGAGTATAGTAATTCTCGTTCTATCGATCATATAAGCATAATATGGCTAATAATATGAGTTAGATTGATAATAATAAGAGTAATACCTACGGTAATTGTCGTTCTATGGATCATATAAGCATAATAAGGCTAATAATATAAGTTAGAGTGATGATACTAAGAGTGGTGAGTATAGTAATTCTCATTCTATCGATCATATAAGCATAATATGGCCAATAATATGAGTTAGATTGATAATAATAAGAGTAATGAGTATAGTAATTGTAGTTCTGTCGATCATATCGGCATAATATGGTTAATAATATGAGTCAGAGTGATAATACTAAGAGTAGTGAGTATAGTAATTCTCATTCTATCGATCATATAAGCATAATATGGCTAATAATATGAGTTAGATTGATAATAATAACAGTAATAAGTATAGTAATTGTCGTTCTATCGATAATATAAGCATAATATGGCTAATAATATGAGTTAGATTGATAATACTAAGAGTAGTGAGTATAGTAGTTCTCGTTCTATCGATCATATAAGCATAATATGGCTAATAATATGAGTTAGATTGATAATAATAAGAGTAATAAGTATAGTAATTGTCGTTCTATCGATCATATAAGCATAATATGGCTAATAATATGAGTTAGATTGATAATACTAAGAGTAGTGAGTATAGTAATTCTCGTTCTATCGATCATATAAGCATAATATGGCTAATAATATGAGTTAGATTGATAATAATAAGAGTAATAAGTATAGTAATTGTCGTTCTATCGATCATATAAGCATAATATGGCTAATAATATGAGTTAGATTGATAATAATAAGAGTAATGAGTATAGTAATTGTAGTTCTATCGATCATTTAAGCATAATATGGCTAATAATATGAGTTAGATTGATAATAATAACAGTAATAAGTATAGTAATTGTCGTTCTATCGATAATATAACCATAATATGGCTAATAATATGAGTTAGATTGATAATACTAAGAGTAGTGAGTATAGTAATTCTCGTTCTATCGATCATATAAGCATAATATGGCTAATAATATGAGTTAGATTGATAATAATAAGAGTAATAAGTATAGTAATTGTCGTTCTATCGATCATATAAGCATAATATGGGTAATAATATGAGTCAGATTGATAATAATAACAGTAATAAGTATAGTAATTGTCGTTCTATCGATAATATAAGCATAATATGGCTAATAATATGAGTTAGATTGATAATACTAAGAGTAGTGAGTATAGTAATTCTCGTTCTATCGATCATATAAGCATAATATGGCTAATACTATGAGTTAGATTGATAATAATAAGAGTAATAAGTATAGTAATTGTCGTTCTATCGATCATATAAGCATAATAAGGCTAATAATATGAGTTAGATTGATAATACTAAGAGTAGTGAGTATAGTAATTCTCGTTCTATCGATCATATAAGCATAATATGGCTAATAATATGAGTTAGATTGATAATAATAAGAGTAATGAGTATAGTAATTGTAGATCTATCGATCATTTAAGCATAATATGGCTAATAATATGAGTTAGATTGATAATAATAACAGTAATAAGTATAGTAATTGTCGTTCTATCGATCATTTAAGCATAATATGGGTAATAATATGAGTCAGATTGATAGTAATAACAGTAATAAGTATAGTAATTGTCGTTCTATCGATAATATAAGCATAATATGGCTAATAATATGAGTTAGATTGATAATACTAAGAGTAGTGAGTATAGTAGTTCTCGTTCTATCGATCATATAAGCATAATATGGCTAATAATATGAGTTAGATTGATAATAGTAAGAGTAATAAGTATAGTAATTGTCGTTCTATCGATCATATAAGCATAATATGGCTAATAATATGAGTTAGATTGATAATACTAAGAGTAGTGAGTATAGTAATTCTCGTTCTATCGATCATATAAGCATAATATGGCTAATAATATGAGTTAGATTGATAATAATAAGAGTAATGAGTATAGTAATTGTAGATCTATCGATCATTTAAGCATAATATGGCTAATAATATGAGTTAGATTGATAATAGTGAGTGTAATAAGTATAGTGAATGTCGTTCTATCGATCATATCAGCATAATACGGGTAATAATATGAGTTGGATTGATAATAATAAGAGTAATGAGTATAGTAATTGTAGGTCTATCGATCATATAAGCATAATATGGCTAATAATATGAGTCAGATTCATAATAATAACAGTAATAAGTATAGTAATTGTCGTTCTATCGATCATATAAGCATAATATGGCTAATAATATGAGTTAGATTGATAATACTAAGAGTAGTGAGTATAGTAATTCTCGTTCTATCGATCATATAAGCATAATATGGCTAATAATATGAGTTAGATTGATAATAATGAGAGTAATGAGTATAGTAATTGTAGATCTATCGATCATTTAAGCATAATATGGCTAATAATATGAGTTAGATTGATAATAATAACAGTAATAAGTATAGTAATTGTCGTTCTATCGATCATTTAAGCATAATATGGGTAATAATATGAGTCAGATTGATAATAATAACAGTAATAAGTATAGTAATTGTCGTTCTATCGATAATATAAGCATAATATGGCTAATAATATGAGTTAGATTGATAATACTAAGAGTAGTGAGTATAGTAGTTCTCGTTCTATCGATCATATAAGCATAATATGGCTAATAATATGAGTTAGATTGATAATAATAAGAGTAATAAGTATAGTAATTGTCGTTCTATCGATCATATAAGCATAATATGGCTAATAATATGAGTTAGATTGATAATACTAAGAGTAGTGAGTATAGTAATTCTCGTTCTATCGATCATATAAGCATAATATGGCTAATAATATGAGTTAGATTGATAATAATAAGAGTAATGAGTATAGTAATTGTAGATCTATCGATCATTTAAGCATAATATGGCTAATAATATGAGTTAGATTGATAATAGTGAGTGTAATAAGTATAGTGAATGTCGTTCTATCGATCATATCAGCATAATACGGGTAATAATATGAGTTGGATTGATAATAATAAGAGTAATGAGTATAGTAATTGTAGGTCTATCGATCATATAAGCATAATATGGCTAATAATATGAGTCAGATTCATAATAATAACAGTAATAAGTATAGTAATTGTCGTTCTATCGATCATATAAGCATAATATGGCTAATAATATGAGTTAGATTGATAATAATAAGAGTAATAAGTATAGTATTTGTCGTTCTATCGATCATATAAGCATAATATGGCTAATAATATGAGTTAGATTGATAATAATAAGACTAATAAGTATAGTAATTGTCGTTCTATCGATCATTTAAGCATAATATGGGTAATAATATGAGTCAGATTGATAATAATAACAGTAATAAGTATAGTAATTGTCGTTCTTTCGATAATATAAGCATAATATGGCTAATAATATGAGTTAGATTGATAATACTAAGAGTAGTGAGTATAGTAATTCTCGTTCTATCGATCATATAAGCATAATATGGCTAATAATATGATTTAGATTGATAATAATGAGAGTAATAAGTATAGTAATTGTCGTTCTATCGATCATATAAGCATAATATGGCTAATAATATGAGTTAGATTGATAATAATAAGGGTAATGAGTATAGTAATTGTAGATCTATCGATCATTTAAGCATAATATGGCTAATAATATGAGTTAGATTGATAATAGTGAGTGTAATAAGTATAGTGAATGTCGTTCTATCGATCATATCAGCATAATACGGGTAATAATATGAGTTGGATTGATAATAATAAGAGTAATGAGTATAGTAATTGTAGGTCTATCGATCATATAAGCATAATATGGCTAATAATATGAGTCAGATTCATAATAATAACAGTAATAAGTATAGTAATTGTCGTTCTATCGATCATATAAGCATAATATGGCTAATAATATGAGTTAGAGTGATAATACTAAGAGTAGTGAGTACAGTAATTCTCATTCTATCGATCATTTAAGCATAATATGGCTAATAATATGAGTTAGATTGATAATAATAACAGTAATAAGTATAGTAATTGTCGTTCTATCGATAATATAACCATAATATGGCTAATAATATGAGTTACATTGATAATACTAAGAGTAGTGAGTATAGTAATTCTCGTTCTATCGATCATATAAGCATAATATGGCTAATAATATGAGTTAGATTGATAATAATAAGAGTAATACCTACGGTAATTGTCGTTCTATGGATCATATAAGCATAATAAGGCTAATAATATAAGTTAGAGTGATGATACTAAGAGTGGTGAGTATAGTAATTCTCATTCTATCGATCATATAAGCATAATATGGCCAATAATATGAGTTAGATTGATAATAATAAGAGTAATGAGTATAGTAATTGTAGTTCTGTCGATCATATCGGCATAATATGGTTAATAATATGAGTCAGAGTGATAATACTAAGAGTAGTGAGTATAGTAATTCTCATTCTATCGATCATATAAGCATAATATGGCTAATAATATGAGTTAGATTGATAATAATAACAGTAATAAGTATAGTAATTGTCGTTCTATCGATAATATAAGCATAATATGGCTAATAATATGAGTTAGATTGATAATACTAAGAGTAGTGAGTATAGTAGTTCTCGTTCTATCGATCATATAAGCATAATATGGCTAATAATATGAGTTAGATTGATAATAATAAGAGTAATAAGTATAGTAATTGTCGTTCTATCGATCATATAAGCATAATATGGCTAATAATATGAGTTAGATTGATAATACTAAGAGTAGTGAGTATAGTAATTCTCGTTCTATCGATCATATAAGCATAATATGGCTAATAATATGAGTTAGATTGATAATAATAAGAGTAATAAGTATAGTAATTGTCGTTCTATCGATCATATAAGCATAATATGGCTAATAATATGAGTTAGATTGATAATAATAAGAGTAATGAGTATAGTAATTGTAGTTCTATCGATCATTTAAGCATAATATGGCTAATAATATGAGTTAGATTGATAATAATAACAGTAATAAGTATAGTAATTGTCGTTCTATCGATAATATAACCATAATATGGCTAATAATATGAGTTAGATTGATAATACTAAGAGTAGTGAGTATAGTAATTCTCGTTCTATCGATCATATAAGCATAATATGGCTAATAATATGAGTTAGATTGATAATAATAAGAGTAATAAGTATAGTAATTGTCGTTCTATCGATCATATAAGCATAATAAGGCTAATAATATGAGTTAGATTGATAATACTAAGAGTAGTGAGTATAGTAATTCTCGTTCTATCGATCATATAAGCATAATATGGCTAATAATATGAGTTAGATTGATAATAATAAGAGTAATGAGTATAGTAATTGTAGATCTATCGATCATTTAAGCATAATATGGCTAATAATATGAGTTAGATTGATAATAATAACAGTAATAAGTATAGTAATTGTCGTTCTATCGATCATTTAAGCATAATATGGGTAATAATATGAGTCAGATTGATAATAATAACAGTAATAAGTATAGTAATTGTCGTTCTATCGATAATATAAGCATAATATGGCTAATAATATGAGTTAGATTGATAATACTAAGAGTAGTGAGTATAGTAGTTCTCGTTCTATCGATCATATAAGCATAATATGGCTAATAATATGAGTTAGATTGATAATAATAAGAGTAATAAGTATAGTAATTGTCGTTCTATCGATCATATAAGCATAATATGGCTAATAATATGAGTTAGATTGATAATACTAAGAGTAGTGAGTATAGTAATTCTCGTTCTATCGATCATATAAGCATAATATGGCTAATAATATGAGTTAGATTGATAATAATAAGAGTAATGAGTATAGTAATTGTAGATCTATCGATCATTTAAGCATAATATGGCTAATAATATGAGTTAGATTGATAATAATAACAGTAATAAGTATAGTAATTGTCGTTCTATCGATCATTTAAGCATAATATGGGTAATAATATGAGTCAGATTGATAATAATAACAGTAATAAGTATAGTAATTGTCGTTCTATCGATAATATAAGCTAATATGGCTAATAATATGAGTTAGATTGATAATACTAAGAGTAGTGAGTATAGTAGTTCTCGTTCTATCGATCATATGAGCATAATATGGCTAATAATATGAGTTAGATTGATAATAATAAGAGTAATAAGTATAGTAATTGTCGTTCTGTCGATCATATAAGCATAATATGGCTAATAATATGAGTTAGATTGATAATACTAAGAGTAGTGATTATAGTAATTCTCGTTCTATCGATCATATAAGCATAATATGGCTAATAATATGAGTTAGATTGATAATAATAAGAGTAATGAGTATAGTAATTGTAGATCTATCGATCATTTAAGCATAATATGGCTAATAATATGAGTTAGATTGATAATAGTGAGTGGAGTAAGTATAGTGAATGTCGTTCTATCGATCATATCAGCATAATACGGGTAATAATATGAGTTGGATTGATAATAATATAAGTAATGAGTATAGTAATTGTAGGTCTATCGATCATATAAGCATAATATGGCTAATAATATGAGTCAGATTCATAATAATAACAGTAATAAGTATAGTAATTGTCATTCTATCGATGATATAAGCATAATATGGCTAATAATATGAGTTAGATTGATAATAATAAGAGTAATAAGTATAGTAATTGTCGTTCTATCGATCATTTAAGCATAATATGGGTAATAATATGAGTCAGATTGATAGTAATAACAGTAATAAGTATAGTAATTGTCGTTCTATCGATAATATAAGCATAATATGGCTAATAATATGAGTTAGATTGATAATACTAAGAGTAGTGAGTATAGTAGTTCTCGTTCTATCGATCATATAAGCATAATATGGCTAATAATATGAGTTAGATTGATAATAATAAGAGTAATAAGTATAGTAATTGTCGTTCTATCGATCATATAAGCATAATATGGCTAATAATATGAGTTAGATTGATAATACTAAGAGTAGTGAGTATAGTAATTCTCGTTCTATCGATCATATAAGCATAATATGGCTAATAATATGAGTTAGATTGATAATAATAAGAGTAATGAGTATAGTAATTGTAGATCTATCGATCATTTAAGCATAATATGGCTAATAATATGAGTTAGATTGATAATAGTGAGTGTAATAAGTATAGTGAATGTCGTTCTATCGATCATATCAGCATAATACGGGTAATAATATGAGTTGGATTGATAATAATAAGAGTAATGAGTATAGTAATTGTAGGTCTATCGATCATATAAGCATAATATGGCTAATAATATGAGTCAGATTCATAATAATAACAGTAATAAGTATAGTAATTGTCGTTCTATCGATCATATAAGCATAATATGGCTAATAATATGAGTTAGATTGATAATAATAAGAGTAATAAGTATAGTATTTGTCGTTCTATCGATCATATAAGCATAATATGGCTAATAATATGAGTCCGATTGATAATAATAACAGTAATAAGTATAGTAATTGTCGTTCTATCGATAATATAAGCATAATATGGCTAATAATATGAGTTAGATTGATAATACTAAGAGTAGTGAGTATAGTAATTCTCGTTCTATCGATCATATAAGCATAATATGGCTAATAATATGAGTTAGATTGATAATAATAAGAGTAATGAGTATAGTAATTGTAGATCTATCGATCATTTAAGCATAATATGGCTAATAATATGAGTTAGATTGATAATAATAACAGTAATAAGTATAGTAATTGTCGTTCTATCGATCATTTAAGCATAATATGGGTAATAATATGAGTCAGATTGATAATAATAACAGTAATAAGTATAGTAATTGTCGTTCTATCGATCATATAAGCATAATATGGCTAATAATATGAGTTAGATTGATAATAATAAGAGTAATAAGTATAGTAATTGTCGTTCTATCGATCATATAAGCATAATATGGCTAATAATATGAGTTAGATTGATAATACTAAGAGTAGTGAGTATAGTAATTCTCGTTCTATCGATCATATAAGCATAATATGGCTAATAATATGAGTTAGATTGATAATAATAAGAGTAATGAGTATAGTAATTGTAGATCTATCGATCATTTAAGCATAATATGGCTAATAATATGAGTTAGATTGATAATAGTGAGTGTAATAAGTATAGTGAATGTCGTTCTATCGATCATATCAGCATAATACGGGTAATAATATGAGTTGGATTGATAATAATAAGAGTAATGAGTATAGTAATTGTAGGTCTATCGATCATATAAGCATAATATGGCTAATAATATGAGTCAGATTCATAATAATAACAGTAATAAGTATAGTAATTGTCGTTCTATCGATCATATAAGCATAATATGGCTAATAATATGAGTTAGATTGATAATAATAAGAGTAATAAGTATAGTATTTGTCGTTCTATCGATCATATAAGCATAATATGGCTAATAATATGAGTTAGATTGATAATAACAAGACTAATAAGTATAGTAATTGTCGTTCTATCGATCATTTAAGCATAATATGGGTAATAATATGAGTCAGATTGATAATAATAACAGTAATAAGTATAGTAATTGTCGTTCTATCGATAATATAAGCATAATATGGCTAATAATATGAGTTAGATTGATAATACTAAGAGTAGTGAGTATAGTAATACTCGTTCTATCGATCATATAAGCATAATATGGCTAATAATATGATTTAGATTGATAATAATAAGAGTAATAAGTATAGTAATTGTCGTTCTATCGATCATATAAGCATAATATGGCTAATAATATGAGTTAGATTGATAATAATAAGGGTAATGAGTATAGTAATTGTAGATCTATCGATCATTTAAGCATAATATGGCTAATAATATGAGTTAGACTGATAATAGTGAGTGTAATAAGTATAGTGAATGTCGTTCTATCGATCATATCAGCATAATACGGGTAATAATATGAGTTGGATTGATAATAATAAGAGTAATGAGTATAGTAATTGTAGGTCTATCGATCATATAAGCATAATATGGCTAATAATATGAGTCAGATTCATAATAATAACAGTAATAAGTATAGTAATTGTCGTTCTATCGATCATATAAGCATAATATGGCTAATAATATGAGTTAGAGTGATAATACTAAGAGTAGTGAGTACAGTAATTCTCATTCTATCGATCATTTAAGCATAATATGGCTAATAATATGAGTTAGATTGATAATAATAACAGTAATAAGTATAGTAATTGTCGTTCTATCGATAATATAACCATAATATGGCTAATAATATGAGTTACATTGATAATACTAAGAGTAGTGAGTATAGTAATTCTCATTCTATCGATCATATAAGCATAATATGGCTAATAATATGAGTTAGATTGATAATAATAAGAGTAATAACTACGGTAATTGTCGTTCTATGGATCATATAAGCATAATAAGGCTAATAATATAAGTTAGAGTGATGATACTAAGAGTGGTGAGTATAGTAATTCTCATTCTATCGATCATATAAGCATAATATGGCCAATAATATGAGTTAGATTGATAATAATAAGAGTAATGAGTATAGTAATTGTAGTTCTGTCGATCATATCGGCATAATATGGTTAATAATATGAGTCAGAGTGATAATACTAAGAGTAGTGAGTATAGTAATTCTCATTCTATCGATCATATAAGCATAATATGGCTAATAATATGAGTTAGATTGATAATAATAACAGTAATAAGTATAGTAATTGTCGTTCTATCGATAATATAAGCATAATATGGCTAATAATATGAGTTAGATTGATAATACTAAGAGTAGTGAGTATAGTAGTTCTCGTTCTATCGATCATATAAGCATAATATGGCTAATAATATGAGTTAGATTGATAATAATAAGAGTAATAAGTATAGTAATTGTCGTTCTATCGATCATATAAGCATAATATGGCTAATAATATGAGTTAGATTGATAATACTAAGAGTAGTGAGTATAGTAATTCTCGTTCTATCGATCATATAAGCATAATATGGCTAATAATATGAGTTAGATTGATAATAATAAGAGTAATAAGTATAGTAATTGTCGTTCTATCGATCATATAAGCATAATATGGCTAATAATATGAGTTAGATTGATAATAATAAGAGTAATGAGTATAGTAATTGTAGTTCTATCGATCATTTAAGCATAATATGGCTAATAATATGAGTTAGATTGATAATAATAACAGTAATAAGTATAGTAATTGTCGTTCTATCGATAATATAACCATAATATGGCTAATAATATGAGTTAGATTGATAATACTAAGAGTAGTGAGTATAGTAATTCTCGTTCTATCGATCATATAAGCATAATATGGCTAATAATATGAGTTAGATTGATAATAATAAGAGTAATAAGTATAGTAATTGTCGTTCTATCGATCATATAAGCATAATAAGGCTAATAATATGAGTTAGATTGATAATACTAAGAGTAGTGAGTATAGTAATTCTCGTTCTATCGATCATATAAGCATAATATGGCTAATAATATGAGTTAGATTGATAATAATAACAGTAATAAGTATAGTAATTGTCGTTCTATCGATAATATAACCATAATATGGCTAATAATATGAGTTAGATTGATAATAATAAGAGTAATGAGTATAGTAATTGTAGATCTATCGATCATTTAAGCATAATATGGCTAATAATATGAGTTAGATTGATAATAATAACAGTAATAAGTATAGTAATTGTCGTTCTATCGATCATTTAAGCATAATATGGGTAATAATATGAGTCAGATTGATAATAATAACAGTAATAAGTATAGTAATTGTCGTTCTATCGATCATATAAGCATAATATGGCTAATAATATGAGTTAGATTGATAATAATAAGAGTAATAAGTATAGTAATTGTCGTTCTATCGATCATATAAGCATAATATGGCTAATAATATGAGTTAGATTGATAATACTAAGAGTAGTGAGTATAGTAATTCTCGTTCTATCGATCATATAAGCATAATATGGCTAATAATATGAGTTAGATTGATAATAATAAGAGTAATGAGTATAGTAATTGTAGATCTATCGATCATTTAAGCATAATATGGCTAATAATATGAGTTAGATTGATAATAGTGAGTGTAATAAGTATAGTGAATGTCGTTCTATTTATCATATCAGCATAATACGGGTAATAATATGAGTTGGATTGATAATAATAAGAGTAATGAGTATAGTAATTGTAGGTCTATCGATCATATAAGCATAATATGGCTAATAATATGAGTCAGATTCATAATAATAACAGTAATAAGTATAGTAATTGTCGTTCTATCGATCATATAAGCATAATATGGCTAATAATATGAGTTAGATTGATATTAATAAGAGTAATAAGTATAGTATTTGTCGTTCTATCGATCATATAAGCATAATATGGCTAATAATATGAGTTAGATTGATAATAATAAGACTAATAAGTATAGTAATTCTCGTTCTATCGATCATATAAGCATAATATGGCTAATAATATGAGTTAGATTGATAATAATAAGAGTAATGAGTATAGTAATTGTAGATCTATCGATCATTTAAGCATAATATGGCTAATAATATGAGTTAGATTGATAATAGTGAGTGTAATAAGTATAGTGAATGTCGTTCTATCGATCATATCAGCATAATACGGGTAATAATATGAGTTGGATTGATAATAATAAGAGTAATGAGTATAGTAATTGTAGGTCTATCGATCATATAAGCATAATATGGCTAATAATATGAGTCAGATTCATAATAATAACAGTAATAAGTATAGTAATTGTCGTTCTATCGATCATATAAGCATAATATGGCTAATAATATGAGTTAGATTGATATTAATAAGAGTAATAAGTATAGTATTTGTCGTTCTATCGATCATATAAGCATAATATGGCTAATAATATGAGTTAGATTGATAATAATAAGACTAATAAGTATAGTAATTGTCGTTCTATCGATCATTTAAGCATAATATGGGTAATAATATGAGTCAGATTGATAATAATAACAGTTATAAGTATAGTAATTGTCGCTCTATCGATAATATAAGCATAATATGGCTAATAATATGAGTTAGATTGATAATACTAAGAGGAGTGAGTATAGTAATTCTCGTTCTATCGATCATATAAGCATAATATGGCTAATAATATGATTTAGATTGATAATAATAAGAGTAATAAGTATAGTAATTGTCGTTCTATCGATCATATAAGCATAATATGGCTAATAGTATGAGTTAGATTGATAATAATAAGAGTAATGAGTATAGTAATTGTAGATCTATCGATCATTTAAGCATAATATGGCTAATAATATGAGTTAGATTGATAATAGTGAGTGTAATAAGTATAGTGAATGTCGTTCTATCGATCATATCAGCATAATACGGGTAATAATATGAGTTGGATTGATAATAATAAGAGTAATGAGTATAGTAATTGTAGGTCTATCGATCATATGAGCATAATATGGCTAATAATATGAGTCAGATTCATAATAATAACAGTAATAAGTATAGTAATTGTCGTTCTATCGATCATATAAGCATAATATGGCTAATAATATGAGTTAGATTGATAATAATAAGAGTAATAGGTATAGTAATTATCGTTCTATCGATCATATAAGCATAATATGGCTAATAATATGAGTTAGATTGATAATAATAAGAGTAATGAGTGTAGTAATTGTAGTTCTATCGATCATTTAAGCATAATATGGCTAATAATATGAGTTAGATTGATAATAATAACAGTAATAAGTATAGTAATTGTCGTTCTATCGATAATATAACCATAATATGGCTAATAATATGAGTTAGATTGATAATACTAAGAGTAGTGAGTATAGTAATTCTCGTTCTATCGATCATATAAGCATAATATGGCTAATAATATGAGTTAGATTGATAATAATAAGAGTAATAAGTATAGTATTTGTCGTTCTATCGATCATATAAGCATAATATGGCTAATAATATGAATTAGATTGATAATAATAAGAGTAATAAGTATAGTAATTGTCGTTCTATCGATCATTTAAGCATAATATGGGTAATAATATGAGTCAGATTGATAATAATAACAGTAATTAGTATAGTAATTGTCGTTCTATCGATAATATAAGCATAATATGGCTAATAATATGAGTTAGATTGATAATAATAAGAGTAATAAGTATAGTAATTGTCGTTCTATCGATCATATAAGCATAATAAGGCTAATAATATGAGTTAGAGTGATAATACTAAGAGTAGTGAGTACAGTAATTCTCATTCTATCGATCATGTAAGCATAATATGGCTAGTCATATGAGTTAGATTGATAATAATAAGAGTAATAAGTACAGTATTTGTCGTTCTATCGATAATATAAGCTAATATGGCTAATAATATGAGTTAGATTGATAATACTAAGAGTAGTGAGTATAGTAGTTCTCGTTCTATCGATCATATGAGCATAATATGGCTAATAATATGAGTTAGATTGATAATAATAAGAGTAATAAGTATAGTAATTGTCGTTCTGTCGATCATATAAGCATAATATGGCTAATAATATGAGTTAGATTGATAATACTAAGAGTAGTGAGTATAGTAATTCTCGTTCTATCGATCATATAAGCATAATATGGCTAATAATATGAGTTAGATTGATAATAATAAGAGTAATGAGTATAGTAATTGTAGATCTATCGATCATTTAAGCATAATATGGCTAATAATATGAGTTAGATTGATAATAGTGAGTGGAGTAAGTATAGTGAATGTCGTTCAATCGATCATATCAGCATAATACGGGTAATAATATGAGTTGGATTGATAATAATATAAGTAATGAGTATAGTAATTGTAGGTCTATCGATCATATAAGCATAATATGGCTAATAATATGAGTCAGATTCATAATAATAACAGTAATAAGTATAGTAATTGTCATTCTATCGATGATATAAGCATAATATGGCTAATAATATGAGTTAGATTGATAATAATAAGAGTAATAAGTATAGTATTTGTCGTTCTATCGATCATATAAGCATAATATGGCTAATAATATGAGTTAGATTGATAATAATAAGAGTAATAAGTATAGTAATTGTCGTTCTATCGATCATTTAAGCATAATATGGGTAATAATATGAGTCAGATTGATAATAATAACAGTAATAAGTATAGTAATTGTCGTTCTATCGATAATATAAGCATAATATGGCTAATAATATGAGTTAGATTGATAATACTAAGAGTAGTGAGTATAGTAATTCTCGTTCTA
Source organism: Megachile rotundata (assembly GCF_050947335.1). Classification (NCBI taxonomy): domain Eukaryota; kingdom Metazoa; phylum Arthropoda; class Insecta; order Hymenoptera; family Megachilidae; genus Megachile; species Megachile rotundata. The sequence continues at coordinate 326,382 of NW_027473393.1, forward strand.
TCGATCATATAAGCATAATATGGCTAATACTATGAGTTAGATTGATAATAATAAGAGTAATAAGTATAGTAATTGTCGTTCTATCGATCATATAAGCATAATAAGGCTAATAATATGAGTTAGATTGATAATACTAAGAGTAGTGAGTATAGTAATTCTCGTTCTATCGATCATATAAGCATAATATGGCTAATAATATGAGTTAGATTGATAATAATAAGAGTAATGAGTATAGTAATTGTAGATCTATCGATCATTTAAGCATAATATGGCTAATAATATGAGTTAGATTGATAATAATAACAGTAATAAGTATAGTAATTGTCGTTCTATCGATCATTTAAGCATAATATGGGTAATAATATGAGTCAGATTGATAGTAATAACAGTAATAAGTATAGTAATTGTCGTTCTATCGATAATATAAGCATAATATGGCTAATAATATGAGTTAGATTGATAATACTAAGAGTAGTGAGTATAGTAGTTCTCGTTCTATCGATCATATAAGCATAATATGGCTAATAATATGAGTTAGATTGATAATAATAAGAGTAATAAGTATAGTAATTGTCGTTCTATCGATCATATAAGCATAATATGGCTAATAATATGAGTTAGATTGATAATACTAAGAGTAGTGAGTATAGTAATTCTCGTTCTATCGATCATATAAGCATAATATGGCTAATAATATGAGTTAGATTGATAATAATAAGAGTAATGAGTATAGTAATTGTAGATCTATCGATCATTTAAGCATAATATGGCCAATAATATGAGTTAGATTGATAATAGTGAGTGTAATAAGTATAGTGAATGTCGTTCTATCGATCATATCAGCATAATACGGGTAATAATATGAGTTGGATTGATAATAATAAGAGTAATGAGTATAGTAATTGTAGGTCTATCGATCATATAAGCATAATATGGCTAATAATATGAGTCAGATTCATAATAATAACAGTAATAAGTATAGTAATTGTCGTTCTATCGATCATATAAGCATAATATGGCTAATAATATGAGTTAGATTGATAATAATAAGAGTAATAAGTATAGTATTTGTCGTTCTATCGATCATATAAGCATAATATGGCTAATAATATGAGTTAGATTGATAA